>NW_021620427.1:2203655-2211215 GCF_004785775.1 Grammomys surdaster | reverse complement strand
AAAAAAAAAAAAAAAAAAAAAAAAAAAAAAAAAAAAAAAAAAAAAAAGAAAAGAAATTAGTGGACAGAACCTAGGAGGCAGCCTCCTTGTTAGAAGTACTAGCTATTCTTCCAGAAGATATGAATTTGGCTCTCAGCACCCACATTGGGCAGCTGATGCCCACTGCTGGATGCACCCACATGGCGTGTGTAACCACAGACACCACTACACTCGAACATCAATTAAAACGCAAAAGAAATAAATATGAAAGAATTTAATAGCTGGGCAGTGGTGGTGTACACCTTTAATCCCAGCACTTGGGAGGCAGAGGCAGGTGGATTTCTGAGTTCGAGGCCAGTCTGGTGTACAGAGTGAGTTCCAGGACAGCCAGGGCTACACAGAGAAACCCTGTCTCCAAAAACCAAAATCCAAAAATAAATAAATAAATAAGAATTGAATAAAAAATTCAAAATATTCCCCCAGAAACTGAATTTACTAAACACATATAATCATTATCACTAGAATCCTTCCTCTTTCTTTGGCTTTTAGGAACAGAATAGAATCTTCACAGTGTTATTAAAGGAACTCTGTGGTAAAGAAGGAAAAAGATGTTCAGATAAATCACTGTGAGCCCAAGAGCCATAGCGGCTCATGCTGGTTTATTCTTTAATCATCCACACACCGATGATCGAAGTTTGAGAAAATTGTACCACAGCGCAAGGCCAAGACTGTCACAGCTTAAGAGGAACCAAACTGACTTTCTAGGATGTTCTTTGGCAGTCGTGCTTGCCTCCAGCGTCTCGGACAACTGGTGTCGTGTAAAGAAGTGGACAGTGAAATAATAAGGGCTCTTGAGGCTAAAGAACTAGGAAAGCATGCTCAGAATGATGCGATTGTGCCTGGTAAAATCCCATTAAATTCTGGGCTATCTTCTGGTCTTCATGTATTTCACAGTATGTGAAAAAATAACTCTGGTAAAGCTCCATAGTCTCAGGTCAGAGTATTACCCTCAGTATTATGCGGATATAAAAGGACAGCTAATTGGCTCACACAGTATCATATTTTATAACGTAAGTAGTAGTTTGCTAGGAACAAAAACTCCTAGATTTTCTCAGTGGCATGAGGGAAAACAGAGCCCTAGGTCGCCAGGATTTACTGCTATTGTTGATAGCCTGGGAAACAGGATTCTAGGTAAAATTCAGCAGTGACAGTTGCATGTAGTTGCTGGTGGCATGCTAATTAGAAGCATCTTTGGAAGCATGTTTTAATAATATTATCATGCCTTTCTAATACGGCTAATTAATTAAGCCCAGAAACTTTATTATTTTTTTTTTTTGCAGATTAGTGAAAATGGGTTAAACAATGTTGGGCGAATTGATGGATATAGATAAGTACTCCTCTGGTATACACACAATAAGAAGTAGAAGTACAGTGAGAATGTGAGGAAATGTATAAATACAAGGCAGTATTACAGAGCCATTTAAATGCTCTGAAGAATATTTGTCTACATAAAAGGATAGGTACAGAATGCCAAATTACTAAGGTATAACAAAATGCAATTTATGCTATGAATCACATCCATATGTGAACAAGAAGTAATTTAAATTTGTTCATTTTGTATTTTTACAACAGGTATTATTTTACAATTCACATTTTATCACATATACAGTTATAGAGTAACACATTAACAACAACAACAAGAAAATCCTGCAAAGCAGTGTACTGATATACTCAGTACAGGCCAAAAGGACAGAGCAGAGGCTAGTCAAATAAGAGGAGAAAAATGGTGCCAATGAGAAATCTTACCTAAAACCACTTCAATTAACATCTCACCCATTTAATGTATATCAGACAATTATTTGTTTCATTTAATTATTTTTTGGATATCTACAATATTTCTAAGTATCCCGAAAATATTGAAAGAAATGGACTTTGTCATATACCTTGTGTCTCAATGCATTCTCTGAAAATCCCTCAAGCGATTTGGATTACTGAATATCTTTCTAATCCAGTTTTTTTCTTTTTCTAATGCACTAAGGCCTGAAATATCACAAAGAATTCTTTTTCTTTTCATTATCTATTTTCCCAGTATCTACTTTCCTGTGTCTGTTCTCTTTCAAGACCACTTTTTCCTTTTTCAGGTACTTTTTTTTTTCCTCTTCTGCTAAACAGAATATTCCCAGAGTCACCATTTTGATAACCAATCCCTAGGAAGAAATCACTTACGGAGGCCTAATCAAAAATCTCAATAAATCATGATTTAGAAATACCACGGAATTTAGCAAATATCACAGCCTCTCTCTTCCCTGTGGTCACAGAGCAGCTTCCGTATCTGCATCCTTATGAAACTCATAAAATGTTAGAAGAGGAGAGAAGAATGAGTTGGAAAAGACAACACTAACAGGAGCCCAAATCTTTTAAGTTCAGACTCCACTTTTGAGAACTCAGGCTAACTAACAGGCCGGTATAGTATTAGTTTCCAAGTTATCCCCAAACAACACCGGAGCCCAGCTCCAGTTTCTAGGTTAATCCCAACAAGACCAATGTCTCCACGTTATTCACCCAACAAATCTGCACCCCTAGGTTACAAACTCACCCCTCCCTAAGGACCACCTAAAGGAAACAGAAATTAAGTTTATGGTTTGACTTTCAGCACCAGCCAATTATGCTAAAGGCCATAGTAGCTTTCCAATTAGATGCTTGCATATTCACTGGCTGGTTGCCTTGCCCCCAATAGATGTTCAGTGTTCCCCTCTACCAAAAAATAAACAATCAAAAACCAGTGAGCTGAATGGCCTAAGCTAGCTCAAAGAGCTAGCTGCTGTAAGTTGCATCAGATTGGCTCCTGTCTGTTTTGGCATACACTAACAAACGGATGTATGATTAACATGAAAGTCTGCCATGGTTTGGAGTTGATGGTTTATAAAGCTGGCTCATTCCATTAAAGATTCTATAAGATACTTCGTTTTGATTAAATTTAGGAAGCATGTAAACAGTAGTGCTAACACCCCTAGGAAAAAAATCACTCAAAGAAGCAATCAAACCAAGAAACAAAACACCAAATCCTATCCATGAAGAGTAATCACACACTGAAGCCAAGTTTGGAGTTTTCCAATAATGTTTGTGATGGTTTGTATCTGCTTGAGCCAGGGTGTGGCACTATTAGGACCTGTGGGCTTATTGGAGTAGATGTGTCACTGTGGGCATGGGCCTAAGATCCTCATCCTAGCTGCCTGGAAGTCAATATTCTGCTAGCTGCCTTCAAATGAAGATGTAGAACTCTCAGCTCCTCCTGTACCATAACTGCCTGGATGCTCCCATGTTCCTGCTTTGATGATTGTTGTAGTATATATTTAAATCCAGCCTCTGGCCAAGCCGACTATCTAAGCTGCAGCAGCTCTGCCTAGTTCAGCCGCCAGGTTTCTCTGCAAGGGGCCATGTGCGTGCAGCAGCTAGAGCCGGCCCGCCAGAAACACCAGCCCTGCCACACACGAGACACCAGCATGGGAGATGACTCTGCCAATCATCCATGCTGTCCCTGCGATGCTGGGCATTGCCAAGACCATCCCGTCATCCACACAGGCCCAGTAGAAAAATGAGACTCTAATGCTTAAAGATTAATCAAAGGCTTTATATGTTTGGTAAAGCTCAATAACAAGATGCCCATACAAAGAGAGTTGTTTCCCATATGGCTAACCTTAACAAAAATTGTTACCCGCGAGTACTCCCCATACCTGCATGGTTCTCCATCCTCCTACATCTCTGCTCTCCCTAGCTCCTCCTCCCCCTTTTTTTCTCTTCCTCTCCTAACCACTCTCACCTTAGCTCCTCCTACAGAAGACAATGATCTGAACCTCTGAACCTGTAAGCCAGCCCCAATTAGATGTTGTGTTTTATAAGACATGCCTTGGTCATGGTATCTGTTCACAGCAGTAAAAACCCATCTAAGACAATGCTTATTCCTAGATCTCTACGTGATAAGCTGACAAAAATTTGTAAACTATAAAAATACATCTTAACTATTTTTATTACACATATATATCTTAAAGAAGTCATTCTTCCTGGAAAACAGAAATTCAGAGAAAACAAGTTTTCCTTTTACTAACATTTTTAGATAGCATAATTGAAGTCATGTCTTATGCCATAAGTCTTTCCAGATTAGCAAATAATTAAACACTTAACTTAAAACAAGGCAAATGTAAATGTTTCCAGTATCTTTAAGGAAATAAAAACATTTCTTAGGTGACCTGCATGTCTTCTGTAGGAAGCAACCCTTTAGATGTGAACAGTGGCTTCCCCATGAAGGCAAACAAAGTAGAACATGAGTATTATCCAATGAGATTGTGTTCTGCAACATAAACATTTGCAACATTGAATTTTCTCTTAAGATTTTGCTTGTCAAAACCAATTTTACTTCAAGGAATTTTTTTGGTAAACACTTTGTTCTTAGTTAATTATAGCATCAAAGGACTTTTGCTAAGAAATGTGAAAGGGAAATCTCATATATCATTCCCCAAATTTCCCAATGCTTACCAAAGTACACATGTGTAATACTGAGCAAACTAAGGAATTGCTATTGACACAATTGATAATGCCAGTCAAATTTCACCAGAAATGCATGGAGTTGTTTGTAAGCATGTGTAATTATTCATCAATTTTCCTGTACTTTGAGCCTGGAGAATCAACAGGTAAACATATTATCAATCTGTACCATCCCTATAGGAATACTTCCAACTACTAGTTTAGATTCCTGGCATTACCATCTGTGACTACTCCCTAGTCTCTGAAAATCACTTGCCGAATACTAACATCATTGCTTGCTACTTCATATGTGCCTTATAAATAAAGTGGTGTTGTATCTCCTTTTAAGAGCAGCATTTTGTATTCATCATAGTTTTCTTCTGCTTCATCTGTTTGTGTATTAATTGTTTATCCCACTTTATTGCTGAAAAATAGTCAACAGTAAAGATGCACCACTAAGTGTTTGACCATTACCTTACTGAAGGACATTTGGTTGGTTTCAAGCTTTGAAACAATACAAATTAACTTACTTTAAATCTTCAGGCACAAGCTTATATGTGAAAATCATCATATTACTAGGATAAATACTCAAAGTTCAAGGTTCAAGGTTTTATTTTACAGCAAGTCAGTTCCGGCATTAGCAACAAATATGCCTCTGCTACCCAAATCCACTAAAGGAGAATGACCTACAATTGTTAAAGATATAGTAGAACTAGCAACAGTTTACTCAATTGTGTAGGAAATTTGCCTAATATGCATGAGTCCTGGCTTATGTCTCCAGCAGTGAATGTGTTAGAGTATGTGTTAGAACACACGGAAAGTATTAAAATTGGACATAACATTTCAAATCATGAGTGATAGTAAGAATAATAAGAGCAAAATTAAGAAATTATATAAATACCTTGAATAAAGAATTCCATAATGGCATAGTTTTAATTAGAAACTTTAAGTACACTAATATAAATTATCTTAGAAACTAATATCTACACAAATCTTTACTTCCTTCTTTACTCAAAATGCATTCTTCAAGTTTATATTAGCTCTTCAAATAATTTGCTCAGACTCATAATACATATACTCTCATATTCAAATGAGTAACTTATGTCACCTGTTACTAAGCTGACATTTCAAAGGATGAGCTCACATGCATTTGCAGAGAAAAAGTTTTGAGTTCATTCAAGCTGAGCGATACTTCTTATCTTTTGAAATGTCAGGTGGCTGGTGTGAGGAACATGGAAATCACCTTTTACAAAGGCTTCCTTATTGTGAGAATATAGTTATGACTGGAGTCTTCAAAGCTCATGGTACAGTTAGAATGTATTTGCACCCAAAGCTTTCTCTTTTTCCTAGAAAGAAAGAAAGAATGTAAAAGAAAAGCACTTGCCAAACTAAAGTTACTATATAATTTTTTTTCTGTCCATGGTTATATGTAAAGCTTAATTTTTATATCTTTCTGTTTGGCTTAATATAGTTACAGTGAAATATGACTATTCATTAGCATTCTCTAGATACAAAAAATTAGAATGATCTAGACAAAATAGTTTAGTATGATTTCTGTAAGATAAATGTAACATTGAAATTTTAATAATGAAGAATCAAAGAAAACACTTATGGCATTGCTTCATATGATATTAATAATTGCTAACCTCCTTATTTACTTTAAAGGTTTTTAAAATACTGTTTAATTTATATAATGTACACATACAGATTGGCTACATTTCAGAAAATTTATTAAGATTTCTAATAAAGAGACTTTAAAGCAAAACGAAAACAAAAGACAACAACAACAAAAAACAAACCAACAACACCCTACAAATTATAAGGAATAAGAGAACAAGATATGGAAATATAAAAATGTATTTTGTTAACTAGATTTATAAGTTAATACATACTAAATAGCAGTCTCAGGAAATCTTAACTGTTTAATGAACATGTGGAAATACTCAATAGCAATGTGTTTTTTAACACAAGACACAAGAAAACTCCAGAATTTCTGACATTAGAAAATTGTGAGAGAGGAAAAATAGAATAAAACCATTAATTTGGAATGACACTGAGATTTACAAAGAATTGCCTCCCGAGACTCAGGTCTTCAATCAGAGCAATTAGGAAAATTGCTCGCTTAAAAGCTAGAAGTGTAATGTATTTTAAAAATGGAGAGCCAGGCAGTGGTGGTGCACGCCTTTAATCCCAACACTTGGGAGGCAGAGGCAGGTGGATTTCTGAGTTCGAGGCCAGCCTGGTCTACAGAGTGAATTCCAGGACAGCCAGGGCTACACAGAGAAACCCTGCCTCAAAACCAAAACAAACAAACAAACAAAAAAAAAGGAGACATGACAGAAGAAACGAGGAAAGAAAGGAGGAAGGAAGGGAGAGATGGACAGAGGAAGGGGAAGGAAGAAAGTAAGGAAGGAAAGGAAGAAGGAAGGAAAGAAGGGGGAAAGAGAGACAGAGACAGAAACCTAGAGAGACAGAGACAGAGAGAGAGCTTCCATTCCAGCTTCTGTGAGATAAAATGAATATAGGAAAAGCATCTTGAATAGCACATGCTATGCTGGTGGCCTGTTACTTTAAAACAATTGATCCCAACATTTACTATCATAACCTCACAGTTTCTGCAGGTATAAACAGCATAGGTTGTGGAGATTCTTAGTTCATAGTCTCTTACATGCTGATACAATATGTACAGCAGAAATGTCATGATTGTTAGAACTCAGCTGGTGAAAAGCCTATTTCAAAAACTCATCTGTTTCCTGTTGGTTGGAGTCATTTCCAGGTATTTTTTTCCTCAGAGACTATGTTACAGCCCATGCCACATGGCTCCCTTCAGCATCATTTGTAGCTTAATCAAGTGAATCAAGTACCAAAGATAATGGCAAAAGAAGAAAGCTAGACAAAGGTTTTACTATTTTATATACTAGTATTGGAAGTGCTATTAGGTCACCTTTTCCTATTCAGTTCACTAGAATCATAATCCTGGTTCAACTAACATTCAGAAGAGAAATAAACAAGGTCTCTCTCTCTCTCTCTCTCTCTCTCTCTCTCTCTCTCTCTCTCTCT
>NW_021620427.1:2192817-2203645 GCF_004785775.1 Grammomys surdaster | reverse complement strand
TCTCTCTCTCTCTCTCTCTCTCTCTCTCTCTCTCTCTCTCTCTCTCTGACTGTGTGTCTGTCTATGATTGGGTATAGTATGTGGATTTGTATATCGATACCAGAACCTACATCAGGTGCCCTCCTCTATCTGTGTGCCTTGTGGACCCCATCTCTATTGACTGGCTGCCTATAAACCTTAGATCCACCTGTCTTCACAGCCTCTACCACAGGGTTACATAAATGGGATTCCATATTGCATGTCTAAGTGTGGAATTGAATATCCTATGTCAGTTCTTCATCTTTGCACAAATAAGACTTTCCAAACTGAGCTATTCGTAAGGATCCTATTTGTCTACAAATTCTGGTCTTTGTGGGGCTGACTTCCTTGCCCAGGTGAAACAGAATGGAAACCCCGAAAACTGTATAAGTGTGAATGCAGTTGAAAATTCAATAAAATTCTTGATTGTGCAGTATCACACTGAACTAAAGAAAAGAAAAACTAGAAAACCAATGAATGAGTATAGGGAATGCAAAGAACTTTCACAACATCTAATATATTATTGGATTTGTTCCATAATCAAAGTAGTTAAATCACAACATCTAATATATTATTGGATTTGTTCCATAATCAAAGTAGTTAAACTAAGAAATAAAAGTCACCAAAAAGACAATGAAAGCACAATATCTTAAAATAAAGGATACAAATACACATATCAAAAACATATATCCCATATCCAGTGTCCAGGAAGAGAGATAAATACAAGACCACAAGACAATGACAACTGTGAATAACAACATGGGATATAGGAGAATTGGGAAGCAGTATAATCAAAAGTCAGAAGAAATGGTATTTTCAACATTAAAGTCTAGTACAGCTGATTATCAAAATCCATAAGAACTGAATAAATTATGATTTGAGCACTATCCACTCAACATTTTTTAGAAAGGTACTGGATGAACTGCTTTATCAACATATGGACATTATGAGAACACATAGCCACACAATCGATTCAGAAATATACCTGTTTCTGCATGGTATGAAGAGTTGAGAATGAAAAAAAGGAAAGAGAGAGAGAGAGAGAGAGAGAGAGAGAGAGAGAGAGAGAGAGAGAGAGAGAGAGAGAGAATGGAAGAAAGGAAGGAAGGAGGAAAGAAAGGAAGAAAAAAAGAAAAACAAACGGTCTTGAAACGAGCTCTAACTCTGGCACAGAGAAGCTGCCTGTATAATGGGTGATGTCAGAGAATACCTGCAAGATTTCTTCTAAGAGAGAATCAGAAAGAACATTAACTGAATCTAACTTTAATTGTTGGCTGATTGGGTTCCATGAAGCCGAACGAGCAGCTCATGCTATTTACAGGGCTATCAGGTACCTTCCATAAACTATGCTAAGACTCTATTGGTGACAACAACAACCTATCTTTGAATATTGAGTGAAGCCAAGCTAGTGCCTAATTAGATCCTTCACCCTACTGATGACTGTTCAGCATATTGGAAGATACTCTTCATACTACCAGAGGAGAAAACCAAACACTAATCCAGCTACAAACCCTTCGATCTACAAGTGACTTTTTTTTGCATGAATCATTGAAACAATAGGCGCAAAAAAATTTGTTAGTAACCAACTACTATATGTGACTTGGATTTAAGGCTTGCTTCAGTACATAGAACCCGTCCACACACAATACTGCTTTGGTGGTCAAGAGCATGAGACTGAATAGGCCACAGACCTGGTGAAAAACAACAAGTACTGTTGCTCTACTACAGGAACATAGTAATAAAGTGACTTCTAGGAACACAGTACTCTACCTATATATCAATGTATATAGCCACTCAGCCAGCCCCAGACTCTTCATCCTCCAGGAGACAAAAACTATCACTAAGACCACAATTGGAAAACTTGCAGAGAATAAGAGGATTGTTTGTTTGTTCGTTTGTTTGTTTGTTTGTTTTTGGAACGCTCACATCTAAATGACATGTCTTCACCACACCTCTCTCCCTGGGGCTCAAGGAACTCTAGAAGAGAAATCAGAAAGATTTTAAGAATGAGTGGGGATGGATGTCACTGAAGAAACTAGTTGTCTTCTGGATACATCAGGACTAATGTACATATGAACTCATAGAGACTGTGAAAACATGTACAGGGCCTGCCTTGTCCAAACCAGATGTCTTCCCGGTACTGAGAAGGGATGTGGACATGTGCACCTATCTTTAACCAAGAAGCTTTGTCTCTAACAATTCTTCACACAGGAAAAGAATTAATTTCCTCCAATGGAGTTTCACTGAGTATACAAAGGACACTTAAGGCTAGCCCCAGGCCCTGGAGCAGACAGCCAAGACAAAATAAACTCAAGAATATTGAAAGAGATGTTTGTCTCATAATGATTTCTCTGGGCAGTGCTTGCCTTACATTTCATTTGCTTATCACTAAGTTTTGTGATTCATTGTTTTATGGACTTTGTGTATGTGTATTTCTCTGTGAGTATGTGTTGTTCACATTTTTTTCTTTTCTTTTACTTCCCCTGTATGCTCGGTTGTTTTTATTACAGTTTGTGTGTTTTATTCTCTTGGTCTGTTGGTTTTCTAGGAAGAGAGAAAGCATGAAGTTAAATGGTTAAGGAGGTGGGAGGATCTGGGAAGAGACAGAGGGGAAAACTGTGATCATAATATACTGAATGAAAAGAACAACAGCAACAAAAAACCCCACATTATTGTTGTAGCAAATATTTAATCTCAATCGGAGACTTCTACCCGACATGTGATTTTTCAGTTCCCACATAAAAGACACACAACTATCATATTTATAATAAGCCTTCAATGCACTAGAGCCGGGCAGATATCTACTCTCTAAGCTATTTAAACCTACTTCCCCCTCTACAACCCCAAGTTATAACTTGCCAGGTTCCATCAACAATTTGAAGAACAATAATCCTTCAAAACAACAATAATAAGGGTTGTTCTTAAATTCAATTGGTTAGCTCTCCTGACCGTGACTCATCCCTACTCTATAGTGTCTTCTCCATTCTCCCTCTTCTCTCTCTCTCTCTCCCTCCTCTTGGAGGTCTCTGTCCCAGACACCAAGCCTAGAAGCAGATATCTCTCCTATCTCTCTTCTCTCCAGCTATAGTCTGACAGCATGTTTATTCAACAAATGGTTTTAAATTAAGGAACAAGGTACTTGCAGATTCTCTCGTACCTGGGGCACCAGGCCTTCGAGAACAGTAGTAGCATTATAATGCAGACCAAAAACAAAAAAACAAAAACAAAACCTCAACACATTATATTATTGTTAGTATTTTATATACATTTTAATTTTTAAAAAATCTAAACATTTTATTTACAATTATAAATGTGCCAGTCAATTTTCTTATCTCTCAATTATATTATTTTATAATATAATACTGATCATGTAAATTAATGTGAAATATGATTATTCATTTTCTAGTACTGTGATAACATGAAACACCATGGATATGCTGGAAAAACTGATATATTGATACATTTATAAGTGGAAAGAACACAGGACTAACATTTTAACATTTTAATCTTAAGGATATAGTACCATCTTGCTTCCTGAAATGTTTTCAAAGTCTTTGAAGGTTCACAGTAAATTGTCCTTTTAATGTCCTGTCAGATTCCTGGACTTTATGTTCTCTGTCAATTATGTGGTACTTGCAAGTTTTCTCTAGGCAAAGTATGTGAAGGAAGATGGCGATGGAAAGTCAATAGATATTTAATAGGAAGGATTATTGTTCTTCAAAATGTTGTGCTCAGCAAAAATATTGTCATGTGTGAAGAAAAAATGCAAAGTCTGTTGTAAGTTCAAAACAGTAGAGTTCACATGTATTTTCTCTGAGAAAAATCTCTCTATTGACAGAAGATGAACTAAATATGGGCTAAGGAATATTGATGAACCTTCCACAGATAAAAGTCATGTAAATTTATTAGAGTGAAAAAATTCATGGAGGGAATAGAAAGTGAATATAAGTAATTTGTAATTATAGAACATAATTCAGGCCTCATGCTTATGAAGCCTGAATAGAATTTATCACTCCAAATATAGTGTTTATGAGTAAATTTACGCTGATTGTTATTTGGGGAAATATTAAGTGATTAATGGAAGCTACATTGTCTAAAATAACCTGCTTAATTTTAACAAAATAATTTTTATAAAGCAATCATGTGCATTTGGTATTGATAACCAATTGCTGTGCTTTTCTCTGAAGAAGACAATTTTTCCCAGTCTCAACAGTCCTTAGTGGCCTATAGTTCTTTGTATAGGATTGAGGCCTCTTGGGCTTTGCCCCACCCATATCCCCATTAGCATTTTATAGTTTTGCCCTTGTTTAACTCAAGGTTCGGCTGTCACTGATGAGATTTTATGGGTATAACTTCTGACATTCCTGGGAGTCCAAATTTCACAGTAAGCTACCTGAGCCCCAGAATCTTACAAGCTCTCCATCAATCTTTTGTAGTGATCCCTTAAGCAAATATTGCAGTTTGAGCTGGTTGAATTTACATATTTAAGGTAGATAGATATAGATAGATAGATATAGATTTAGATCTACTTGCCTACAAAATTTATGATGTTCTCATTTTTATTACCTGAATAGTATTCCATTGTGCAGATGTACCACATTTTCTTTATCCATTCTTCAGTTGAGGAACATCTAGGTTATTTCTAGTTTCTAGTTATAATAAATAAAGCTGCTATAAACATAGTTTAGCAAGTTTCTATGTAGTATAATGGGGTGTCTTTTGATTATATGCCCAGGAGTAGTATAGCTGGGTCTTGGGTAAACTATTTTCAGCTTTCAAACTGATTTTCAGAAAGGTTGTACAAGTTTGCACTCCGACCAGCAATTGAGGAGTGCTCTCTTGCTCCACTTCCTTTTTAATCTTAGCCATTCTGATAGGTGTAAGGTGCAATCTCTGTGTCAGTTTGATTTGGATTTCCCTGATGACTGAGCTCTAATAGTTACTATTTTCATTACTTTGAACAGTAATAAGTGTTCATTGAACACCACCTACTGAAATTAGAAGCTTCTTTGTACAAGAATGGCAACAACACAGATCTATGTACATAAACATTGATATGTATAAAGTGTTTTACCAAAGAACATACAACAAAACAACAAAAAATAGAAAACAAAATAAAACAAACAGGCAAGCAAAAAAAGTGAAACACCAATACGTTCTTCTTTAGGGACTACATCTAGTCACAACTCTGAAAACTTAACCACTCCAGTCTGTCTCAATAAATTGGATATAAATCTACCATATGGCCTAGCTATATTATCTCTAAGGATATAACCAAAGGACTCTATGACTTACAGAGATGTTCTTCTATCCATAGTCACTGATGCTTTATTTTCAAGAGCAAGAAATGAAACCAACCTATATGTTCAAAAGCTGATAGATAGTGAAAATATTGTAAACATACAAATTGAAATATTATTCAGCAATAAAGAGAAAGGAAACCATGAAATTTTCAGACACATGGATGAAACTGGTGAAAAACATACTAACTGAGGTCACTCAGCTTTCTCACTGACAAAACCACATGTTCTTTCTCAAGATAGTTCTATGCAAAACTCTCTGTCTCTGTCTCAGTCTCTGTCTGTCTCTCTGTCTCTCTGTCTCTCTGTCTCTGTCTCTCTCTCTCTCTGTGTGTATGTATGTATGTATGTATGTATGCATGTATGTATGTATGTATGTATGTTTTGGTTTAACATGGAGTACATGTGGTAACTAGGTAAGTGGGCCACTGACATGAGGATTGATTGACGGGGAAGGTGTTAGTAGAATAAATGGGAAAACAAAACAGAAGTAAACACTGAGGAGATAAGGCTTAAAGACCGAGTACACTGTTAGAGGCGTGGGAATGAAAGTCAAAACAAAAATGAAGTGTGAATGGAGAATGTGCTTGGGAACTGATGACGTTGCAATGCGTGTAAAAGTATGATAGGAGGATAAAATAGAACATACGTGAGGTGAAAGAACAGGGGTAACACAGGGAACCAAAGGTTTAAGCAAGGATTGGAAAGGGGTCTGAGAGGAAGGGTTGAATTAACCAAATCTAAGGGCTTTAGATGCTTTTGTACATATTTTTCATACAATTTTTGTACAAATTTCTCAAATCATTATTTATAAATTATAGATTCCTATTTCTTTACTAATACAGTATTATATAATTATATTGTAGGTTGCCATAATCACTGAGAAATTAGAGATAATGAGAACATAGTCTAAATTTTTAATTGATTAATATATACATTCTTACTTCAAATGGTATCATGATATTCTAATCATTATATACTTTTTCTCCCCTTTTCATTTCAATTGGACTATAAGTGATTTTATCAGATGAAGCCTTCTATCAAGAAATTGTACTTGGTTAATAAATTACGAGGATATCATTTTTGATGTTTGGTCATGTCAAGATTTATAAGTTAATTATATAGATATACACATGCATGCACACACACACACAGAGAAGAGAAACACATATACACATACACACACACACACACACACACACACACACGAGACTGAGACACAGGTTGACCTGAAACTTACGGTCATGCTCCTGCCTCAGCCTTCTACAACCACCAAATTACTGAAATTTCAGTGGTAAATCACCAGACTCAACATCCATGTTACCTTTGATACATGATTTTAAGAGAAATATTTGTATGCTGCCTGTCCATTCTGTGAATACTGGTTATTAAAACACAAAGTTTATGTCTTCCTACATAAAAATTTCAAAGGTACAAAATGATGAGACAATGTTAGGATGACACTCAATGATGTCTTCAGGTTGGAGACTATTTACTCCTTCTACCTGGGACAACTTTGCCATATAATATTCACTGAAAAGACTAAGCCAGGAGCCACATAGATACTTACTGTTAATAAGGATTATTGCCACCTTATATTGAACATGTTAAATCCATTGTCTCCAAGCCCAACCTTGCAACCTGAAGTTTAAAATGTGAATACAGATAACTTTAAATATATTTGCCTGTTTATTCTTTCCTAAATTTTAATGGCCCCTGAGTTAGGCAGTGGCATTCATGGGCTTTTTTTCTAAATTATCATTATTATTATTATTATTATTATTATTATATAATAAAAGAATGAATAGTTCTTCTCTATTCTGGTGCTAATTGTGGATATGTTGTGTCTACATTTAAACACACTTAAGCATTTAAATGGACAGCATTTTAATAATTTTATACCATTATAATTTATTCAATCAGGAAATGATCTTGAGAATGTTATGATTGTGGGTCATATGCACAAACACATGCTTTTTAAACAAAAATTAACAATTACAAGCATCATGAATGTTAACTTCCATTAGAAGTTAGTAACGATAAGCTTTATTAATGTTAGCTACCTGATAGTGGTGTCCTGTGTGTTGTAAGAGAGGAAGGATGAAAGAGGAAGAGAAGAAGAAGAACTTACAAGAGTCATTAAGTTGATGTTACATCAAATATTTTATAGAAATATGGATAAATACTAATATTCATGAAAGCAAAATGTAATGAATCCTCTACTCCAGCATCTGGGTATATGGATCAGCAGAGCTACTCTTGTTGGACTCTAAGATCCAAAACCAGGGTAAGTGCTCCCCCAGAAACACTCACAGACAGTGTTCACTGCAATAACATAAGGTTTATTGATAAGATGATAATAAGAACCAGTATACTGGGGCTCCTCTGTACACAGACAAGAGGAACCCTGAGCCAAAGTTGGGAACAGTTTTTATAGAGAGTTCAAGAGGGAAACCACAAAGGCTGACCTTTCCAGGTCCAGTCTCTAGGTGACTCAGATTATGACAATGCGTGTCCTGGAATGTTTGTGTGCTCTGGGACCTCCTCACAAGCAGGTTTGTTCCCTCCCCTGTGGACTGAGGAATGTTCATCAGCCTCTCCCTTTTTCCTCTGAATGTTAATCTAACAAGTGTCTTCTGACTAAGGAATGTGTCCCTACTGGAATGTGTCCTGAGACAGTGGGATTCTTTAAATTTTAAGTTCAACCCAAAACTGAAAGTCTTATACTCTCAAATTGGCTTGTACTTGATGACAATTCTCTTTCAGAATGAAAGCTTTTTGTAAAGTGCAAATAGTATAAAGTTTTGAACAGAGAAAAATTACATTTTTTTCAGGGCCATATTCACAGGAAAATGTGTTATATTTTTATTGGATATTTTATTTATTTACATTTCAGATGCCATCCCCTTCCCCCATTTCCTCTAGAAACCCCCTATGCCATCCCCTCCTCCTTTTTGCTTTTATACCATTTTAATTACATGCAACTATTAAGGTCAGTTCTAGGTTGAGAAACTAGCAATACAATAGATGCAAATAGTCAAGGAACAAGCAAGACAATAGAAACAAATAGTCAAAGAAACAAGGGAGGCAATAAACAAAATTCCATGAACACTCCCTTGATCAATGTTTCTAAGGGCTTTTCAAAATGACCAAAATATCTGAGCCAACTTCCCTGTCCTAGCTCAAAGTCATTTTCATGTCTGAAACTTACTTTCTTGTTCTAGCGTAAGATTTAGATTCCTTCCTGAAATTACTTTCTTGTTCTAGCTTAATATTTAAATTTCTGCCTGAAATTACTTCTTTGTTCTAGCCTAATGTCAGATTCCTGCCTGAAGCCTACTTCCTTGTCCTTGGCCCATGTCAGATTCTTGCTAAGCAGCCCCAAAAGCTCTCTACCCCACCCCCTTTTTTATTTCATAAACAAGACTGAGCCTGTCTTAGGTCAATCTGACAAGAATGCCTTCCTTACCTGTCCTGGAATATGCATTTTCAAAAGCAAAGCACTTCTGTCTTAGGTTGGTAAGGCTCTGTGAAAAATCTTACCCATTCTTGGCTTGCCAGGCTGTTAAATTACTAACTCTGTCTGGGGGGGGGGCCCATTTTCAAGTTCAAGCCGTGTAATTTGGCTGCTAACATGTTGATGTTGTTAAAGACAAGCTATAACACGATGGGCAGGAATAAAAGTATTCTTAGGACCAAAAGGGCTTCATTTATTTCCAGGATAACTACTGAGTTATCTCTAAAATATATCACTTTATGGTTGACGATCTTTACATTGATGCTACTTTGTCCAAGATATCAACTGGTCATTTTAGTAACATCTCTGCGTTAATTTCAGAAGCAAAAATTAATTGATGCTTTCTTTCCTTATAACTGGTGAGAAAAAATACTTAATGAGTAAAAATCATACTGATCAAATACCTATTGCATTTTAAAATAGGTACATAGTGAACCGACATTATTCACTTAGAGAATATAAAAAAATGTTTAAAATTAATTCTATCTTTCAAGGCCATGATCAATACTGATCAGAAATCAGAAAAATGGGATTGAGTTCAAAAGATAATTTTAATAAAGTTTAAAGCATTGTAATTTGTTATTATATTATTCATGGAATATCACTTTTGATTACATTTTTCATATTTAGTAGTGTGAATATAATTAAGAATTGTATTATAACATTGAGTTTTTATTGTATTTTATTTTTTTTTATTATTTTTACTACTTTCATATATGTTACTCTTTGAAATTCATACACCCTTTTTTTTCTTTTAAATCTCATTAGTATTCATTTACCTATTTACATTGCATGTGTGTGTCTATCTGTATTTCTAAAATTTTTCTTGGTTCTGTTTTCCTGTTTCTCATACAGATGGACACTATTTCCAGGATTCTTGGAGTAAAGTGTATTCTTCACTAATGTCCAATATCTGAAATGTAAAGTAAGTTTCCCTTCCTGAAGTAGACAGTGATCTTCCTTTTTTGTCTGGAAAGAAGCTGAAGGAGATAGAGCTAAGAAAATTTTGAACTGCAAAGATCTTGGGTGTTTTGTTGACTTCACAGTCTAATACCTCTTGTTAGAACATGTGAAAGAGCTTCATGAAGTAATTATTTTAAACAGGTGAGGTTTAGTGGTCAACACATTAAATCCATCACTATATTAGTCAATGTTTTGCTATCTTGTGGGTGCCTCTTATTCATACATTAACATGACAACATTCAGTGGGTGCTCCTTTTCAGTTATTCCATTACAACCACTAATATAATTCAGCTATATTAATCAATATATAAAGATTCAGTTTCCTCATTATTTAAAAAAAACTTCAGGTTTTTTACTTTTGTTGACAGATCTCCAATTCTATGCCCTGACAAAATCATTTCTAAGGCTTTTCTAAATTTTCACGTCCCCCTTATGTTATGCTCTACTGCATCCCTCACTCTATAGCCTATCTCTCTATGTGATAATGCATCATTTTGATTGTTATTTTTCTGACACATCAGTCTGTCTTATCAAGAGTTTCACCATTAATTTACTCATTTTGATAAACTACTCATGTAATAAAAGCTTTGGTAGTTCAAATCCTGTTAGATATGATTTATTAGAAGATACTTTACTGATTAATACATTTGAATATCCTTTCTGCATCTCCTTTTTTATCTAATGATTACAACAGATAGATGACTTCTCTTTTTATTTTATCATGCACCATTCCCTTTCCAAGAGAGTAAGCTTGCCTAGAACATCACTGTGAGGAATATTTGCTAGATTATATTTTAATGTTATTCATAAACAAGACACAGCTTAATAACTGTGGCTCTCTAAATATCACTTCAACAAAAATGCACGTTAATCAATAGATGTACCTTTATGAGTTCATACATTAATGGTGATTGGAATGAAAGTCAGGAGTTTTAGGTAATTATCATAGGTAGTTTCTCATTTCATTCACTTTCTTCCCGCCTTCTCTCTCTCTCTCTCTCTCTCTCTCTCTCTCTCTCTCTCTCTCTCT
>NW_021620427.1:2147234-2192807 GCF_004785775.1 Grammomys surdaster | reverse complement strand
TCTCTCTCTCTCTCTCTCTCTCTCTCTCTCTCTCTCTCTCTCTCTCTCTCTCTCTCTCATGCTTGCTTTACCTACTCCCTTTCCTTTCTTTTTCTATCTTTTACGTGATTGAAATTTTAGAGACAGAAGCAATGTAGCTCAAACTTACTCTTGTAAAGATTGAACAGCAGAAGTGGAATCCAGAGCTCTTTAATCCTTCTCAAGAGAGTCATGCTGCAGTAGACATACACACACACACATACACACACCATACACAGACACAATCATACACTTTTCAGAGTCAGTCCTACTTATCATAATTAGTTGTTAGGATTTTAGAAAATTCCACAATATTTTCATATTTTCAAATGTTATAAATTGACTGCTAACATTTTCATTGAAAGAGCTAAATTCTAACACTATAGTTAAAACATATTTGGGGAAATATTAGCACTCTTCTACAGACTGATTTTTTTGATCAAAAAATTATTTCTCCATAGTTTATTTACTGTCATTCAAATTTTTACCATGGTGTTCTGCTTATGTGCACAAAGTAATATTTTCTAGTCTTTGATTAACACAAACATATGATGACAATGTTCCTTGTTCATTGGAGGGCAGTTGAGCCTTAAAGCTTCTTATTCTTTTGTGACAAACCTCCTTAATCAGAAGGAAATACTTCTGAATCATTGAATTGAATAAATAAATGATTAGAATAAATGTTCTCATGATTCCCTTTGCTTTGAGTGACACACCTTGTGCCACAAAAGGCTGCTACCTTTCACACATTGAATGTCCTTCACTCATATTTGGACAACTTTTTCCTCATACAGAATGCTCTAAAATTGTTATAAAGCAATAAGAACAATAATTTGCATAATGGTAATGACTTCTGCTACGTTTCATCTAAAACAAAGAGAAAAATATTTTTCTCCATTAAATAATTTAAGCTATGTCTAAAACTTGTATCATGATGCAATGGGTCTATTAAATTGCCATGGCAAACTCCCTTAGAAACACAGATGATTGAGATTTTGTTACATATTTTCCCATTACAAAATTGCTAAAAGTGTGTATTGAGTCAAAACCTTTTGGCTGTTTCTTTGACATGACTTCTCTATTCTTTTGCATGAATACATTAATATATTTAAAAATTCGAGGTATGTCTAACTACCTAGTATTATAGAAGTGACTACATATTTACTTTCTTGATATTATATTATTATTATTATTATTATTATTTTCTCTTTAGCTTTTTGAGACAAACTTTCTCTGTGTAACCCTGGCTGTTCTAGAACTCCCTCTCTGGAACAGGATGGCCAAGAACTCACAGATCTATCTGTCTCTGCCTCCTGAGTTGTGGATTAAGGGTATGTGCAACTGCTACTCAATTGACTTTTAAATTATAACCATAATCATAAATTAAGTTATTGTCTATTTCTGAAGTAAGAAGAAAAGAGAAAGGAATGGGAAAACAAAAGGGAAGAGAGATGTGCTTCTGTTACTATGGACCTCTTCATGTGTTTTATTCCTGACAGATAGTGTATTTTATGTAATATTTTTTCTGCTTAATATTCTAGAATGTTTCTGAAGGCAGTCCACTGACTGTCTTTTCATCAGTGGATACATCTGTCCTGGCACATAAAGTGATCAATATTGATTGAATGAATGTATAGATAGTTGAATTCATATTTCAGTTATAATTCATTTCATCTCAGGTAGATTTTGCAAATAAATAGGAATGAACCTATCAGCTTTCAAGAATACTTATAATAGCTTTACTATGCTTGATAGTATATTTCAAATCCAAATTATAACTATCACATGTATTAAAAGTAACTTCAAAATTATAGCACCTTTAATGAAAATAATATTCCCTTCATTTAATTGTATAATCTTATTATCTATTTGTAAAAGAAACAAGTTTCTATATCAATTTGAATCAGAAGTTATGACTTACTCTTGTTCTCACTCATATACTTCTGCCCACAACACTTCGAATTTTCATTTAGAAACACTGACAAACCTTTCTTTAAAATACTCTATTTGTTCCTTCCCAGTAAAATGTGTGAGACACAGAAATAGAACATTGTGTGTTAGAACAGACGCTGCTGCCATGTGAGTTTATATGAGGATGCAGGTGACAGATGCCACCTTCTAGCATTAGTCAATTTTTAAAAGGTACCACCACTTAAAATTACTAGAAATGAACTGGACTGTGGGAAATCTCACTATGAGATACTGGATAAGATTTTTGCATTATGATATAACATGGTATCCCAAATTCAAATGACCCAGGGAGACACTTTTATTTTAAGATAGCATTAATCACTATTTTTACATTTTTGCATGGGGGAAATGTTTCATTCCCTATTACAAGAGAAAATGAGGAAGACATGACTTCTTAAACATAACCTGAAAAAGAACAACAATGGAGATGCTAAAGTGTTCAAGAAAATCTCCATGAGGTCTCAACTTGATACACACACACACACACACACACACACACACACACACACCTACAGGAAACTGAGCAAAGTTAGGAGCAGGAGAGGTGATTTTCTCAAGGAGGAGCATGCCAACTGGTTATCCAGATCAAATATGAAATTCCTAGGGAGAAAGAAGGGAAATTAGATGCAGGAAGGAAGAGAGGTTGCTGTTGATGGAGCACAGTTGGCGCTGGTGCTCAGGGCTCTGTGGACTCTGGGAAGTTGGGTCAGCTTGAAGAATCATCTCTGCAAAAGAGAGGGGGCCTCCTTTTCATCATTTATTCTGCTTTTCTCTCACAGCTTAAGAGTGGTCCAAGAGGTATTAATTCTCTAAAACTTAGGATTTAACTTTAATTTCATTTAAATATATTTTGTTTGTATCAAGAGTTCCCAGACAGTCAATACTGAGTAAGGCGTTGGAATGAAATACCGAGAGTAAATCTCGAAATTGCCAAGTGGAATAACTGATGAGTTATAACTGAAGGTGAAAAGCCACAAGACCAGGGCTTCTGTATTATCTTCTGGGATTTCGATCTCTCCTAACATGCACCAGAATGGCTACCTGTGTGTGGTATGGTTATGTGCTTAGGTGAGCAAGTGTATTATGTGTTCTGTGTGTGTATAGCTATACTTTTGCTTTAATACAAACATCTCATGAAAATTTAAAATCATCATTAGTAAAGCTACTAAAAATTGCTTTCAAGACTAATGAAAGTATGAGAATTGCTTTTAGTATGCTGATATTTACTTTTATTGTAGAAGGGCAATGCTTATATGGGAAGGGATTTTAACAATAGCATATATATATATATATATATATATATATATATATATATGTAAATCTGATTTTACTGAATTTATATACATTATAACTGATTATACTAAATTGCATATATATAACTGTTATACTAAATATAAATATACTGAATATATTGAAATTTGTGCTGAATATATTTCATATGCTGAAAATATACTGAATAAAAAAGCAGTAATATGTCCTGTTGATTCATTAATCCTTATTAAAATGATCTTAAATAATTTATTTTCCATTGTGATTACCATTAGTAATTTCATCTTAACTAATTTATATTATATTTTAATATAAAACACATGGTTTTGATCTACCAAAACAAATTTTAGATATATGTTGTTCATGTGAGACTATATTTCTTTGAAATATATCTAATCAATACAGCATGATATTTAACTATGATTTCTGTCACCTTCTGATTTCTTGCCATCTAATGTCATATAAATGTCATTAAGTGAAGGGCAAAGGTGAGAAGAGCTTGCTGCCACCCCATCTTTAAGTTACAGCTGTGCTATGCTGTGTACCATGCATCTCCTAAGGCCTAAACCTCCTCCTTTAATTCACTGCTTCAATTTCATTCACTTTTTATAGAAAAAGGTTATTTCAGGGTTTTTTTGGTTATTTCTTTCCTGAAATTCTAGGATATATTAAAGGTCAGAGGCAAAGGGATATAGGTAATACTCTGGGTCATTGCCAATAATACATATGACATCTCTCTTAGTCACAAGCTTTCTTCAAATCTTTCATAAAACATAAATAATACCTTAAAAATAAGTAAACACAATCTCTTTCTGATTGTCACACCTAATCAGACAGATTCTTATTTGCATTTTTTACATACAGACATCACGTTTGACCAGCATCAATTGTTAAAGATGCTGTCATTTTTCAACAGTACATTTCTGGCTTCTTTATAAAACAAACAAACAAATAAACAAAAGCTAAACAAAAGAATAGCAAGCAAGGAAGCAAACAAACACCCCAAACATGTGTAGGTATGTGGATTTGTGTCTGGATCATCAATTCTATTTCATTGATGAATGGATGAATGTATCTGTTTCTATGGCAAGATCATTTGTTTTCTATTACTATAGTACTGTAGTTCAATTTAAAATTAGGAATGATGAGACATGCAGAAGTTGTCTTTATTGTTCAGTTCTGTTTATCCTGGCTTGTATGTGTGTGTGTGTGTGTGTGTGTGTGTGTGTGCACATGTGTGGGGTTGGTTGGTTGGGTTTTGGTTTTTTGTTTGTTTGATTTCATATAAAATTGAATACTGTCCTTTCAAGGCATGTAAAAGAATTGTGTTGGAATTTTGATGGGGATTACATTGAATTTGTAGGTTGCTTTTGCTAAGATGACCATCTTCACTAGGTTAATCCTACCAATTCGTGGACATGTGTTGATTCCTTGATTTCTTTCTCAGACTGTTTTTGGTTTATAGAAAGGTTAGTTATTTTATTGAACTAATTTTATAATCAGCTACTTTGTTGAAAATGCTTAGCAGCCATAGGATTTGCCCAGTAAATTATTTTTCTTTTCCAATTTGTACACCCTTGATATCCTTCAAGAATTCTCATTCTAGCTGTCTTCAAGTAATAAATTAAATAGATACATAGACAATGAATAATCTTGTTATGTTCCTGATTTTAGTGGAGTTGCTTTGAGTTTCTCTAGATTTAATTTGATGTTGGCTATAGGCTTGCTATAAATTGCCTTTATTACATTTATGTATGTCTCTTGTATTTCTCATCTCTCTAGAACTTTTTTTGTGAAATGATGTTGGATCTTTTCAAAGGCTTTTTCTGCATCTAATGAGATTACCATATATTTCTTTTTCTTTCCCATTTCTCTCTCTCTCTCTCTCTCTCTCTCTCTCTCTCTCTCTCTCTCTCTCCCTCTCTCTCTCTCTTTCTTTCTTTCTTTTTTCTTTTGCTATTGAACCATCTTACACCTCTGGGGATGAAACCATTGGACTTTTTTTGAGGGGGTTTGGGAGACTGTTAATGACTTTTCCTAACTAACTAGGGGTCATACAATAAATTGTTTATCTGAAGTTGATTTAACTTTGGTAAGTGGTACCTATCTAGACAATTATCCATGTCTTTTAAATTGTCTAATTTGGTGGAATATATTTTTAAAACTAATATCCTTAAGATTCTCTTGTTTTCTTTGGTGATTGCTGTTATGTAATCCTTTCAGTTTCTTATTACGTTAATGTGACTGGCTATTCTTTCTCAATATTTTAGTTAATTTGGATAAAGGTTGGTCTATTTTGTTGATTTTCTTAAAAAAAATTTAGTTTCATTGTTGCTTTGTATTCCTTTTTACTTCTTGGATCAAAACTCAACATAAAACCAGTTACACTGAACATTGAAAAGAAAGTAGGTAATATCCTTGAATGCATTGGCACAGGAGATAGATTTCTGCACAGAACATTTATAGTGCAGGCACAGTGATCATCTACTAATAACTAGGACCTCAAGAAACTGAAAAACTTCTATAAGAAAAAGGATATTGTCAATCAGATAAAGAACCAGCCTACAAAACATGAAAAGAATTTTATCAGCTTCACATCTGACAGGCTGTATATTTGTGTATGTGTGTGTGTCACAAGAAACTATATATCAAATAATAATCCAATTAGAAATGAGATACACATATAAACAGAGAATTTTACATATAGAAAGCTCGAATGACTGAGAAACACGTAAAGAAATATTCAACATCCATAGCCATCAGAGAAAGGAAAATCAAAACTAATTTAAGATTATATCTTAAACTTGTAGAATGGCAAAGAGCAATAACACAAATGACAGCTCATGCTGGTGATGATGTGGAACAAAGGAAAACACTCTTCTATTGCTGGTTGGAGTGCAAACTTATATAGCCACTATGGAAATCAATGTGGCAGGTCCTCAGAGGGTTGGGAATAGATCTACTTCAAGATCCAGCTACTCTTGGTATATACCAAAAAATGTTCCATCCTACCAGAAAGACACTTTCTCAACCATGTTCATTGTTAGTTTATTTATCATAGCAGAAACTGGAAACAACCAATTGTCCCTCAACAGAAGGGTGGATAAAGAAAATGTGCTACATTTATACAGTAGAGTAATATACAGCTGTTAAAAAAATGACATCAATGAAATTTGCAGGCAAGTGGATAAAACTGAGGTAGCGCAGAACCAAAAGGATCAATTTGTAGCCATTTATAAGTAGATATTAACAATTAAGTAAATTACAAAGCTATAATCCATAGACCCAAAAATGTAGGTAAAGAGGAGGAGTCTGGAGAGAATTCATGGATCTCCTTTGGGGGGAGAAATAGAGTAGATTTTAAGGGCAGACTACAGGGGCATTGGAGGAGATTAGGTAGTGGGTGGGAAATGGCGTAGACAGGGAGAGTTCAGGAAAGGAAGGCTGAAATTGGGGGTAGTGTGTTGGAGGTGGGTGTGTGTGTGCATGTGAAAACCTAGTGAATGAGAACTTCCTGGAATGTATGAAGGGAAGGTGATCCTAATGAGGACTTCAGGTAATAAGGAATATAGATTGGTCATTTCTTATAACCAGATGAGACTTTCACTGGTGGGACTGGGTTGCATTCAGTTGAGTTGTTCATTCAAGTGGGTCCCATAGAAATCCAAAAATAACCAAGCTTTTAATAATACAAAGGGTTACTCCCCACAAACTCACAGTGGGACGTAGTAGTGGTAGTTTGAAGAGGAGCAGCCCCCATAGACATTCATGGTTTTGAATACTTGGCCTATAGGGAGTAGCATTAATAGGAAGTGTGGCCTTGCTGTAGTAGGTGCAGCCTTCTTGGAGGAAATGTGTCACTATGTGGACTTTGAGGTCACCTATGTTTAAGCTCTGAACAGTTTGGGATTAGAGTCTCTTCATGATTGCCTTTGGATCAATATGTAGAACTATTGGATCCTCCTGCATCTTGTCTGCTATATACTGCCATGCTTCCTGCCATCATGATAATGGACTCAATCACTGAAACTGTAAGCAAAATAGGTTTCCTTATTAGAATGACTGTATAAAGGCTTATAAATTTCACAACATGTTTTATTAAGGGTTCTAAAACACTTTAACTTTTCTTTTAGCCCACCACCCAGAGAGGTAGTGGAAAGGAAAGATTAATAGGGCAAAGAGGGATATGAAGTTTTTAGAAAAAAATAGTTCTTTGGGGAAATTCTAATCTTCATTGTTAGAATATCTGCAATTCAGTTCATAGGATTCACCAATGGCAGCTCGATCTACTCATAAACATCATTCATGAATCAACAACAGCAGTTCATCCAGAGGAAACCTCAAGGCTCTTCCAGTCAGCCCGAGTCTACAGAAGCATCAAGAACATGAGAATATCAAAAGAAATATGTAGGAGGAGTTAAGGTGTGAGGAGTAAGGAGAGAAAGAAGAGGAGTAAGGAGAGGAAAAGAAGAAGGAAGAGGAGGAGAGCCATACAGGTCTGGAGAGCAGTTGAGGGTAACAACTTTTGTTTAGGTTAGCTAATTGGGAAATAACACTCTTTGTATGGGCATATTGTTATTGAGCATTACCAAACTTATAAAGCCTTTGATTAATCTTTAAGCATTAGAGTCTCATTTTTGTACCGAGCCCGCATGGTTGGCGGGATGGTGTGGGCAATGCCCAGCCTTGTGGAGACAGCATGGAAGATTGGCAAAGCCATCTCCCACGCGGGTGTCTCATGGGTAGCAGGGCTGGTATTTCTGCCTGGCTGTTTCTAGCTGCAGCACGCACATCGCCTCCAGCCGAGAAACATGGCAGCTGTGCTAGGCAGAGCTGCCACAGCTTAGATAGTAGGCTTGACCAGTAGCCGTTTTTTACAGAAGTACTTTGATGTATTTTTCTCTAAGAAATCATGACAAGCAATGATGGGTAAAGAAAGCAAGGTGGACCAATGCTAGTGTCCTTAGTGAAGATAACAAAGCCCCTACGAAGACCAGCAAAGAGTGGCAGGAGCAACCATCTGCTGTTGCTGGGCTTTACTTATGCCCTCTCCAAACATCATATGTTCTCTCAAGCCTTCACGCTAGAAAAAACATCAAGGCCCTTTTTCTAGGCAGTTTCCTCCTCCCCCCCAAAAAAACCAAAAACCACGTGTGTCTGCCTCAGAATAAACATTCTCTTACAAGACAGTTTCCAGAAAAATATCACATGATACAACTGAGTCTCCAAAGTAACCAGCAATTTCCACCTTACCTATGGTTATTGTGTGTCCTTACAGCAATAAAACTCTAACTAAGGCAAGCTTCATTGCTGAGGACAAAACCCACATCATTCCCTGAACATGGAGAGGTTGAGCAGGTACCTACACAGAAACTTCACCCATCCTTTCTAACCTTTTTGGTGTGGGAAGTTTCTCTGTAAGCTACCAAAAGAGAAATGTGGACACCAACTAAGCTACAAAACCTTTGCTCTACAATTTGTTCTTCCAGAAAAATATGCTAAGGCAGTAGTGGCACAGCACTTGGAGTAGCCAACCAATATCTGATTGAAATTAAGGCCCATTTCAAGGAGAAGAAAGTCATACCCAATGCTGCTTTGGCAACCCAAACCAGAGACTAGATATATCAGATACCTGGAATAAAATCAAACATGTCTGGTCTAAAAAAAGTATCAATAAAAGGACTCCTAATGATATTTTGTGATACTCCTAGATCACTAAGAACTTTATCCAGTGATCATAAAGAAGGTTTCTTCTGGCAG
This sequence comes from Grammomys surdaster, assembly GCF_004785775.1. Taxonomy (NCBI): domain Eukaryota; kingdom Metazoa; phylum Chordata; class Mammalia; order Rodentia; family Muridae; genus Grammomys; species Grammomys surdaster. Next base: position 2,183,789 of record NW_021620427.1, on the reverse strand, counting down.
CAGATAGGAACAGTTGAAAAGACCCACAGACAGACATCATGTGGAGGGGGCTTCTAAATGAGAGATCTTCATTAAATTCCTCCCCTTAGAGCACAGGGAATCACACATAAGAGGATGGGGAAAGAGTTTAGGAGCCAAAGGGGATAGAGAACATCAGGATAACAAGATACATGGAATAACTAAGCAAAGGAAACATGAGCTCATTGAGAATGATTCAGCAAGCACAGACCAGCAGGGGTCTGCAGCTGTTCCTCTGCATATATATTATAACTATTGAGTAATTATAGAAATATTAATTATTAATATTTAATATATCAACACATAATATTTAATATATAATTAATTATTATAAATATTATCTTACTATTTGTATAGGAGTCCTGACAATGAGAATGAGTGGTTCTTTGATTCTTTTTATCCACTCAAGGGACTCTATTTCCTCCTATTGGGTTGCCATGTGCAGCTTCAATATGATAGGTTCTACTTCATCATATTATTTTTTGTTTTATCATGTTTGGTTGTTTTCTAATGAGAGACAGAAAAACAGTGAACTTAGAGGGGAGAGGACATGGGAAGGAACTGGAAAAGACAGAGGGAAGGGAAACTGAAATCAAGATATATTGAGAAAATAATCTATATTTTTTAAAGATCCTTTTCTTTGCGACGCACAAAGACTTCTGAAAACTACAACCAATCAACATGCATAGCTATGGAGCCTAATTCAGTGAATACATCCCCAAACTATTCCCTCATTTGATGAGCAGAAAACAGTGTAGAAGATATGATGGAGAAAAATGCTAAGAGCCAGAAGGTCATGGAGTTTGCTATGAGACTGTGTCTCCTGGTCATGTCAGAAGCTATATCCATGATATTATTTCCAACATAACTGCTAAATATAAGGTGAACAGGAATAATATCAATGAATATTCTAAAGTGGAAATGAAAAATCTCTGGAGGCCTCAAGCTTAAATAGGTTATTAAGGAATGCTGACAGCAGGGAACTGGGGATAGGGTGGGGTGGGAATATTTTTTCACAGCAAAGAGTACACCAAGAGCACACTAACTGGTTATGCAATACCAAATGGTCATCTCTGTAAAGAAAAAAATATATATGTATATACATATATATGTATATTTAAGCCTATATTGCATATAGGTTAAATTTGTTTTTCAAAACAAACTTTAATAAGGTTTCTTAAACACTTCTAAAACACATCAACCTCCATTCTAGCCAACCTACCAGAGATAGTGTAAAAGAAAGGTTAATAGGAAAAGAGGGTTGTGAATCTGTTTGGAAGTAGTTCTTTGTGGCGATCCCAATCCTTGTTGTTAGAATACCAGCAGTCTAATTCAATACTGTCAGCAAATATGAAACAGCACTGACAGCACCATCCAGAAGAAACAGCCAGGACCTGCCAAATCAGTGTGAGTCCACAGAAGTAACAAAAAGCACCTGGAGAGTCATGACAATACTCTCTCGTTGCTGGCTTAGTCTTTGGGAGCTACCAGGGGTCTAGATCAGTTGGCACTATTGGTTTTCCTGTGGATTGTCATCCCCTTTAGCTCCTTCAATCCTTCCGCTAACTCTTCTATAAAGGTCCCTGCCCTCAGTCCAATGGTTGACTGCAAGTATCTGCATCTGTCTCAGTCAGCTGCTGGTAGAGCCAGAGGACAACCATACTAGGTTTCTGTATGATGCACAACATAGCATCAGTAATAGTGTCAGTGTTTGGTGCCCGCCCATGAGATGGATCCCAAGTTAGACCAGTCACTGGTGGCCTTTTCTTCAGACTTTGCTACATTGTTGTCCCTACATATTTTTTAGACAAGACCAGTTAAAAATTTTTGAAGGTGGGTTGTTGAACCCATCTGTCCACTGGGGACTTTTTAGAGGTTCCCCTCCCTCACTCCCCCAGCATCTGTACATCTCTAATCATTCTCCTGTTCCTCTGGGCTTCTCTCCTGTCTATGCCCATATCTGATCCTGCCTCCCCTTTCCCCTTATCCTCACCTCTATCACTCAGGTCCCTCCCTCCCTCCCTCCCTCCCTCCCTCCCTCCCTCCCTCCCTCCCTCCCTCCCTCCGTCTGTCTCCTGTGACTTTGAAGCATCTTCACTTGGGATTTCCAACCAAAGAGCATACATAGACTGGTTTGAGCTCCTCACACATATGTACCAGAGGACTGCCTTGTCTGGACTTAGTGGGAGAAGACTTGATACCCCAGGGGATGGGGATACTCTGGAAGGGTAAGCACCCTATTAGAGGTAAAGGAGAGATGGGATGAGATGAAGAACCATGGGAGGAGGGACCAGGAGGAGGGCACCATTTGGGACATAAATAAAAAAAATAATTAATGATTATAATAAAAGAAGTCATGATATGTGAAGATCAAGAAAGCATTGCAAAGCAAACCAATGCAAGTACTTCCTCTCACTGTCTCTGGGGTTATATTTATGTTCTTTATAAATATCATGCACCCTCTCAAGCATTTGCTCCAGCAAAACATCACATGCCCTCTCATAAGACAGCTTCCAGAAAAACACCTGTCTGTTCTCAGCAAAATATCCTCTCATAAGACAGCATCTAGAAATACAGACATGACCTGACTGAGTCTCCAAAGACCCTGGAAACTTCCACTTCATATACATATATACATAGAACAATTTTTGAAATAAAAAATGGTGGTTAGCATATGGAATAATTAAGGTGAATGGTGACTGGACAGCAGACATCCCCTCGATTTTTATCTTCAACTTGCACACTCCTTTGAAACTGCTGCTTCAGTCTCGGATACATGAAGGGAAGGACTTAGCTCCCAATTATCGGTTTGGAGTTTGATCTCATTGGGACCTCCAAATGTCAATCCTACTGGCAGAGATTAAAGACCACCAACCCATTTTGTTTTAGACAAATTAAGCAAACTTTATTTTCTGTCAGACAGGGATTTATCCCTCAAAGGGGCATTTTGAAAGATCAGACTTAAGTCAACTTCTAAGATCTCTATTTTAGGCAAAAACCCTGGTGATTTCCATAGGGATTTGGTAGTAATGAAACATAAAATATAGAAACTAGTAGTGGTTTAAAAATTATTTAGCAGAACATCTTGTAGGTTGGTAGGGTGTAAGTCAAGGTGCAGTTAGGGTGCTGTGCTAAGCTGAATTTCAGGAAGCTTCAAGTTATGGTAAGGTCAAATTCTATGAAGCAGAAATGTTAAGTTTTACAGCACACAAAAACAAACATGTTTTTACCTTGCAACAAGCCATCTTGCTACAAGTTAAAAAGCACCTAGTCTTAAGTCAAGCTGGTCCATCAGTAGCATTATACATACCGAATAGATTATATGTAGGCATATATATGTATACAAAGACACATATATATATTATGCAATAACACCTAGTGAAACAAGAGGCCCTGAATTTGAAGGACAGTGGGAAGGGCGGTAGATATGGGAAGGTTTAGAAGGAAGGAGAAAAGGCAAGGGAGAGCTGTAATTAAATTATAATCTCAAAATAAAAAATAAAAGAAAAAGAAGACACTAAAGAATTGACCTATATATTTTATACACTGCATGGTTTTTAACTGGGTCAAAATTAAATCCTTTTGGAAAAAGTATTATTTTATTATTAATTAATGCCTTATAAAAATAACAGTTTCAATTGTCTAGTTTGAGCAATACACAGAATTGTAAGAAAATACTAGAACTAAATAGATATCTGTAGTAAAGTGTCTGATACCATTAGAAACAATAATTGAAAATTTCTCTGTTTTTATACAGGTTGGACAAATTCACATAAGTACTCTTTATTTAATCTTATGCCTTAGTATCCTCCTATAACAAAATAATTGAGACTGAACACTGAAGAAATGTGTTCATTAACTCCTGATTATAATAGCTATAAGGTTCAAACAGTATTGTGTTGGTGTTTTTGTGTTCCTGTAGCATTACAATATACTCCATGATGTCAGATGGTGACATTACAGGCAGGATTAGCAAGGTAAATATGAAGGAGGGCAAAGATTCCAGAAAAAAATTTGAAAGGGAAAACACCATCTTTACGTTTACTTAGCAACCTGTTCTAATGGCCATTAATTCACTTCTCCAAGATTTAACCAAGATTTATGTTTCCAAAAGATTAAACAACTCTACGAAAACTCAGTATCTTAATGCTTTCACTATCAACCTCTATCAAGATAGAGGAAAGTAAGATTCTAGTACATGAACATTGAAAGACAAACAGTCAAGTCATAGCAAAACACTTTTTATTAGTAAACTAATGTTGCATGTTTCAAAATAGATAAATATATGCTTACATCACCAATATTAAATGACATATATACATAGAGGCATGGCATCTTTAAGAATAATGTACTATATATAGGGATCCTTAGCCTCTCACTGCTAGTGCTTTATTTTTTTTTTAATATCAAAGAATATGACAAATTTTCAAAGTACTTGAACATTTTTAATTTCTTTTCCTTTGATTGTATTGGTTAATTTTTCTTTCCATTTGTTTTCCCAAAATGTGCATTTTGAATTTCTTTATTGATTCTATACTTAAAAGCTTAATATTATCCTGACAAAGTGATTATTATTGTTTGTAAATGGAATGGGGTGTTTGCCAAAATATTCATATGTTTATATTTACAAAATTTTATTCCTTACAAGAATATATGAAACTTAAGAGACACTTGTCTACATTACCTTTCCTTTTGTATTACTCCATCTTTATGGACAAGATTTATTTCATAAAAACCAAATAGAATGTGATGAGCATTTCAAAAACACTATTACTGCATTACCTAAGCACTGTCAACAGTAAGACGGTGTACTTTCAAGCATGGGAAGAACTGTCCAGTTAACCGATTCATCCTTACACCACTTTATCATGTGCCAGGCCCTCTGGGGTTGCTTAATATTAATGGTGCTGCCAATCAGAGCAAGTGCATACTGATGACTTACAGCCTTTGAAATGTCTAATGTTTTTATAACTACATGAAGTTTATATGAGTGTGTATCAAATACACAGACAGCTCTCCAGTCAGTTTTGAAACATTTAAAAATCAACACTGAAGAATCTCATTGTTGACGATGTATATATACATTCTAATTTGATTATTTTGATTTAATTTAGTAGCTTATAATTTTTATGTTGAATGTAATAATGTATTTATAGGAAGAGCCTATGGAGCTGGACTGAAAAATCAAACCACACTAGTGTAGCTAGTGTCTTTTTGGCTATGGTGTCTCAGCTACAAATTACAGAATCTCCAGTTTGGCGAGAAAAAAATGGAAAAAAAACAAAAAGTAAACAACAAAGTAAGTAACCTCAGTAGAGAGTCTGGCTAAACAACTCTGCTTGTTAGATTTACTACCCTAACATGACTAATGAATTAGTTTTGCAAGTGTTTTATGAAGAGAGAGAGAGAGAGAGAGAGAGAGAGAGAGAGAGAGAGAGAGAGAGGGAGAGAGAGAGACTTACTGTTAGAGTCTGTATGAGTCTTGCTGTGTCACTGTCTTCACTGTGTACAAAGTCATTAAGAAGGAACACCACAAATAAAATTCTGTTTTATAAAGAAGGTGATCTGATTCCAAAGACATGTTACAATCAGAGTATGAAAGGGAAGGACCCATAGTGAAAATCTTTATGTTAAATATGGCAACCATCTTTCTTAAAATGTTATATCTACAGTCAACAACTATTCAGACAAAATTGGTAAAGCAAAGCTCAGAAACTTTTCTACAAAGGGACAAGAAATAAACATCTCTAGCTTTGCTGTCCATATGCTCTGGATTGCAACTAATCAAGTCTGCCATCATAGCACGGAAACAGATATACACCATGTGTGAATGAAAGGTTGTGGCTGTGTTCCAAAACTCATATTAATAAAAGATTGTGAAGTCCTAACTTTTGGATCTAATTTATCAGTTTCTGTCTCAGCTGACAATGAATGTTGATGAATGTTACCTACATTCGAAAGTGAAGTACATTGTTGTTCATAAGATTTTCAAGTTGCTCTGACAGTGATGACGCTCAGAATCAAAGAGATGGAGACATAATTCTGATGTACTGTGATGCTAAGTTAGGGAGGTTTTATGAATATTGCACAAAAGAGGTGGACTTGAGTTTTTGATATTATCTGTTTTGGGCACACAACTTAACTCAAATAAAGTTTTCCTATCTAGAATAGGTAGAAAAAAAACCCTACAATATCAGTAAAAACTACAAAGCATAGCTACTCATAGCTAGAGGCTTTATTTCTTATGCCACATACAATAAACACCGAATACTCATTCAAGCACACTTTCTTAAGAAGATTTCAGTACTTGGCTAAGCTGAATCTTAATAACATTTTGTTTTTAGAGTTGTATTCTCAAAGTTCAACAATCCAAGATGCTTTTTTAGTGACTTATCCCTATGTAAGGTCACTTAGCACCTATTAAATATCTTTCTAGAAGAATGATTAGATGTATACTGCAATTTCCTTAACACTTATTTGTTTACATTATACATAATTTTGCGGATAAAAATCTTGTTAGATACATATCCTTTGTCACTAAATTGTACCATATTAAATTTTGAATTATGTATAAGACTTCTATTCTAAGATTAAGAATTATTAATGTAAAATTATTTTTAAAGATATAGGGTATGAAACTGTAAGCTACTGATAAATATGATAAAATACTGCAAACAAACTTAGTATTTCATATGCTCCTATGACCTTTTCTTTAAGACATTTTAGGGTCATCCTCAATCAAGCAGTAGATTAATTAACTTGTACTCTAAATAACTGTCTACCCAGCCCTGTTGATGAAACTTCTAGGGAGGAAAAAAAATCCTCCAACATTAGAGTAATTGGGTAGTTAAGAACCCATCCAAAGGAATATTGTAATGGAGCATTGGAATAATCAATTCTGTGTGTTGTAAAAGAAAAGAAAAGAAAAGAAAAGAAAAGAAAAGAAAAGAAAGTAAAAGGTCAGCTATCTCAGTCAGGAATAGAAAATGTCATTTAAGTGTGTCTCAATATAACAAAAATAAAATGTGGCACTAATGTATCTTGCCAGATTACACAGCTTCTGAGAGGGAAGGGCACTTGGTAATAGCATTCATCATTATTAAATGTTTCCAGCTCAGTGCTGTAGAGAATATAAACACCAATATTTATATCTCCTTGGAAAATGTACTCTGACTTTCTTAGGACATTGACGAGTTGACTATCAATTTCTAACACAATATATTGTGGAATTGTCATTTAATATGTCTTAGGAGTAGCTGGAACAAGCTTTACCTTCTTAAGTGGCACATGCTCATTTTCTGCCTTCTCCTCATCCTTAACACCTGCTCACAGTGTTTCAGGCAACAAAACAGCAGTGCTCTCAGCAGACAGTGCAGCCTCCTCCGGAGCCCTGACAGTGCAGATGGTACACCATAAAACAAAACCCTTAAGACCATGATACACTGTTTTTACTTCTTCTCTCTGAATTCAGTGTTTCTTCTTTAATATTTATACACTGATTTGAAAAATCCTCTCTTAAGTATATGAGTGAGTGTAATGGAGAATAAACTAAGAGAACTGGGTATAGCATCTCAGACCTTTTTTTGGTTAGTCTTTAGTGAGATACAATAACGTGTATTTACAAAAAGCAGTTACCTGCCATGGAAACATTAAATTTTTTATGTTGACGTTATTTTATGGCTTATGTGTGTTGATTGTTTATTTTTTCTCCCATGAGCAAATTTTAGTAAAATGTGAGTCTCAACATTAATTGTACCTTTTAATATTACAATTTCTATTAGTCATAAAAAATTAATCATATGAAAAAAATCTGTGAGGAGAAAGAGAATCAACTATTTAGCAATGACTCTGCTTGAGGAACATACTTTGAGAACAGAATGACTCAGTTTCAGTAACAATATATGTAAAATGTTTTGTTGTTCATATGTATGAACATATAAGAAAATAAACTGAAAGAATATACATATATAATCATGATTTTCTAACTTAATATTGTCATGTATGCTTTATATATTTTGACTTGCAACGTATGGAAGAGTTTCTCCAAGTGTCATAATCTACCTTCCTATAAGCTATCACAAGAAAGGCCTCTGAAGTCCCCAAAATAAGACAGACAGCTGTCCCTACTGTTTGTATCCAACCACAAATAGTTGATAATGTTACTAAAGATGTCACAAGCCTTGGTTACAAGACTTAAAGAAATCAAGTTAGAACTAGCGGGGAAGCTGCCTTCCTGCTGATAGCACTCACAGTACTGAAAGGTGCAATGTAGGCTCAAAGTGGGAGTATTGTCATCCATGGTCTTAATTAGCTGTGAACTCCGTGTGCAACACCACCAACCTGTCAGGAAACATGAATCCACTGGTGTGAAAGAGGCAAGTCTGTTATGGGGGTAACCAGCCACATTCTGATTACAAACTTGCTCCATGGGAGAAAATCCGGGTCTGGTACCGTAAACATAATTACAAAATGAAGAAATAAAACTGTGACTTGTGGGTCCAGAGTCCTTATAGGGAAGCTCCTGTTCTTGTTTTGCCTAAAGAACATAATGCATATGTCAATTTTTCTTCTAAATGACTGTGCTCTTGGATTATACTGTTGTCCGCTGTGGTCAGAGGAGTTTCTTTTGACCATGTTCTAAAGTAACAGCAGAGACTCAGAAGTAGTGCTGTTAAAGGGGATAAACGACTAATGAAGGATATGCCTGAACACACTCAAAGCTCAGAAAACATTCTGAGAAGGGAAGGAGCATGTGTTAAGAACAGCCTGGAACACTCACCTGTGTGTAAGGAAAAGCTCTTGCTCATTGCAATTCATACTAGCTGTGATTACCTAAGCAAAATGTTCACAAGACTTGGCTTGAGAACATTTTATCACAGGAGATGGAGGGCCCATGAGGCCCTATGCTTCCTTAGGATGATGGGGGAGAAGTGGAATTATTATCAGGGTGGTAACAATTTTTTATTTTTTTATTGTTTTTTATTGGATATTTTATTTATTTATATTTCAGATGTCATCCCTTTTCCCCATTTCCCCTCCCTAGAACCCCCCCTCTTTCCCATACCCCATTCTCCTTTTCTCTTTTATATCATTTTAATTAAATGCAAATATTAAGGTCAGTTCTAGGTTAACGAACTAGCAATACAATAGATGCAAATAGTCAAGGAACAAGCAAGACAATAACCACAAATCATCAAAGAACAAGCAAGGCAATAAAAAAAGTTCCTTGCACACTCTCATGATCACTGTTTCTAAGGGCTTATCAGGATGACCAAAATATCTGAACCTACTTCCCTGTCCTAGCCCAAAGTCATTTTCATGTTTGAAGCCTACTTCCATGTTCTAGCCCAAAGTCATTTTCATGTCTGAAATTACTTCTTTGTTCTAGCTTAATATTTAGATTCCTACCTGAAATTACTTCTTTGTTCTAGCCTATTGTCAGTTTCCTACCTGAAGTCTACTTCCTTGTCCTCGACCAATGTCAGATTCTTGCCAAGCAGCCCCAAACATAGATAATGTTTACCTCACTTTGTAAAACCCCTAATAAAACTCATTAAATCCTAACAACAATACAGACAAGTAAATGTGGTGTGTGTGGGGTACAAGAGAACTAGGCAGTCATGTAGAGAGGAAGGAGATGAAAGGAATAGTGAAGAATGTGGAATATGATCAAAGCATAATATGAAAATATGTGATAATGCCCCAATCAAACCATTAGCATCTATAATGTATGCCAATGTTTTCGACATTACAGTTTTTGAAAGGAACAAAATGAAAAGTATATTTTTTTAAAACTTAGTACTGAGTGAAAAAATGAAATGAAAGCACAAGTAAATTATGAGCAAAAAATGTTACTAATACCCCTTCTTTCTTCAAGAAATAAATATGTTGACAGATTGTGTTGAGCAGGGTGTTATTCAATTACACTTTTAAAAATAAAACTGTGTAGGCAGGTTTTATCATTTTATACCAATTCCATCAAAATGAAGTAAAGATCTAAATGAAATAAAATATGAAAAAAAATAATACATTGCTTTAGTATTTTAAAGATTAATGACCATCATTGAACCATATTCACAAGGGCAGTTCTGAGAATGTCTAAGTAACCATCTTTAGATTCACAAACTTACTTTAAAAGATAAGAAGAAATTACATAATATCATAGTTATACTTAATAACATTTTAATGTAATTATTTGGGACTTTCTTAGGAAGGATACTAGGTTAAGAAATGAATATTGAAAAATAAAAGGTTAAATGCACATCCTTAATATTTTTGAAGGTTATTAGGTTAATAGCCAAATTGACTGAGTGACTTTCGGTTTGCAATTGAATTTGTAAATGGTGTGTATTCACAAGACACAGCTCTTTCACAGCAGTGTTTAGACACAAGTATATCATGTATTTGAACATTTTTCACCACTCTTCCAGGATCTTCATTATCTTCTCATTCCTATTTCTTTTATAATACTATCCTTCTTCCTTTCCCCCACAAATGGTTCTTTGTGATGTCTGTCTTCCATTTTCAGCTCGACACAACCCAGAATCATCTGGGAAAATAGTCTCCATGAAGAATTTTGTGTACATTTGTTGTCAACAAATGGCAGTGTTGGTGGGGCATTAGGGCAGATTCAGCCTACTGAGGATGCCACAATACCCTAGACATTGGGACCTGAACTCTATATAAGAATATGTCCTAAGCAATCAAGTGAGCACTCTATCCACTCTTGATTTTTGGGTGGGGTTGTGACATATTGTCTCAAGCTCATGCTTTGGTGTCTCCAGCAATGACAGCCTGAAATGATAAGCAAAATGTAGCCCTTTTCTTGTACTTTGTTTATTTTATCACAGCAGCAAAAATTAAAGCAAGGCATGATTTATGGGTGCATATGCATCTCTCTCTCTCTCTCTCTCTCTCTATATATATATATATATATATATATATATATATATATATATATATGAATATATAAAGATATTGTATTTCTTTATCTATATAGGTTGAATCTAAGAAGTGGATGTCTTAGTCAGGGTTTCTATTCCTGCACAAAAATCATGAGCAAGAAGCAAGTTGAGGAGGAAAGGATTAATCAACTCACACTTCCACATTGTTATTCATCACTACAGAAAGTCAGGACTGGAACTCAAGCAGGTCAGGAAGGAGGACTTGATGCAGAAGCCATGGAGGGATGTTACTTACTGGCTTGGTTCTCCTGGCTTGCTCAGCTTGCTTTCTTACAGAACCCAAGACTACCAGGCCAGGGATGGCACCACCCACAGTGTGCCCTCCTACTCTTGAATACTAATTGAGAAAATGCCTTACAGCTGAACCTCATGGAGGCATTTCCTCAAGGGAGATTCCTTTCTCTGTGATATCTCCAGCTTGTATCAAGTTGAAACACAAAAGCAGGCAGTCCAGTGACCATTATAAATCCTACCATAATAAAACACATATATGCAAGAGCCTGTGCTGTATGCTTGCACATTGAGTATACTCCCAAAGGTGACTTAGATGATTATATATAATCTTCCTGTTATCAAAACCTCCAGAATTAACTCCATAGTGATTACACTAATTTGCATTAAAATCAATAATGTGTAAAAATTCCTTTTGCCCAGCACCCCTGCAACATTTGTTGTTTAATTTTTAATGATGTTCATTTTGTCTAGAGTGAGATAGACTATAAATTGTCTTCTCAGGAAACTCCCTCACAATTACATTCAAATTATAATTTACTAAATTCCTAGGTTTCTGTTGTTTTTTGAGTGTCAAAGATATCTGTATCGTCATGCATAAGAACTAGATTCCCTGATGTTATTGATCTTTCGGAATGTTGTAGAACCTGTAGGAGACTTTTGGAACCTCATTTCAGAAAATGAGCATGTTGGAGTTTAGCCCTTCTTCAAAGCAGTGTTTCTTGTTTCAACCATGATCATTTGGACAGCAGCTTCTTCAAGCTTTGAATTTGCACTCTTGCTAGTGACTCTCCTGTGAGATGCCAGGCTCAGCCTGAAGAAGGGTTGCATCATTAATTAGGCCATTATTTGCTGGCATTGAGTGTACTGGAAACAACAGAACATTCCCAAGCAGCTGTAGTCTCTGTGGACTTCCTCTCCAGATGACCAATATGAATTATCTAGCCTTTGACTGTATAAACTAATCTAATGTTTCCCCTTTTAAAATATATGTCTTTCTTCTGTTCCTGGAGGCATCTGTGGCTAATACAGATTTTGGCAACAGAAGTGATTCTGGAGAAATCAAATTAATTGAGGTAGCCCAGACCCAAAATAACATTCATGGTATATACTTACTTACAAGACATGAGTATTAACCATAAAGTAGAGGATACCCACACTACATTCCACAGATCCAAAGAAGGAAAAGAACATAAAAAGACCAAGCAAGGATGCTTACATTTCCCTTAGAATTAGAAATGAAATAGCCATCGGAGGCAGATGGAGGGAGAGAATCATGTGGGAGAAGAGGTGATGGGGAGGGGAAAAGAAATGTTCAGGATCAGGTATGGGAATAGAGAAGAGATTGCCAGAAGACCAGGACAATAAATGGGAACATGCAGCTGTCTGGGGTGGAGGAGTACTTGCCATAGACCTAGAAGAAGGGAGGCTCCCAGGAGTCAATGTGATTGACCTTAGTTAAGACTCTTAGCAGTCCAGATATGGAACCCAAAGAGGCTGCTTCCTATAGCTAGGCATGATCACCATTGGAGTAATAGGGACATCCGCCCACCCACAAAACTTTCAAACCAAAATTTATCCTGTCTACAAGAAATGCAGGGACAGAGGATGGAACAGACATGGAAGGAACAGCCAACCAATAACCAGCTCAACTTGAGACCCATACTTTGGGTCTGTACAGTGTGGGCATCCTGTATTTTATGGCTGATATCTACTTATATGTGAGTACATACCATGCATGTCCTTTTATGTCTGGGTTTCCTCACTTAGGATGACATGTTAAAAATTATTAACCTCAATACTTAACAAACATGATATTTAAATGCCATTTACGCCCCATCAAAGGAAATGAAACAAAGCTAAAAAGCTATAGATATATTTTCATATTTCATTAAAATTATATAAGTGTTTAGAGCAGTGGTTCTCAACATTCCTAGTGGTCTGACACTTCCATACAATTCATCATGTTTCAGTGACCCCCAAACATAATATTATTTCCATTGCTACTTCATAACTATGGTTTTGTTGTTATGAATCATACTATAAACATCTCTGTGTTTTGATGTTCTTAACAATCCCGAGAAAGGGTTGTACAACTCACAAATGAGTTGCAAACTCCAGGATGAGAACTCCTGGTTTAGAGGAAAATGTAATCATTCACTCTCAACACAGGGAGTGGTATCTAATTCGTAATATATTTTGTACTCTGTAAATGGCATATACTATCTGCACTGTGAAGAGAAAAGTGGAGATGAAAACCAGTGTAGTAAAAATAGAAAAGAAATGGTGGAGATGTGAGTTCAGAACACAGAGCTACAGATGTGAGGGACCTTGTCATACATTTCTAGGGCTTCTTAGGGCTTCTTAGGGCTTCTTAGGGCTTCTTATGCTCCAGTTATTTGAATATCATGAATAGATGAACAGTTCCTTTGGTACTGGCAGCCTTAAGAGTGGATTTCCAAGTCTTGACTAACAGTTCTCCAAGGAAAAAGGAAACAAAAAAAAGAAAGAAAGAAAGAAAGAAAGAAAGAAAGAAAGAAAGAAAGAAAGAAAAGAAGGAAAGTGCACTAGAGTTACACTTCCAGTCTTCAAAGCTGGAGGCTTTTACCTCTGCTCCTTCAGAGCTAGTGTGAGCAGACAGTGGGTAATAAAGACTATAAGTGGGCACTAAAACCATTCAACAGGCTTTACTGGGTCATTGTAACACAAGATGAGTAGAACTCAGGAAGGAATTCTTGAGTTATTTAGAGAGGGAGTGATGAGAACTGAGGTAGGCTCAGTAGCTGCCCTTGGCAAGGGAAGATCCTTCACTCTTCAGGATAGAGCAAGGTGGTCAGAAAATAAGACCCTAGCAGAGTCTTCTGCTGCAAAACTAATGTTGATGACAATTGTGTCACTCTTGGCCTGGTCATTGCATGGACATCTACAGATGACTCTGCACTTCCTCTGACTACAGTTGAGTTACCTTTCCAGGAGCAGTCATAAAAGATTTAAAACAGATTGGGCTGGGAAGTTACTGAGGACAACTGAAAGAAGCAGCTATTTGAGTTAGTGTCTCATCAATGCCGCGAAGAATGGCACTGAGCTCTAGCTGTTGCTGGGCCTCCAGAAATGGCCATCTATCTGTTCAATGCTGAACATTGCTAGGTACTCAAGAAGTTGCTAAGTTTTTTTTTGAGTTGGCTTCAGTCTAAGAAGGGAGAAACCTGTAACACTCACTTTTATCTATTTTCAACAGTTGTGTTGAACCTTCTGGATTCCCTTTTATAGAAACAGAATGAATTAAATTTCTAATTTACATAATACAAGGACGTTATTTTAAGAATGATAGTAGATCAGAATTTGGAACTAAAACTATAAAGCTTTAAGAAAAGAGGAATCATAGAAACAATCTTCTGATTACTTAGTCTTCAAAGAAATGCTAATTAAAATTATGATCTACAGCTGTACAGCCTTTCTATAGGTTGAGAGTATTCAAATGCTAATGATTATGGGAACCACTCAGGCTCTCAACCACTGCCAATGATGACGAAAATGTTACAATCATCTATAGAATAAAGATTACAAAGATTCTATAAAGATAAACATATCACATGGAAATCTTAGGTCCAGGTATATGACCTCCACAAAAGAATGCTATTGCCAATAGATAAACTTCCAACTAGATGTTTTCAGTAGTTTCATCCTTACAAATGGATGGCTTTAAATAACCCATACACCTTCAATGAGAAAACTACTGGATAAACCATATATAATATATTAATATAATAAATAGATTTGCTTCAAGACCCAATTTTCACAAATAAAAAATTTTGTGTTAGTATTCCAACATAATGAGAAAATGACCCAGAGGAAGATGCACACAAAAGAACATACTGTAATATTGTATGTATGATAAATTCAAGGATAGATGAATTTGACTCATGGAGAAAAACTCAGAACTATGGTTGTTACCATTCTGTCTAAGTGCCATACCACAGTGCCATACCAGGTAGGCCTGACTCAATATAAAAGGGGCTGCTTACCTCCTCCTCTCTCTCTTGTTCTCTCTTGCTCTTGCCTTTGACTTCCTGCTCCAGCCCTCTCCCTATTCCATTCCCCCCTCTCTCTCCACATGCTCTTCTCTTCTCTTCTCTTCTCTTCTCTTCTCTTCTCTTCTCTTCTCTTCTCTTCTCTTCTCTTCTCTTCTCTTCTCTTCTCTTCTCTTCCCTCCTTCCCTCCCTCCCTCCCTCCCCCTCCCCCCTCTCTCTGTCTGTCTCCCTTTTTCTGCCTCTACTACCCTCTCAACTCCCCTCCTCATGCCCTGAATAAACCCTATTCTATCTATACAGTCATGTGGCTGGTCCCTTAAGGGGGAGGGATGCCTCAACATGGGCCTGCAAAGGCATCTCCTTTCCCCATCCCTCAGCATACATCCACCAAACATATCCCCTCCTTTCTTTATCTTTTTATTAAACACATCAATAGCTGTTTCTGAAATTGACAATAATCGAGATTCCACAGAGATCAAAGAGGGCCAAAAATGATCCAATTGGCTTATAGTTTCATAGAAATGGTATAGAATTGTGTCAACCTATTAATCAAAATTAAATTGTTAATATCAGTATTTCAACTTATACATTTTTTCCTGGAAAACTTACTGAGAAAAGAGTGAATGGAAATATAAACTCTGAGAGGATATTATCATGAACATGGCCTCTTTCATGAGCAGAACCATGGAAGTCTAATACTTGATTATACCCCTGTTTACTTTGTACATGATTTAAATTTTCCATGTTAAACTAGTTTAAAAGATTAAAGCATGTAATTTTGACAGTGGAGGGCACGTAAGTTTGTCAGACTCGTCAGCAGTAATAATTATTGCAGAAAATCAAGGCCATAGAAAGGCACTTTTATGGAGAATAAAACTGAATTGTAAGCTAAAAAGCCATACAAAATGATTAGCTATTATTTAATACTATCAAGAAATCAAGGAAAGCATCAATGTGTGCAGTAGGAGTCAGAAGGTTTATATAGTAGAGAGACAAAGGTTGGATTTTTGTTCTTTATTAGCTTTGTTACATTGTGTAATGCTATTAACCTTTTGAGCTTCAGTTTATTCAACTCTAAAATGAGCTTAATTATCTCTGCCTCAAAAGGTAGCAAGAAAAATTTGGCAGTCTTAACATAGTATAACCAATTAACATATCATATGTAATTAGTACACATTAAGGAAGTTTTGTCATCCTCTTTCCCTAATTCATTCTTCAGCCATATCCCCAGCCTTCATAAAGAAATAATAAAAAAGGGCAGAACCCTGGAGCTCAAAGTAATAAAAACTCCAGGTTTTGATTTCTGAGGGGGGAGGGGAGAGAGAGAGAAAGAGAGAGAGAGAGAGAGAGAGAGAGAGAGAGAGAGAGAGAGAGAAAGAGAGAGAAAGAAAGAGAGAGAGAGAGTAGCACTATCCTCTGGGTTTCTGCATGTATACAGAAATGGACATATATAAACGTATGTACACACACATACATATATACACACAGAAAATTGGATTTACAGTCAGATTGTGAATCTACACAACTATCTTGAGTATTTGTGGACTGCTAAGTAAAGTACTTTCTTCACTGTTATATACAATACACAAATTACATGATTAAAATAAAAGTACATGTAAATAATATGAATGATATTGAATAATATTACCTATTGGCATTCATTAACAAACTTGTATATGAATATTTTGAGCAATATTACTTATTAATACCAAGTAATACTGAACAATATTGCTTTTTGATATTCAACATATTAAAGTTGTACATTATCATAGAATAAGTGCAATCCTTTGCTATTTTTAAGATAATTTTTCATTTATTTTTATGTATACTTATCTACATGTCTGTTTGCCAGTTATGCTTGAGTGTATGTAGAGATCAGAAAAAGATGTATCCCCTAGAAATGGGCTTACAAGGGCTGTACACCTTATGATGTGAATCTTGGGAATGAAACTGAGGTTTACAGGAGCAGCTAGTACTCTGAACAGCAGAGTGCTTCACCCCTGTTTTGTTATTTCTAATTATGCTAAAGTATACAGTGAACATGAAAAATGAAACTTCAAGTACAGTTCTACATGAAGGAAGGGGGTCATTTGGCTATTGTTGTTTGTTCATTTTCTTGTTGGTATTTCTGTCTGTTCATTCCCGTGTCTATTTAAGCAACAGTAATAGTTTTTCCAAATATAGATGATATATCTGTGCTCCTCTGATCTCTATACACCAGGAAAAAAGCTGTCTCAGTAGGCTTCAATTATAAAATAGCATGCCTACAATTCAAAATGAAATGCTTATTTTTAAGAAAGGGCCTCTTGTAATCTATTTAAGAATGACTAAGTTGTCCACGAACTCTCAGTTCCCTGATTTTCGATTGTTAGTTATAAGTGTGATCTACTCTACCTACCAATTCTCCTCCTTCTGAATTTGGTTCATTGACAATTTTATACACGTATATAAAATTCTGCTTGATCTCCCACCAACATCCTGTTTTTGAAATCTTCATCACATCCTTTCAAAGATTTTTGGAGCCTCCCACAGACTGAACTATCAACCAAAGAGCAAGCATGGGCTTGACCTCAACTCCCTGCAAGTAAGTTTGCACCTACTCCGGCAATGACTTGATGTTCCAGACTAGGATAATATGGGAGCGGGCTCCCCTTTTTCAGAGGAGAAAGGGAGGAGGAATGTAGAAGAGGAGCTGTAAGCACAGGGACTGAGAGGAGAGGGGGGCTGATATTGGAGTGTTAAGTGAACACATTAAAAAATTAATGAAAAAGCATTTCTTTATAACATTCAAGAATTTTTTGTTTGGTTGTGGCTCTTTGAATTTAACCTGGGCTAGCTATGGGAATAGAACTATCCATGGAAACCTGTTGGAAAGATGTTTTGGTTGAGAACTGTAAACAGATAAACAAGTAAAGAGGTAGTAGGATAGAGAGAAATTTGTAAGTAAATGGATAGAAATAGAAGCATTCACCCTAATTGAAATAATATTGTCCCAGAAATCCAAGTTTCATTTATTTTTCCTCTTCTGTGGACACAGGCTTTCTTTAAGCTTTAGACTGTGTTTCATTTGGTATATCCAAATAGGTTAGGAAATGAGTTGAGTAGCATAGAATAGAAAAGGGTTTGTCAAGGAAGAGGAAATAAAATATAATTTTTAAAGGATAAAATGGAAAATTGAAAGAAAAATAACATACAGGGAAAGGAAGGAATATGAGGAAGGATAAATACGGTAATTTGAATTAGAATGGCACCCACAGGCTCATGGATTTGAATATTTCGTTACCAGGGAGTGATACTATTTGAAAGAATTCGTAGGTTTGCCCATCCCATTTCAGTTGTTGACTCCCAGAAAGAAGACATTCTGTAGTTACTAGTCTATACAAGAATTTGCAACTAAGTTCTGGTCACATAACAGATATAGTTTCTATATAGTTCCTTTATACAGAGGAAATATAAATAGGTTTCATGTGAGTATATCTTTTTATAGCATGTTGGTGTCTTGTGGTTTCATTGATTACAGCGTGTCCTAGTATCAGCAAAGTATGAGGATACTGATTTTGACACTATAAAAAATTTAAAGTCCAATGTTGAACACATCAAAAAAGATTTTCTAAACTTCAGAGCTGGGCTTTCCTGGAGGGCATTATTGCAACCTCAAGAATACTAAATCACACCATTGTCCATTTCTTTTAACCTTCTTTTCTCTCACAAGTCTAAACACTTCTATGATTATAACCATCATTGTTTTACAATGGAGTTTTGCCCCTAGTTGTAGACTTTACTTTCTTGAGATGTGTAAGTTGTTTTTCCATTTGTACCTGAAGAACTTGTAAGCAAGCACAGCAAACACCTGACTGCAGCACTCCATTGGTAAGAAGAACTGTTCATTTGGGAACAAACTGCTAGGTTGTCTCAGGAGGGATGAGAACAGTAACCCAGCTGGAGAGAAAGTAGGATTCTTGGGTTCCTGGAGGCTTAGGGGCAGATTCCTTTACCTAGGGAAAGTATTTCCCGCATTCTGCAGAACATACAAGATTAAATTAAGTCTGGGGCTCTTTCAATCAGGCCAGTTTATGGGTAGCTAAAGTCCTTTTGCCTGTGACACATGACTATTTAGGGAGGAGTCAGGAAACTCCTGTTATCTGAAAACCAAATTTCTTGAGTCGCTGGGATTCTGAGAAATTCTGGGGGTTAGATCCTCATGACATTCTGCTCTGGTTAATCTCAGGTAGCCATTCTACAGTATGGCAGATACACTGGATTTTAGGTGTCTACTTTGTGAGTTAACTGTAATGTAATTTCACCGCAGTCCTTACATTACCATATACTTCTTTTAGTATTTTATCACTTTGCCGGATGCTTTCTTACTTTTAAAAATATCTCATACCTCAAACCTCAAACAACTACAGTGATTGAAACAAGTTTTGGTTAGGGCGTAAGATTTTATAACACTTTTTCTTGATCTTTAATAATTTAAGTCAATTATTTAAATAAGTTAAATCATTTTAATTATTTAAATTAAAATTAAGACATTTCTTGATCTTTAGTTATATGGAATATACTGAGCATGACTTGTAGTTTATGCTAAATACAAGTATATAACACACACTTGCTACAGTTAATGTCAGAAGTTGTAATCATAGTGTTCGACTAGTTTCCATATTTTAGAGTATATGCTTAGAAATGAGCAGTGTCACACTCAATCTGCTTGTTCCTACTTTCCTTAAATTTCTCCTGTCTGTGAGTTAATAAAGGCTCACACTGAAGCTTACCTCTAAAGCAGATGGAAAGTCATTAGTAATCAACAAAATCCTATTTCAGTGTTCCACACTGTCTCCTAAACATGATCGCTTTTTCTAGATGCAACCATTGGAGAACCTGTCTCCCTAAAGGTCAACAGTTCAACCTTGTTACCCTTTGCCTTTCTAACTGTGCCTACATGAATGCATTACTTCTCCATTATAGGAAGACTCTTCTGTGATCAGCTGTCATTCTGACTAATGAGGGTGACACCAGGAAAAGATGGTGGCATGAACTGGGACAGAAGAGAATGTCAGAGCAGAAAGGAAGCCAGTTGACAAATCTTTGAGATTTGCCCCTTTCACCTGATGTCTATCTTTAGTTGAACTCATACAGACTGGACTGCTTAACACATTAGAGATACTATTTCAGAATCATCTTCTGTTTTAGACATATCACACTGGTTCCTGAAGGACCTTAACAACGTAGGCTGATTTTCATGCTCAAAGAGCTAAGTACAACAAAATGTTATGCAATGCTTACTGATTTTGTAATAAAGTGTTGATATAAAAACATGAAATAAAATATCATCTTCCTATCCTGGCTTTAAATTATATCTTGAAAAATTTCAAAAAATGTACTCTAAAAAATTAAATATCAACTGTGTGCACCATTTATATTTTTGATTTTAGCACAAATGTGTTACATGTTTTTCTTTGACTTAAAAGTTTGAGAGTAACCTGCACTTTGTATTTGTAGTTTTACTCCACTCTGGAGCTGAATAAAACAGGTTAGCACAAGAAACCCCCAGGTCAGTTGGGATGGATTCGACAGTCAAATGAAGCAACTGTAAAAGTAACTTTTATTTGTTAGACATAATTGTCATCTTGGAGGAGGCTTGCTGCTGAATAAACTCATCTTTGCTAGTTCTCTCTGAACACTGGGTGGCTAGTTCAACTCAGCTGTTCTGGATCAAACTCTTCGCCAAGCTTACTGATTCAATCTGGCTTCTCTCAGCCTCTTACTGAATTCCTCTGCTTGGCCTCAAACTATGGTGATTTGTTTTAATCTTCTGGCTCCTTCTTATTCTCTGCCTTCAACTGCCTCTGCTGACCTGCACTGAACTTCATGGACTCACTAAGGAATTTTAACTTCATTGCACTGCACTCACTGCCCTGACTCCCAACTGACTGAACTTATTCTCTCTCCCTGCACTGCCCTTAAATAGGTTCTTTTTCCTGTGTTAATCTTGTGAGAGCTGGGCATATCATAAGTCTGACTCACTCTGTCAAATTCCTCTCTGACTCATCACTTTGTCTACATCTAAATTAGACATTACTTCCATACATAGCTGTTTCCTTCCACAAACTAACCTTATCTAAAAGGCTTGGTAGTAAAGGCATTCACTAAGGGTGTGTCTGTATTCCAGCCAGAGCAGTCAAGTTGCCCGTAAAATTTCTCTGCAAGCAACAAAGAGAGTGAAGGGGTTAACTATGAGTTGGAAACTTGATGAAGTAGTGTCTCTTTCTGCTAGCCCCTACGCCTCATTTCTTATTAATGTTGTCTTATTGATAAGGGACCTCATAGTTCATTCAGAAATGCATGAATGGCTTCCTAGACGGCTTCCAGATTTAGATCACAGAGGTTCTACATTACAGAGCATCTACTGAATCAGTTTGGTCTTGAAATTCATAGATTTGTAAAAGATGTTCATAAACCATAATGATTGTTCTGGTATAGATTCTAAAGTGTCTTTCAAGCGTCCAGATTCTTCTTCTCTACTAGACATCACATGTAATGCTAAGTTAACAAATCTTATTTGAGATTTCTGAAGATTAATTATTGTCTTTCTGTGTAAAGTTTAGCAGCAGTTCAATGCAGCAATGTTCAATAATGCCATCTATTTGTCTGTCAAATAGCAGCACTGTGGAATTACGGAAGGCTAAGCCTGACCTAAAACAACCTCTCTTATCTGCTTTCCTGTAATGTTTCACATTTCTTTTGTCATGATTAAAATATACAACATTACTCATGGGATTGTTGTATTGAACAGTTCATTTATAGGTAGGGGTACTACTTATAGTGTCTAGAGACATTGGGAAATCTGGAAAAAGTAGGTCACCTTTGGGAGGTCTTTGTGAGTATCTGTCCCTAGTTTTTTCCTGTCTCCATTGTTTTGCTTCCTGATAAGCATAAGGTGACCATTGAGACTCCCACTGACACATGTTTTGTCACACCCTGAGAAAAGACACATGAGGCAAAGTGACCACAATTGAAGTAACATGCCAAAATAGCAGCTTCTTTCTTTCAGCTGGCCATACTGCTTAGTTGGAGTGAGCAGAAAGGCTGCTTTCAGCACAATAAGGGGCTGAAAGTAAATGAGTTCTGCCTTCCCCATGTAGGAGAGATTCCACATCATTCTTTGCAGAAGGATATTTATTTTATAAAACTATTTTTATTCAGCATGAAAGAGAATGAGGATGAATACATATTTGTCCTGTAAGAAATACCACATCTGAAACTTTCTAAATATCGACATTTAATTCTGGGTGTCATTCATAGAATGAGCAGATGGCCTTAGATACATTTGCTGTAGGTCATATTTAATTTCCCAAGTCTACAAGTTCAATACTGAATATCAAGAAACAAAGAAATGAAAGAGAGAGAGAGAGAGAGAGAGAGAGAGAGAGAGAGAGAGAGAGAGAAAGGAAGGGAAAGGAAAGGAAAGGAAAGGAAAGGAAAGGAAAGGAAAGGAAAGGAAAGGAAGAAGGAAAACATTCAGGTAACTAAATTATCAAACTACATGTAATAATAATATTTAATAGTCCATTAAAATTAGCTTAAATCTTTTAGGAAAAATAAATATATAAAACAACAATGAAATGATACATAGATAGTAATGTGTTAATATATATATATAAGCACATATGAATTCATTGATGGATGGATAGATAGATAGATAGATAGATAGATAGATAGATATGTGCATATTTATCACAAATAGATATCAAGTATGAAAGGAAAAAACACAACTATTAGTTTTGCCAGAAGATACAGAGAAAACAGTAATTTTTAAAAAAAATATTTATTTTATTTATGTGAACGACTGCTTTGTCTGCAAGTAAAATTATATACTTAATGTATTCTTACTGCCTAGAAAAGTCATAAAAGAGCATCAGATCCCATGCAATGGAGTTATGAGGGAATAAAAAGCTACCATGAGGGTTCTGGGGACTGAATACAAGTTCGCCTCAGGAATGACAGTATTCTTAACTGCTGAGTCAACTCTCCAGCCTCCAAGAAGGAGCAAATTTTTGAAGATTTTAAAGACTTATAAGAATTGACATGGTTTTAAGTTACCAATACTGGGGGTGGATTTACAAAAATAGAGAAAAGGGAAGTAGCAGAGAAGACTTAGCTATTACAAACAGGGTGGCCTCCAGAGAATCTGGTTTTGGTACCTAGCACTTACAAGGTGGCTCACATAACCTGAACTTCAATTTCAAAGGATCTAATATTTTCTTCTTGCTTCTGTGGGTATCTGTTGTACAAGTGGTATGCAGATGTATATTCAGGCAAAATACTCTTTTATATAAAATGAAATTAAAATAAAATAGGCAAAATGGGGTAGAATGAAATTTCCTTTTCCTACAGTTTTCTTTTATCACTAATTTCTTTGTAGTTTTTCTAGAAGAATTTCTTTTTCTCTCCCTCTTTCTCTATCTCTCTCTGTCTCTATGTGTCTCTCTGTCTGTATCTCTCTGTGTGTGGGTGTGTATGTGTGTAGACTTTGCACTTTTACTTGTTTTTCTGTGACTCTAATATCATCTAGTGACGAGTATTTTCTCTGCTTTCAGCCTTCTTATGTTGCAGGTAGTGTTGTATAGGATTGAGGTGAAGGACTTGCTCCAGTTCACTTTGGCATGTCCACTGCTATTGTCTTTGTATACATCAGTTGTAGCTAGTCATGTTGATAAGACTTCATGGTGCAGTTCCTGGGATTCCCAGGACATAGAATCTCATATCAAACTTCCTGATCTTTTAGGTCTTCAATCTTCCTTACCTCATTTCTACAACATTCTTTGAGCCTGAGGTGTGGGAGATGTTTTTTAGATGTTTCTATTAATACCGAAATCCACAACTGTTCATTTTGATTGGCTGTAGTTTTCTCTAATGGTCTCAGTAGGTACAAAGTCAAGGAAAGTGAAATGAGACTGTTAGAAGTAATGGGGGAGCAACAGAGGAATAAAAGGTTACCTGTGATTTAAATGGGGAAATGCAAAAGGGGGAACTTTAACCAGGGAGGGAGAGATAAATCAGAAAAACATGAGACATAAGGGAAAAATGACAGTAAAGATAACTGGGAAAGTTATAAGAAAACATTCTGTTAAGCTATGTAGCTGTGATAATTTGTATATGGTTGGCCCAGGGTGTGGCACTATTAGGAGATGTAGGCAGCCCCAATTAAATGGTGTCCTTTACAAGACTTTCCTTAATCATCATGTCTGTCCTCAGAAGTAAAACCCTAAGACAGAAGTTGGAATCAGGGACTGGGATTACTGATGTGATAGGCCTGACCATGCAGTTGTTTTGCTAAACTTGGATTTTGGGAACATTGGATTAGGAAAGCCTTGGTATCCTTTAAGTGGGGATTAATGGGCTATCCTAGTAGGAATATGGAAGAGATTTCAGTAGAGAAGAATTTTAATATATGGCATACAGACTATTTTTGTGGTATTTTGGTGAAGAATGTGGCTGCTTTTAGTAATTGGCCAAAGAGTCAGCCTGAGGCTAAGGTGAAGAGATTTAGATTAATTGCTTTGAAAACAGATGTCTCAATACAGCTTGGTATAAATTTTGTCCTGTGCTTACTAAGGTTCACTCTTATGAAGAGAATTTTAATAAAAGGAAGCAAACAGAGAAAGGAAAAATGTAAAATATATGATTTACATATTAAAGGGGAACCAGGAACTAAAATGGAGTAGAAACCTATGTTCTAGGAGATGACAGATTAAGGGAGTAGGACTTTGGGGCAAGATTCTACCCAGCTAAATTTAAATCCAAGCATGGTGTACATACCTTTATTCCCAGGAAACAGGCGTGAAGATCTCTGAGTTCAAGGTCAATCTACAGAGCATGATCCAGGACACCTATGTTTAGGCAGTGAGGGAGTTGAAAAACAGAAAGCTAGTGATAATGTAATAAAACAAAATGGCCATTTTCCAGCCCCTGCAAGAAGCAGAACTCAGCAGCTTTCATCATGTGGCTCTGGCTTTAGAGTGAATAATAAAAGGAACTACTGGGGCAATTGATGCTGGTTAGCTGGAGCCAGGAAATTAGTGGTGATTAAGAAAAGACCAGCATCACTGAGGTGAAATCATCTAGGAAATGTTTTCTGAGAGCACAAAGAAGCTGTGTTCTAGAGATAGCCAAGGTTGTACCTTGTGCTGTGGCTGGACTTGGTAATGTGTAAGAGTCACTTAGGTGGTACTGGTTTTGAAGGCATGAAGGAGTCATGGAGAGAAGCTGAGGCTTGGCACTGTGAGAGGCCAGCAAAAATCATTGGTCAAGGTACAGCGTCAGTTGCAGTTGATGGCCCAGGACTAAAGGGGTCATGCAAAGAAGTTGAGGGTTGGCATGATGATGAGAGCCTGTAAGATGCTCTTGGTGAAACCTAGTTGCAGAGGAAGACCCCAGAGTATTGGAGATGCCAGTACTGTGGGATGATCACCAAGCACAGCAGCAGCAATGGATTGGAGTCAACCAGAGCCTTGAATACTACAGAGGGCAGAGCTGGAGATGTGACCCAAGCCCTTTAGAAGAGCCCAGGAGATCATGTGTAGATCCCAGACACAGAATAAGAAGCTGTGAAGTTGAAGTTGTCTTGGAAAACCCAAGATGTTAAAGATGCAAGAGTTGTGGATTATCTGCTGAGGAAAGCTGCTAACTAGGAGTGGAACCAGCCCAGGAGAAAGAAGGTGGTTGCAATTGATGAAGATGAAAAAAGAGTTGGAGATCTGAAGACCACTATGAAATCAGACATGGAGATGTTTGGAGTATGCTCACTTGGTTTCATGTCTTGGTTTCAGGATTACGGTTAAGTGATTAGATGAATCTCAGAAGAGACTTTAAGCGTTAGACTTTTAACATTGTTGAGACTGCTGTAAACTATGGAGACTCTGGAAGTTGGACTAAATGTACTTTTATATTGTGCTATAGCTAGGTATGTACCCCATAGACTCATGAATTTGAACAAGCCTATGGGGGCCAGGGAATGGAATGTGATGGTTTGTATATGCTTGGCTCAGGGAGTGGCACTATTATGAGATGTGACCTTGTTTGAGTAGGTGTGTCCCTGTGGGCATGGACTTCAGATCCTCATTCTAACTGTATGGAAGTCAGTCTTCCACTAGCAATCTTCAGATGAAGATGTAGAACTCTCAGCTCCTCCTGCACCATGCCTTCTTAGATGCCGCCATAATTCTACCTTGATCATAATGGACTAAACCTCTGAACCTGTAAGCCAGTTTCATTTAAATATCCTTTACAAGACCTGTCTTGGTGACGGTGACTGTTCACAGCAGTAAAACCCTAACTAAGACAATACCTAAAAAAAAAAAAAAAATTACCCCATAATCTATGTAAGTCGGTGTAAATACATGTATATGATTTAAATGAGAATTTCTTGTCTGAGCTGACAATACTCTCTCCAGGACCTGAAGACTACCTAACAAAAAAAAATGCTAACATTTGATGTTAAAAGCCCTCTTTCAAGTTGTTGGACACAATTGTCCAAGACACTACCCAAATTTTACAGGCTATTGTTCTGACCCTTGGTTTGCCCTGACTCTAAGGTGAAAGGTATATACCTTTGCTAAAAACACTATGCACTTCAGAAACAGTGCCTGCAGACCTCTGGGATAAAATTAATCTGAAAGTCTCCTCCTGAGAACTAGCTTTCATAATACCATGGAAACCTTCAAAGGAAAGAAGTAATAAATAGTCCTATCCAACTATGATGACTCTGAACCACAATAATGACCAAAGGATGCATGATTGGCATCCACAACTTTGAATTGAAACCTACCCAACCATTCAGGGAAGGGAATTCATATTGCTTGGAGGAAAACCTACAACTGTCACATTACTAAACTAGCATAATATGAAACTACACTCTAAATAAAATATTTTTACACCACAGGTAACTATAGCCCTCATCCTCACCAAAGAAATGTTTCTGTGTCAATTCTATGCTTTGATACTTGGGATTTCTTTTATTTTATTTTCCTTCTCACTCTGCAGGAATTGTCATGGAATATTTTTATGAAGAACAATCCATGGTACTAGTATTAGAATTTTTTCTATGACTTTATCTTCCTGTTTTCTTTCAATCTTCTAGATGTTTTCTTATCTCTTGTTCTAAATCCTCTTCTTTCTGTTCTTTCATGGAATTCTTGGTGGATGCACATGCTTTTTTTTAACTGTATAATTTTTCTGCAGATATCCCTAGCCTTAACCAAATCTCTATCCTTGTGCCCTATGCTTTTCCTCACTAGTTTATATAATAGCTTTCACATGTAGAATTCTTAGAATATTCTAGATGCTGTATAATAACCTTATAATAACCTTATTTAAAAAAGAGTCAAATGCAATCAATTCCTAAGGTATATACCCAAGTGAATCTATTTAATTTTAATTAACAAAAGGTAATAATACATTAGAGACATTTATAAGAAACAAATGTAGTTATTTATATTTCCAGAAACTAAATTATCCAGGACCATGGTGCCAAAATGGCTCTCATCTGATGTTTCATTTCTATTTCCAGGATGTCATCCTAAATAGTTCATCCTGTTAAGTATAATGTCCCTAACCTATGAGTGGAACAGTTAGAGAGGAAATACCTTGAAATTGTCTATACAATGATATTAACTCATTAATCAGAGAATCCTTATTACAGTTCAAAACTGAAGATTGAAGTCTAAAGCTTCCATCACTTGAATGTCTTATGGACAAAGTAGCACTTTATGGGTGAAACAAACATAGGTTATATATTGTTCTTAGTGGCAGCTATATAGGTAGTTTGCTCCAAACAGCAAACTACTGTCACATTTGGGACCACACAGTGAATAATCAATTCTTCATCAATTTTTTAGACTGGATGTCAATGCTCATAGCAATGACAATGAATGATGTACAATGCAGTGAGGTATCATAGGCAGGGTGGCACAATGCCTAACACCAGTGCATGATATTTGTAACATTTGGCTAAACCACAATGATTATCCCCCATCGAATGATAAACCTTGATTAGCCAGTTGTCAGCCACACCTCAATCATTATCCTGATTATTTCTTAGAGTTAAAAAGAAAAGCATGCCACACTCTCAGTCATTGTATGTCTGAGCCTTATGTCCCATGTACCACAAGAGAAGCCAAAGAATTCCCTAGAGTTGCTTGCTTTAATGTTAAGCCAGTCAGTTGTTCATGGAATTTATTGGTCTTTTGGGATTCTGTCTTGGCCAGTTCTGAAATTTACCATTTCCCTTCAATAATTAAACCCTGTGGATTCTGCCCAGTTTTATTAATGTGATTTTGAGTACACAAATTTGACTGAGAGCTTCATTTTGGAGTGTGTCACTTATACACTGAAACAGGAAAATAGTATGCAGTAATCTTCAATATCAAGCAAAGAGCTGCCTTCAAGCATATGTAGATATTGCCACTATTCCTTTATAATCTGTGAAGATAGTGTTTCAGGAGGATCACAAATTCTAGCCCACATATACAGAAACTAAAGACATCTACAACTCCATCTGATTAACAAGTTCTAAGAGTTAAGACAGAGTTTCTATTCTATGACGTATAGCACTTCTTCTAAGGCCTACATCTACAGTGGTTCACTTTGATAAGGTCCAAGACTCCCTGGTCTGTGTTGTGTTATGTCCAAAGAAAAGTTGGTGGGCTTCCTTTGTGTTAATGATTGGTACAAGTCCAACAGTTTTTGCTTAGTAGTGTTTGGTATATTTGCTGACTGTCAGGCCAAGATGTCTTGGCATTTGACATAAAAAAAGTCCATTTTCCATCTCTATTTGAAGCCTTTAAAAAACATTTGCTACATTTTTAAGGACATCACACATGATTAGGAGTTTTTGCACCATTTCCACTAGATGTTCTTCACTATTCTAATTCTTTCCACCCACTCTCACTCCCTTCAACTTCATGATTTTAAACTTATTATCGTGTACATATGTATGTATACAGCTATGCAACCTACGGAGACCATTTAGAGTTGTTCATATGTATATATGAGTATAGAGATGACAGATTGAGTTGGATACTGTCAAAATAATTTTTAACCTTCAAGTATTCTTTTCTTAGACCCAGCTCCCAGAATGAGGACTCTGAGACTAATCAGTTATCATTAAATGCCTAGACAATAAACTTTGGCTCATTCCCTGACTAGCTCTTGACTTATTGAACCAGTTAATCTATTCTGTGTCTACCATTTGATTAGTTACCTCTCCTTCAGTCCTGACCCTCTTCTTCTCCTATCCTCAGCATCTCTCCAAGTTTCTCTACCTGGTCACATCACTCTCCTGTCTGTCTCAGCTCATCTCTTGTCTCAATCCCAGTGGCTTTTTTTCTTCAAATCTCTCTTTTATCTTTTACTATTACCTAGAATCCTCTCTCTCCTTGCCAATGCCCTACATCCTGTTTCCTGCATTAGCTCATTGGCCATCAGTGTTTTTATTGACAAGTGGTGCTCACATAGATTCTCTTTACAGGACATTTTTGTCCCTGTAGGTTTTTTTTTTTTTTAACAGGAACAATTCTGGGTCAAAAATTTTGACTGTGTGATAGCGACCCCATCCTTCTACTTGATGATCTATCTTTCTATTCATGTGAACTCTTTATGTCCCCTGTCCCCACTGTTGGGCATTTCTACTAAGGTCTCTCTTTCTGAGTCCTGAGAGTTCTTCATCTCCTTGATCTCTGATACATTCTAGAGGATCCCCCACCTTCCACCCCCTGGAGGTTGCATATTTCCATTAATTCTGCACGCCCTCAGGGCTTCTTTCTTGTCTCCCCCTCCCCATACCTGTTCATGTTCACCTTTCCTCTCCCCATTCTCTCTGCCACACAGATTTTTCTCTCCCTTCCTCCCTCTCAAGTGAGATTGAAGCATCCTTACTTGGACCCTTCAGCTTGTTAACCTTCTTGAATTCTGTAGATTATACCAGTTCCTTTAGGTATTCATTTTTCTTTTAGTATTATGCTATAATGAATTTCTTGGGACACAAGCATTTGCCTGAGTGCTTGGAAGAACAAAACTATTATACCTGAGAAATAGCTTAACTATGACTATTCATACAATTGTGTTTTATATTAATTTCTCTATTTTCTTACAACAATAAACATTGTAAACATACTGGAGAAGATGACTGGAGACATGGCTCAGTGGTTAAGAGTACTAGATATTTTTCCAGATGGCTGGAATTTGTTCCCTTCATCCAATAGCAACTCACAATGTTCTCTGGTCCCAGGAAATCTGATGTATTCTTCTGGTCTCCATGTGCACTGCTTTTATATTATACATGCAGGAAAAATACCTACACACATAAAATCATATAAATAAAAGCATTGAAATAACTAGACTTCAACACAATTAAGTTGTAATGTTTAATATATTAGTTTTACAGTATTACTTTCTTTTTGAAAATTCAATGTTAAGTTGAGAACTAATCAATATATTTGAAATTTTACAATTATTTGATATCTTTGAGTAAAATCTATAATAGAAGGTGATTGGAAAGAAGGATAAAGTGAAGGAAACAAATACTGACAGGAGAATTTGGTCAGTACAGTAAGTTGATCATTGGTAAGTAACCTAGATAATTATTAATTTCAGTTGCCAACCTGATTGGATTAAGAACTCTCTAGAGAATTTGGAAACCATTATTTCTGGGTATTTATAACAGTGTTATGAAAATACTATCTAGAAGTGATTTCCTTGTGTAAGTGAAATCAGGAAGAAGTGTATGCTTAATGGAGGCACACACAACTTTCCAAATATTTGGGAAAATTTTTAGAACATAAAAAGCATATGACAGGTGTTTGGAGTCCAGAATGAACTCATAACCAAGAGCAAATTAAGTTATGTGTTGGATTTTCCTAATTGTGAATTGCTAGAGGTTTCTAACTAAACTACTTTGAAATCTGAAGGTGTCCAGCTTTCAGAGTGCTGTTATGGGTCTTAGTTTTTACAATTACATGAACCAAATCCTCCAATAGTCATATCCTTTTTAATATCTCTCTCTTCTTCTCTCTCCCTCTGTCTCTTCTGTTCACAAATTTCTCTTATGTTTCCCAATTTCCTTTTGCTGCTTTCAGCTTTGAGAATGTTTACCAACAAAACCTCTAAGCAGTTACAACCTTAAGCCTCAACTTCAAAGAAATGATTTTTGTCAAGCTGAAATTATTACAAGAAAATAAACCCTAAAACTGTTGATCTAAATGGCAAAATCACATAGGTTCTGTGTCGCTCTCGGGAAATAAGCAGATGTTGGGGAAAAGCTTATGTCTAAAGCAACATAAAACAGTAGAAAAATATTTTAAAATTTTATTGTTATGACAAAATACGTGACAGGGCCCCTCTTCAGACATTAGGCGGGTCCTCTTCAGGGAAGGCAGCTCCATTATTTTTGGGAGGATGTCATGTCATGTCACCATGTTTGTAGGATGTAGCAAAGTAAAGGTATTCACTTGTGTAGGGTGAAAAATAGATTCAGAGGGAAACAAGAAAGAAAGTAGAAGACTCAATCTAAAAAACTACCAGTGACTATGCCCTACTTCCAAATAATCCACTCAGGTAAGAACTCAAACAGATTAATTATTCATGAATGTTCATCTACATGTTTATGACCCGATTGATTCTCAATATTTCCACTGGATGAGGATGAGGGCTTCAACTTGTCAGTCATTTCGGAGGACCGTGCAGAATTGCACATATTTACTGTGCTAGGGATTTCAAAATCTAAAGAAGAAAATAGAACTCAAAGTAAGAGTCTTCTAAAGATTTACAAAATGTCAATTAAGAAAAAAAAGAGACAAAAAACAAGAAACATTCTATAAAAAAGAAACCAAATATATTTGGGGAAATAAAGTTGATACTTTAAAACAAATAATCTAACCATTAAATAATTGCATAATAAAAATAGTGAAATATCTTTAGAGATGAAAGAAAAATATTGTGCTCATAGATACTGGGAATGTATCAGCAAATATATCATGAGATTAAATTGAAACATTAATAATAGTATAGATATATCTTAAGAGTTCCCCAAAAGTGCAGAATTAGAAATAGAAAATCATTTACTAATATAGTATCTGGAAATATTTAATAGTGGAGATAATATATGGATACTTAGCTGCAATTACCATCTTTGATCTAAGCAATGGAAAGAATATCAAGCAAATTCCTAGTTGAATATGCTAAACTGAAATCTTGAATAGATATTGAGAATGTTATTACATAAAGAATCCATACTTCCATATACATATCAAGATTTTCTGTCTTGTTCTACATGTTTATCAAAAAGGACAATTCATAGTTCATAGATAACAAAATCTCTAATTGGTTTTAAGCTTAGGATAATCAGTAAAGGCTGTAAGTATTTGGAAATTATAGTGGATTTAACTCAAATTTTTATTAAGAGGAAGAGTAGTTTTTATGTTTATGGTATGACAGCATATGACACCTATAGAACCTTAATAAATATGATCCAAATTGATTAGATTCACTGGATGGAAATTAAAAACAAAAAAGAAGACTTTGATTAAAAGGTGTATAATAGTGTATTAATTTAATTTGCTGCATTTTTTAGCAGCTATAGTAAGAAAAATAATTTCAGGAGAACAGTAAGTGAATTTAAATTATTAAGCAATAACTGTTCCAGGTACCTGTAGATAAGTGTTATTAATGACCTTTGTGGTGTTTTCCTGGTATTGTCTGAGTCTATAGGACAGTCAGTGTGATCAAGAGGGTTCCCCAGCACTAAGCTTTCATCGTGTTACACTACTTAGCACTGACTTTAGACAAGTATTTTCCATGGAAGATGTCATAGGAGTCAGCTGGGAGCCCATTCTGG
This sequence comes from Grammomys surdaster, assembly GCF_004785775.1. NCBI lineage: Eukaryota > Metazoa > Chordata > Mammalia > Rodentia > Muridae > Grammomys > Grammomys surdaster. Next base: position 2,150,655 of record NW_021620427.1, on the reverse strand, counting down.
GAACCATCCAGAGGAATGCTTTCATATGTCCTAGGATGGGACTAGGGATTTCATATTCAAGCATAAATTCTGAAAGATGAATATAGAGTGGATCCAGAAACATTAGTCTTAATAGTTATACATTATGTGTTGCCTGAGTCTGCTGTCATTCCTGGTATTCCCCTTGGAGGCAGTGGATAACAACGTGCAGAATCAAGGGCACTGATTCCAGGAGCAGGTGAGAATTCGGAAGCAAGCTTGTTTATTAATTCTTGGGGAGTACCTTTTTTATTCTCCACTGGTGTCCCATTGGAGCTTGGTGTCCCAAGCAAGCATGCCCTCCAAATGGCAGTTTCCAATGGGCTGTCATTGTTTGTGTCACCAATCTCCAGGTTCTCAGGTAGGCTTACGTTTGGCCTTCATGTAGAAGTTGCCTCCAAGGCTGCACCGGAATAGATATTGGTTTCAAGCTTTTAATCAAAGACCAGCAAGTCAAAGAATGGATGAGTAAAATTCTTCTCTAACTCTGGCTGGTGGACTTCTGGTTTTATATATACATAAATCTTGAGTTTGCATATTAGTTTTATTAGCATTTCTTTATTCTTACATTTTTTTCTGAAGTGTTTCGCCTCTGCTTATGTTGTTAACTTTGATATTTGCATAAGGGAGGACTTGTAGATAAAGGTCCATGGCATTTGTATATGAAGTTCAAAGCTTGATGTTGGATGACTTCCTTAATGGCTTACACATTCACTTTACATAATCAGGCAGAGAGAGTCTTCCTCATAACTCTGATTTTTCCAGCTAGGTTACTCCTTCTTTCTGCCTTCTAAGAGCTGGTGGACCTCTATGTTGAACTAGCATGTACTTGGATTATGGGATCTGAACTCTGCTCCTCATGCTTGCCCAGAAGTCACTTTATGCAATGAGCCATCTACAATCCTGGTGACTTTATAATTTTCCTCATTGTAAAGGGACTGAAGCTGGATGTTAATATGTGACTTTCAAATATTTAAATGCACTTTTATAAGTACATTTGTAATTGGCAATGCTTTAGCCTCATATTTTAATCTGTCAATCAGCTTTTTCAGAAATATTTGCCAGTCTAGATAAAATACATTTTATACTTGGTAGATTCTCAAGTCTGGGTTATATATCTAAAGTGGAACAAACATACTAGGGATTTCTTTAGTAAATATAACTCTTACTGATCCATTGGTATATACTGTGATAAGACATTGAGAATAGTAGACTTTGGATACTTTATGAATATAAATGATGGTTGCAAATACCTATCTTTTTTTTTAAGATGAGGGGATAGTTAAGTATGAATGCCCACATAGGGATTCTAAGTATTCTGCTGGTGAAGAAATCATCATAAAATAGTGGTTCTCATGTTTATACATTAGTTTTAACTTACACACTTCATACCCTAGTGTTCCATGATATCTATATTTTTTGCTACATGAAATATTCATACTAGATAGAAGAAAAATCTTACTAAGTTATCACTTTAATTTCAATTGTGTGCAATAATGTGTGGATATATTTGAACTGTGTGCAGGAATATATGTTTGTATTACTTTAGGCAATGAAATATACTTATAGTATATTAAAATAAATGGATGTTTACCACTCATTTATTGTATAAAATTCGATGTGCCAACCAAGAAGGTAATGTTCTGTTTAGGCCTTACATTCAGAAACTAAGAATAATCTTTAATTTATCTTAATCATTTTAAGGAAGGCACTGTAAACCAATATACTTTATTCTATGTAAGATGTGAAGTACTATGTAAAATACATCTTCAATTCATTAGAATGCATATATGTCATTTTGATGTATTGATTTAATATCTTCCTTTTAAATCACAAACCCATGACTTGGGTTATATTTTAAAAGGTTTTATTATTCTGTTGAGTAAATTTGGTTCGGCCCCCGTTAATTCAAAGCCAGCATCACTGAAGCCTTTCCTATCTAAAAATCAAACAATTCTTCCTTTGCTCTTAGGACTTATAAAATTGAGCACAAGCATTGTCAAGCTCGTTGCTGTCTCTTTACAGTAGAAGAGACATCTAGTACTGCATAGGCTCATGGGAGAGTTTTAAAGGTTTCATGGAATTCCTGCCACTGTAGTAGAAAGCTTCTTTTCTGAGTAGTAGAAGTGCTGTTTCCCAGGTTAAAAGAATAGTACTATTTAAATAGCCTGAGTTGATGCATACACTGTAATTTTATGATATTGAGTTCTATTAATTTTGCTTCAATGTTGTCATAATATTTATAAATTGACATCATATAGTATCCAAAGATTAAAATGTCTTGGTATTTCAAAGGATGCCTGTGTTAAGACTGATCAACTACGTTGATAACTCAACTTTATCTGCAAAAAAGTATTTTTGAGTATCTTGTGTACCCTAAGCAAGTTTTATGAAAATTCAATTAGAATACATGTTTCACACATCTAGTAAAGTAGAAATGATTTTAATAATATTATTTTAATTTTACTAAATATTTAAACTTCATGTTTTCAGTTATTTAATCACAATACTGGGATATGTTCACTTCTCAGAAACTTTGTGTAGAATTATAGTTGATTATGAATTGAGTTATTTAGTGCCAATAGAATTTAATTTAAATTCTTTCTAGATCCTTCTGTACTAAACTGAACTATCCAGAGATATTTTATTAAATTTAATGTCCTTGAAAGTTTATGATTCTATCAGACTTAAGACCTCTAAAATCATTTACTTATTTCTTTTTTACATATTCTATAAATAATACTGACCCTTAAATAGTACATGCAGCTTAAGTGTGCCTCCTCATTGTAGTAATAGACTGTAATCCACAAAGAATCATATTTGAGAAAAATGTCCTGTCTTCTCTATGAAAATAAGGATGCTTAAAAAAACAATGCATTCTATCTATTTTCCTGTTAACATCATTCATTCTGAAGTGACTGTAAACAAAATATTTATAATATTTATACAGGCATTGGCAACAGAAACAATCTTTACTATGATGATTATGTGTTAGAAATTATGAGAAATAAAAATATATTTCTAAAATGTATTTTTAAAATCAAGTCAGTATCGAAGCCCAAGTCTTATGCATGCTAGTCAAATCTTCTAACACTGATCTTCATCTCTATTTTTTAATAAGGATTACTTACTAAAGAGACTTAGATGGTTATTAACCAACTGTATGCTTGAAATTCGAAAACAGAATAAGAGTGTTTATATCTGTAAGGAATCCAATTTAAGAACTTTTTATGTTAATATAAACAAATAAAAGTTCAGAAAGATTTAGAAAATTCACAATGAATAATTTAATTTGACAGGAATTTATACTTGAGCCATTGAGAAAGGAGAAAAGTGCCACTTCCCTTCCTCCCTTTCCTGGTCCTGTGGGCTGGGGCAGACACAGAGTTGGTCTGCTCCTGTC
>NW_021620427.1:2135523-2147224 GCF_004785775.1 Grammomys surdaster | reverse complement strand
TACTGACTCCTGAGTCATCCTAGAGGAGCCACTGCACTCAGAGCAGCAGACACCAAGACTAGAATCATAAGACTACAGAGACATCTGGACTCTGAGGAGCTCTGCAACAAGCAAGATAACTGGAAATACAGACTCCAGTCTTACACAGTGAGGGCAGGCAACATTAGAGTTAACCAGATGGCGAAAGGCAAGCGCAAGAACATAAGCAACAGAAACCAAAGTTTCTTGGCATCATCCGTTCCCAGTTCTCCCAATATAGCAAGCCCTGAACACCCCATCACACCTGAAAAGCAGGATTCAGAATTAAAATCACTTCTCATGATGATGATAGAGGATTATAAGAAGGAATTAAGTAACTCCCTTAAAGAAATACAGGAGAGTACAAGTAAACAGAAGCCCTTAAAGAGGAATCACAGAAATCCCTTAAGGAAATGCAAGAAAACACAAAGAAGGAATTAAACAAAAACATTCAGGATCTGAAAATGGAAATAGAAACAATAAAGAAAGCTCAAAGGGAGACAACCATGGAGATAGAAAACCTAAGAAAGAGATCAGGAGTCATAGACTCAAGCATCACCAACCGAATACAAGAGATAGAAGAGAGAATCTCAAATGCAGAAGATACCATAGAAAATATTGACACAGTTGTCAAAGAAAATGCAAAATGCAAAAAACTCCTAACTCAAAACATCCAGGAAATCCAGGACACAATGAGAAGACCAAACCTAAGGATAATAGGTATAGATGAGAATGAAGAGTCCCAACTTAAAGGGACAATAAATATCTTCAACAAAATTATTGAGGAGAACTTCCCTAACCTAAAGAACAAGATGCCCATAAACATACAAGAAGCCTACAGAACACCAAATAGAATAGACCAGAAAAGAAATACCCCCCGTCACATAATAACCAAAACATCAGATGCACAAAACAAAGAAAAAATACTAAAAGCAGTAAGGGAAAAAGGTCAAGTAACATACAAAGGCAGACCTATAAGAATTACAGCAGACTTCTCACCAGAGACTATAAAAACCAGAAGAGCCTGGATGGACATCATACAGACCCTAAGAGAACACAATTGCCAGCCCAGATTACTATACCCAGCAAAACTCTCAATCACTATAGATGGTGAAACCAAGATATTCCATGACAAAACCAAATTTGCACAATATCTTCCCACAAACCCAGCACTTTAAAGGATAATTGATGGAAAACGCCAACACAAGGAGGGAAACTACAACCTAGAAAAAGCAAGGAAGTAATCTTCCAACAACCCCAAAAGAAGATAACTATACAAACATAACTTTACCTCTAATAGCAAAAATAACAGGAAGCCACAATCATTTTTCTTTAATATCTCTTAACATCAATGGTCTCAATTCCCCAATAAAAAGACGCAGACTAGCAGACTGGATACACAAACAAGACCCAGAATTTTGCTGCATACAAGAAATGCACCTCAGTGACAAAGACAGACACTACCTCAGAATAAAAGGGTGGAAAACAATTTTCCAAGCCAATGGTCCCAAGAAACAAGCTGGAGTAGTCATTCTAATATCAAATAAAATCGACTTTCATCCAAAATTAATCAAAAAAGATAAAGAAGGACACTTCATACTCATCAAAGGAAAAATCTACCAAGGTGAACTCTCAATTCTGAACATCTATGCTCCAAATGCAAGGGCACCTACATACATAAAAGAAACTTTACTAAAGCTCAAAACACACATTACACCTCACACAATAATAGTGGGGGATTTCAACACCCCACTGTCAGCAATGGACAGATCATGGAAACAGAAACTAAAACGAGACATTTTGACATTAACAGAAGTTATGAACCAAATGGACTTAACAGACATCTATAGAACATTTCATCCTAAAACAAAAGAATATACCTTTTTCTCAGCACCTCATGGTACCTTCTCCAAAATAGACCATATAATTGGTCACAAAACAACCCTCTACAGATACAAAAAGATTGAAATAATCCCTTGCATCTTATCAGATCACCACGGAATAAGACTGGTCTTTAATAATGACAAAACCAATGGAAAACCCACATGCACATGGATACTGAACAACTCTCTACTCAATGATGACTTGGTCAAGGAAGAAATAAAGAAAGAAATTAAAAACTTTTTAGAACTCAATGAAAATGAGGACACATCATACCAAAACTTGTGGGACTCCATGAAGGCAGTGCTCAGAGGAAAACTCATAGCTCTAAGTGCCTACAAAAAGAAACTGGAAAGAGCACATACTAACAAGTTGACTGCACAACTAAAAGCTCTAGAACAAAAGGAAGCAAATACACCCAGGAGGAGTAGAAGGCAGGAAATAATCAAACTCAGGGCTGAAATTAACCAAATAGAAACAGAAAGAACAATACAAAATATCAATAAAACCAGGAGTTGGTTCTTTGAGAAAATCAATAAGATAGATAAACCGTTAGCCAGATTAACCAGAGGGCACAGAGACAGTATCCAAATTAATAAAATCAGAACGGAAAAGGGAGATGTAACAACAGAAACTGAAGAAATTCAAAAAATCATCAGATCCTACTACAAAGGCCTATACTCAACAAAACTGGAAAACCTGGAAGAAATAGACAATTTCCTAGACAGATACCAGGTCCCAAAGTTAAACCAGGAGCAGATAAACCATCTAAATAGTCCCATAACCCCTAGGAAAATAGCAGCAGTCATTAAAAGTCTCCTCACTAAAAAAAGCCCAGGACCAGATGGTTTTAGTGCTGAATTTTATCAGACCTTCAAGGAAGACCTAATACCAATTCTCTTCAAACTATACCACAAAATAGAAACAGAAGGAACACTACCCAATTCGTTCTATGAAGCTACAATAACACTCATACCCAAACCCCACAAAGACCTGACAAGGAAAGAGAACTTCAGACCAATCTCCCTTATGAACATCGATGCAAAAATACTCAATAAAATTCAAGCAAACCGAATCCAAGAACACACCAAAACAATCATCCATCATGATCAAGTAGGTTTTATCCCAGGAATGCAGGGATGGTTCAATATTCGGAAATCCATCAATGTAATCCACTATAAAAACAAACTCAAAGAAAAAAACCACACGATCATCTCACTATATGCTGAGAAAGCATTTGATAAAATTCAACATCCCTTCACGATAAAAGTCTTGGAAAGATCAGGAATTCAATACCCATACCTAAACATAGTAAAAGCAATTTACAGCAAACCAGTAGCCAACATCAAGCTAAATGGAGAGAAACTTGAAGCAATCCCACTAAGATCAAGGACTAGACAAGGCTGCCCACTCTCCCCCTACCTATTCAATATAGTACTGGAAGTCCTAGCCAGAGCAGTTAGACAACAAAAAGAAGTCAAAGGGATACAAATAGGAAAGGAAGAAGTCAAAATATCGCTATTTGCAGATGATATGATAGTATACTTAAGTGACCCCCAAACTTCCACCAGAGAACTCCTAAACCTGATAAACAACTTCAGCAAAGTGGCTGGTTATAAAATCAACTCAAACAAATCAGTAGCCTTCCTCTACATGAAAGATAAACAGACTGAAAAAGAAATTAGGGAAATGACACCCTTCACAATAGTTGCAAATAATATGAAATACCTTGGTGTGAATCTAACCAAGCGAGTGAAAGACCTGTACGACAAGAACTTCAAGTCCCTGAAGAAAGAAATCGAAGAAGATCTCAGAAGATGGAAAGATCTCCCATGCTCATGGATTGGCAGGATTAATATAATAAAAATGGCCATCTTGCCAAAAGCAATCTACAGATTCAATGCAATCCGCATTAAAATCCCAACTCAATTCTTCACAGAGTTAGAAAAGGAAATTCTCAAATTCATATGGAATAACAAAAAACCCAGGATAGCGAAAACTATTCTCAACAATAAAAGAACCTCTGGAGGAATCACCATTCCTGACCTCAAGCTGTACTACAGAGCAATAGTGATAAAAACTACCTGGTATTGGTACAGAGACAGGCAGGAAGATCAATGGAATAGAATTGAAGACCCAGAAATGAACCCACACTCCTATGGTCACTTGATATTTGACAAAGGAGCTAAAACTGTCCAGTGGAAAAAGGACAGCATTTTCAACAAATGGTGCTGGTTCAACTGGAGGACAACATGTAGAAGAATGAAAATTGATCCATTCTTATCTCCTTGTACAAAGCTCAAGTCTAAGTGGATAAAGGACCTCCACATAAAACCAGATACACTGAAACTAATAGAAGAGAAGGTGGGGAAGACCCTCGAATACTTGGGCACAGGGGAAAAGTTCCTGAACAGAACACCAATGGCATATGCTCTAAGATCAAGAATTGACAAATGGGACTTCATAAAATTGCAAAGTTTCTGTAAGGCAAAGGACACTGTCAATAGGACAAAACGACAACCAACAAATTGGGAAAAGATCTTTACCAATCCTACATCTGATAGAGGGCTAATATCCAATATATACAAAGAACTCAAGAAAGTAGACACCAGACAACCAAATTACCCTATTAAAAAATGGGGTATAGAGCTTAACAAAGAATTTTCAATGGAAGAAACTCGAATGGCCGAGAAGCACCTAAAGAAATGTTCAATGTCCTTAGTCATCAGGGAAATGCAAATCAAAACAACTCTGAGATTCCATCTCACACCAGTCAGAATGGCTAAGATTAAGAACTCAGGTGATAGTAGATGCTGGCGAGGGTGTGGAGAAAGAGGAACACTCCTCCATTGTTGGTGGGACTGCAAGATGGTGCAACCACTTTGGAAATCAGTGTGGAGGTTCCTCAGAAAATTGGACATAGTATTACCCGAGGATCCAACTATACCACTCCTAGGCATATACCCAGAAGATGCTCGAACATATAACAAGGACATATGCTCATCTATGTTCATAGCAGCCTTATTTATAATAGCCAAGAGCTGGAAAGAACCCAGATGTCCTTCAACTGAGGAATGGATTAAAAAAATGTGGTATATTTACATAATGGAGTATTACTTAGCTATTAAAAACAATGAATTCGAGAGGTTCCTAGGTAAATGGATGGAACTAGAAATTATCATCCTGAGTGAAGTAAGCCAATCACAAAAGAACACACATGGTATTCACTCACTGATTATTGGATATTAGCCCAGAACCTTGAAATGCCCAAGATGCAACTCACAGGCCACATGAAGCTCATAAAAAAGGAAGACCAAGTGGGGGTTATTCAGTTCTTCTTAGAAGGAGCAACAAAATACTCAAGGGAGCAAACATGGAGACAAAGTGAGGGACAGAAACTGAAGGAGGGGCCATTTGAAGACCTTTCCACCTGAGTATCCACCCCATATGCAGTCACCAAAGGTAGATGCTGAAGTGGAAGTCAGGAAGTACATGCCGATAAGGGCCTGATATGGATGTCTCCTCAGAGGCCTTCAAGAGTCTGACATATTCAGAGGCAGATGCTCACAACTAGCCATTGAACTGATCATGAGGTTCTCAATGGAGGAGTTAGAGTGAGGACTGAAGGAGCTGAAAGGGTTTGTGGCACCATGAGGAGAGCAACAATACCAACCAACCACAGCTCCCAGGGTCCTAACCACCAGCCTGGGAGCACTTATGGAGGGATCCAGGGCTTCAGCTGAATATGTAAGAGTAGAGGGCCCTGCTGGGCACAGGGGGAAGATGAGATCCTTGACCTCATGAAGGCTGGACGCCCCAGGGGGTGGGAATTTTGAGGGTGGGGAAGTGGGAGTGGGGGGGTAGGTGGGGGTTACATCCACAGAGAAGAAGGAGGAGGGGTAAGGGGATGGGGGGTTCCCGGGTGGGTGGGGGATGGGGTAAGGGGATAACATATGAAATGTAAATAAAATATCCAATAAAAAAAAAAAACAAAAAAAAACAAAAAAAACAAAAACAAAAAAAAAAACAAAAAAAAAAGAGAAAGGAGAAAAGTTTAGCTGCAGGTAAAACACTGGTTTATTTGTCCTCCGTATTCTTGGCATGATATTTTACCTCTTGAAACTCCTCTAAGAGGACTTGGTACAGGTATATCATTCCAGAGGAAATTTAATCTAGGTTTTCAGAACCATAGGCTAGGGAAATTAAATATTTTACATTATTTAGATGAACAACAAGAATTTAAAAACACTTCCATTATGCATGAAATAAATAGCCTTGTGAATCATAACAAAGATTAACCTTAGATATTCTACTAAACCTTAAAATGTAAATAAATGAAAGGGAAAAAAAATTCCTTAAGAGATAATGAAACTTGTCAGTTTAGTCTTTTGAAAAGTTATTTTTTTCATGCAGTGATTGATCATATTCTCCCTTTTCTCAACTCTTCCCATATGATTATCACCTTTCTACCAACCTTATTTCACAGTTTCTCCTACTTCTCCCTCTATTTACCTTTCTCTTTCAGTATCTCAAAAAAAAGGGAAAAAAGAAAGGGAAAGAAAGGAAGAATGACATGAAGGAAGGAAGGAAGGAGGAAGAAAGAAAGGAAGGAAGAAAGAAAGAAAGAAAGAAAGAAAGAAAGAAAGAAAGAAAGAAAGAAAGAAAGGAAAGAAGAAAGAAAGAAAGAAAGAAAGAAAGAAAGAAAGAAAGAAAGAAAACAGACAAAATATATTTTAAAAAAGCTCACAAACAACAAAGCAAAACATGAGGTCAGTCATGTGTTGCTTAACTTCTTACTTCTGAGCTTGATGTATTGTTTGTATATCCATTGACACACAATCAGAGAAAACTAATTTCACCTTTCTAAGCAGGTTTCCATTCCAACTAGCTTCTTGCTTAAGGCTGGGACTTGGTGTCTACTCCCTGTTCTCCCTGCAGTGATTCTGACAGTTTTAATTGAGGAATCAGTACCATCCATACACAGCAGGACTGATACAAATACGACCTCAAATTATTTCATTTTGCTTCTGAGCTTTTACTTTTCATCTTGATTCCATATGGCTTACAGTAGTATACAGTTCTTTGATTCTTTTGTCAGCACTTACTAAAGTTTGACTAAATGGTGTATTTATAACAAAAGAAAGTAGGCAGCATAATGTTAATAGAGTTGAAGACTTCTGTTATCATTGAGCACAGATAAAACTTCCTAAGTCTCTGTCAACAAGTTTGCACCAAACATTCTCTACTTCACTAGGAAAAGTAACCTTATTGTGTCCCTGAGGATGGAGCCATGAGTTTCACTTAAGCATAGAATGAGCCACTCGTATCATATATCATGACTTGCTCCTTGGAAGTGTTAGTGGATGATGACCTCATTGTTTTCACTTTTTTTCTTCTTTTCCCCTTTTATTAGTTAAAAATAATTATAGAAAACTCCTTTAATACATTCATATACACATGAACAAATTAGTTTTTCTATGGATTGTAACCCTTGCGAAATCTCTGCCTAGTCATGCTATTAAAAATGATAAGCTTTAAGGTTAGAGATAAATGCTATCTCAGTGTAATCATGTGAAACTGGTAGGGCAGGATCCTTGATGTCTGCCTCTGTCCTCTTCATGAAGGCATAAACATGAAGGCATAAACATGAACACACACACACTCACAAATCAGATAAATAAATAAATAAATAAATAAATAAATACATAGTTTTTATGAATAAATACCAGTTGGTAATCTTCTGGTCATGCACAATGGTGAGAAATACAGATGATTGATACAGAGACATTGGCAGAGTAAATAAACTGAGTTTACCTAATATTTTATGAGGTAGATAAAAAATTTTCTTTCTAACTGAGCGTGCTTTATGTGCACACCAATTTTTCTTTTTCATTTACCTACAAGAAGATCAGGAAAGCAGTTCCCCATCACAAATTATATAGTTGAATGTTCTGAATTAGAGGGAACTTCAAGGATTAGCAGATCCTGATTGCAGTGAATTAGCCTTACCCTAGAAAAACCATCTTAATATTTGAATCTACCTTGCAAGGTAAGTATGTACTCACTAATATTAACTTTTGTTTAATAGTAGAATTTTGAATTATGCAAATAAAACATGTCATTTATTTGCCTGTGTCCCAAATAGTAAACTTTTTTTTTTATTTGTAAGTATTTTTTTATATTTTACATGGCTTGTTTGTTTCATTCTTTTATCTGTCCTTAGGTTTGAAATTAAATATTAGAAGGCAAGTAAGTTTAATTATTTGCCCTTCCTCTATATTTTGTTGTTGGTTTCGGTCAATGACTCATATATAGCTTGAAGATAATGGAGGCCCACAAGTTTAATTTATGATATGAGTAATTTTCAAGATTTAAAGAACAGATTACACTTGATCGATGGCACTGTTGTGATAATGGGTATGAGGAAATGAGATCTATGTTCTATCATTAAAGGTATAATTTCACAAATACTGTAGATTCTAGTATATGCATCATGAGTGAGTGGGACTTTGGGTGTTTACTGACACAATCACAGTGTGGCTTTGACAACTCTTCTGAAGGCTGATGTTCTTTTTTGTAAAAAAATAAAAGTAAAAATAAGACTAAATCATCAGAAGAATTCCACAAAACCATTTTGTCACATTTTATAGCTTATTCAAAATTTTTGGACAGTTGAACACATCAAAAGTGACAACTAACAATTAATAACATTTCCCCTCACTATAGATTCAAAGAAAAATACTGAGTACAACTAGCATTTAAAACCCCAGGAAATGCCATTGTTTTTCTTAAGAAGATATCAATTGAGATTAACAAAGCACCATGGGTTAATACCTTGGTAAGCATCATGGTAGAAATGTATGAAAGGCACAGTCAGCTCACATAGCAGGGAAGAGTTAAATGGAGGCTGCAAAACCAATGTTTTCAACAAGGCTGTAGATTCCTATTCTGTATTATAAAATTAACATTTACTAATGCCTTCAGTGTCTACTGTTCACCTTTTGGGATTTCTAGAGTTACAAGAGTAAATATTAATTATTTTCAGCATATAATACAATAGCAAATCACTACAATTTTAAATGCTGTCTTATAACTTGCTGTTTTGCCTTTGCAAATTATAGACTCATATAACATTCTTAAGTGAGAATCCTTTATGAAATCATGAAGAATGTAGAGACTGATGGTGAGTGTGATTTGGAAATAGAGCACAGATATTTTATAGTCTATAAGCATTACAACTACAATGCTTGCTCTTATGGAAAGTAAATAATGGCCAATATTATTTTTGCTTAGATAGTAGATTTAAGACAGGGAATTTTGGGAGAAAGCTACAGAAATTACTGCATGCAGGTATTCATAACAAAAAGAGGGACATATGATCATATACAATAAAATAATATTATCAACTGTTAGGATTATTGGTAAAGAAAAGATGGGAGATTTGCTTTATACGTAAGGCAAGTGTTAAATTAGGTAGCTTACATTCCTTCCTTCTGATGAACTATAATTTTTTTTGACAGATAGAAATTTTCAAATGTAAATTTCAGTTATTCTTAAACTCCCTCTAACAAAATATTCATTTAGTTTGTTTTCTCTGCCTCTCTTTCTTTACACACACACACACACACAAACATGCACCCTAAAACAAATCTGAGTAACTAAAAATAATCACAAATAATACTCCTATACTTATCACTATCACCAACCTCCCATTATAATATGAAGTTATAATAAGAGCACCATGGAAATGGATTAAAAACAGACATGTTGATCGACAGATTTGAATTGAAGACACAGACAAAGATCCACATACCTATGGATACCTGATTTTTTATAACGAACCAGAAACACATATGATAAAAAATGACAGCATATTTAACAAACGGTGTTTGTCAAATAGAAAGGTTTCATGTAAATCCAAATAGATCCATAGTTAACATCCTGCATAAAACTCAACTTCAAAGAAATCAAAGACTTAAACATGAAACCAGTTGTACTGAACCCAATATAAGAGAAAAAGGGGACTTTTTAAAGCTTGAAGTCATTGGCAAAATAACCCTTCCCAAATAAAATATACAAAAAAACAAAAAACAAAATCAAAACACTTTTCTTAACAGAATACTATCAGCACAGTATAACACCAAAAATTAATAAGTGGGGGAACCTCATGAAACTGAAAATTATGGATACCATCAGTTTGACAAAACAGTATGCTACAAATGGAAAGAGATTGTTATCATCTGCACATCTGATAGAAGGCTAGTATCCAAAATCTATGAAAAAAAATCTTTAAAATCTGGACTTTAAAAACACAAATAACCCAATTAAAAAATTAAATAGAATTCTCAGAAAAGGAACACAATTTTCTGGGAAACATTTAGAGAAATATTCAACAGCCTTAGTCAACAAGAAAAGAAAAATGAAAATGATCTTTGCAATTTTTATCACACACCAGTGACAGTGGCCAAGATCAATAAAACAAATGACAGCTCATTTGGCTCTAGAGTAAGAAAGTGTGGAGCAAGAGAAGTATTAATCTGTTACTTGTGAGATAGAACATTTGTACTACCATTATGGAAAGCCAGGAATGATTTACCTCAATGTCCAACATACTACTCTTGGACATATACCCAAAGGACTCTCCATCCTACCACAGAGACACTTACTCAAGCCCATTCATTGCTGCTCTATTCATAACAGTCAGAAATGGGAAACAGCCTAAATGTTAGTGAATGAATGAATACATGAAGAAAATGTGGCATATTTACAGAATGGAATATTACTCAGCTATTAAAAATTGAAGCTATTAAGTTCTCCGATAAAAGAATGGAGAGACATAGGAGAAAGCCAAATACTACTGTTCTGCTAAAAGAATGCAGAAATGAACTGACTCCTGATGACATTCTACTATCGTCATGTCACAGATCAGTGTCTTGCTCAGCCATCACCAGAGAAGCAAATAAAGAGGGAAACAAATACAGAGTCCTGCAGCAGTACGATGTGCAAATAGTGAGAGACCTTGGGATGTTCAGTCTTCTATGTGATGCCTGCATCAAATCTCTCCCCTTCGAGGGCTCAGGAAATCCTGTGCAAGAGGAGGTGGAAAGACTCATAGCCAGAGAGAATGAAGGACATCAAGGAAGTAAAGCCTTGTAAACACAGGAGAACCTATGTGCAAATGAACTCACAGACTGTGGCAGCATGCATAGGGGCTGCAAAGGTCTGGCCTAGATATCTTGGCAGTGCTAAATGGGGAAGTAGACACAACCCCTTATTCTTTACCCAGAAGTGGTCTCCAATTGATAATAGCTTGTACATGACAAAATAAAATCAAATTACTTCCCTCCAATGAGGTCTCACTAGGATACAAACCACTCTCAAATCCAGGCAACATGCTCAGAAGTAGATGATGGCCAATACAAAATAAACTCAAGAACATTTTGAAAGATCTTTGTCTCGTAATATTTTTGCAGTAATTTGTTGTTATTTTTCTTTTCCTTTTCTTTTTTCTTCTATTTTCTCTTATATGACTTTTGAATGCATGTTATGGTTTCTGTTTTTGTTTTTATGAGATGTGTGTGTGTGTGTCTGTCTGTCTATCTGTCTGTCTATGTATTTATCTGTTTCCTCTTTCTCCCTCTCCGTCTCCCTCTCCCTCTCCGTCTCCCTCTCCCTCTCCCTCTCCCTCTCCTCCCTCTCCCTCTCCTCCCTCTCCCTCTCCTCCCTCTCCCTCTCCTCCCTCTCCCTCTCCTCCCTCTCCCTCTCCTCCCTCTCCCTCTCCTCCCTCTCCCTCTCCACCCTC
>NW_021620427.1:2065833-2135123 GCF_004785775.1 Grammomys surdaster | reverse complement strand
CTCTCTCTCTCTCTCTCTCTCTCTCTCTCTCTCTCTCTCTCTCTCCCTCCCTCTCTCTGTGTGTGTGTGAGTGTGCTTGCCTACATGTGTTTCTTGAGCTCTTTATCTGGCACATTTTCTTATGTTTATTTGTTTGTTGTGTTCTATCCTGGTTTGCTTATTCTTGTTTTATCTTATTTCATCATTATTTTACATGACTCTTTATATTCTAATGGGAGACGAAGAAAGTGTGTAGATTTCTGTGGGTGGGAAGTTAGGCATGGGAGATGTCGGGAGAGAAGAAATCATAATCAGAGTATACTGTATTACAAAAATCTTCTTTCATCAAAAAATCCCACTAAGTAAAGAGAGATTATTTAAATAAAATGGAAAGGCAATATAAAAACTACGAAATGAAATGATGACTATAAAAAACACTTTCTCAAAGTGCACAGTTTTTTAACCCACTTTTTTACCACTGCTTTTTCACTTTGACTACATTGATGGTAATAAAATTTGTTTATTGTTCCATGTTAAAATTTGAAAAGACAGTTTCTAAAAAACTTTTTTGGTTCTTTAATTCTCAGTAAAACTTAGATGATTCATTTCTCCATTTTTAATTGTCTTTTTATATCAAAGTATATATCCTAAGATGATAAAACATTCATAGAACAAATTAATATATAGTTCAATGCTTTTCTTTGGTATATATTCATCATTGACATTTGTTGACTCTCTTTATTAAAGACGTTTTTCTGTGTCTACACACACACAAGCATAGCTATTGAGCTGCATGTGTATGTGGGTAAATACATAAGTTAGTGCAAGAGTATGGAATGCTTGAAAATAAAATGATAGTTTACCTGTAACTTTAAATATCATTATATGGGAGCAATTTATCTTCCTCAGCAGGGAGTCTTTTTTCTTTTGTTTTGTATTTGTTTTGTTTTTATGGGATATTTTATTTATTTACATTTCAGATATCATCCCCTTTCCCCATTCCCCCCACCCCAGAAACCCCCTACCCTATCCCCTCTCCTTTTTGAGTTTATACCATTTTAATTACATTCAAGTATTGAGGTCAGTTCCAGGTTGAGGAACTGGCAATACAACAGATGCAATTAGTCAAGAAACAAACAAGACAATAAACACAAATAGACAAAGAACAAGAAAGGCAATGGACAAATTTCTATGATCACTCCCGGGATCACTATTTCTAAGGGCTTATCAGGATGACCAAAATATCTGAGCCTACTTCCCTGTCCTAGCCCAAGTCATTTTCATGCCTGAAGCCTACTTCTTTACTCTAGCCTAAGATTTAGATTCCTGCATAAAATTACTTCTTTGTTCTAGCCTAATGTCAGATTCCTACTTGAAGCCCACTTCCTTGTCTTTGTACCATATCAGATTCCTACCAAGCTGTTCATTTTTTTGTCCTTGGCCAATGTCAGATTCCTGCCAAGCAGTCCCAAGAGCTCTCCACATCTCCCCCTTTTTTATTTTATAAACAAGACTGAGCCTGTCTTAGGTCATTCTGAAAAGAATACCTTCCTTACCTGTCATGGAATATGCATTATCAAAAGAAGGCAGTCTTAAGGCCGAGTGTTGTTCCCTAATAATTTTCTTTAATTTTAGCCAGGTAGCCTTAATATACTACATATTTCTCAGAAAGGAAGCCTTCAGTTAGTTTGGACTTAACAAGGTCCCTGAAAATTTTAGGTGCCCATGTATACTGTATTCTGCTGTATTTCACAATATCAGAGGTAAGAAAATGTGATAGCCTTGGCAGTTTTTCTGTATTATTTCTTTTATTAAATCACTATGTTTTTTCCATTCATAGTTTATTTCTGTGCCATGAGTTTACATTCTCTTTTCTAGGTTCTAAATGTTCCTTGGAATGTTATGATCAGAAAACACTAAGTAGTGTCTATTCCTCAGTTTCTGTATATACCTTCAGTGCCAACTGCTTTTCCTAAGATAGCTTATAATTACTGAACTACCTCTATTCCAATCTACTAGAAGGTAGATGCAGTATAAGAATCCTCACAGTTAATTCCTCCCATCCTTCTTCCTTCATGCTATTTGGAATCTGGAGGACCAGAACTCCTGGCTTAAATTTTTGTTTTCTTTATTGACTATTGTAGCCTTTGGTTTGATGATTTTTCATCTTCCTTATATGATGTTAGTGCATATAGAGGATTTTAAAATGTACTATAATTTCATTTTGTATTAGGAAAAGGAGTATCTATGAATGTATTTATTCTCTCCTGTTCACTCAGATTTGAGATATCAGTTTAATGCTATACATGTTGATGCATGTATGTAGAAACACATGCAAATGGATGTATGTAGGTTAGAGGTGGTTAATTTATCTGTTAGGTTAAATTTATTCCTCTTAAAGGTAAAAATAATTTATGCTTCTTAATCATTTGTAAACTGATGCAGCACATTCTTTCAGCCAGGTGTGGTTACATTCATCATAATCTCAGCATTTATCACTAACTTTAACAATATATTTGATTACTGCCAAATGTTCTAATATAGAGCTTCCATCCTGGATCTTAGAATAACATATATAAAACACTTCAGCCTTCATCAACTAAATTTAGAAATTTATTTTGAAAAATTAAATTTTACTATAAGTAATTGTTAGATACACAAAACACAGAAGAGTAAAAGCCTAAAAAACAGTATTAAACTTAAATTAAAATCACATTATGAGTCATAGCTGAAAGATAATGATTGATTTTCAGTTATAATATTCATATTGCACAGAAAGAGTAACATATAACTTTATATATATATATATATCACTACTTTACATTGATGACATTAATCCACGTGAACCAGTTCCCTTTATAAATAAATTTATCCTGTAAAATTTTACTGTTCTAATGACTAAGTTTTGTTTTTCTCCCTTATAGATGTTTGAGATTTCTTAGATAATGTCTTATTCTGAGGATCGTGTCCTGAGGTCTATTGCAAGGGAAGAGCTTGTCATTAACTCATGGGTAGATTCTCTGAGCTATCATTGTAGGTATATTGCCATATTAGTGTTCTAAAAATATAATTTCCTGAGTCTGAAATGTAACTAATAATATCTAGGTGTGGTAGAGGAGGAAGAGGGAAGGGTGAGTCTGTCATCTTCCATTCCATTTCATTAGCTCCAAGAATTAGACTATCACCTCAACTAAGTGATAGTGAAAGTGATAGTCATTTTAGCTAATTTGATCCTATTAGTTGCATAAAATGTGAGGGAACCTAATGCAGGGTAGTGATCTGTGCACAAATAAAGAGATCATGGCCATTGAGAAGAGGTTATAATGTATCTGATAATTAATAATAACATAGATTTTATTTCAATCAGAGTACATTATTCTATTCAAGCTTTTGTTCTCTAGCAAACAATACCTGTAAATGGAAACAGAATTATATCTTGCTGGTCAGTGTTTAAGGAACCATGATGAGACACTGTTTGAACCCAGACTGACTACACATATGTATTCAGATATCAACTCTAGTAGTAGTATTATGTACATGCAGCCGTACTCAGAAGTATGATAAGCCATGAAGAATCAGTCTCTTCTGGGTTTTTGGTTGAAAGAATATGTAAAATCATAATCTTTATATGTTCACCAAATATGGGTAAGTGGGACACTCCAAAGTAGGTGAAGTTCTTCCCATTTTCTTTGCCCCTAAGATGAATGTATACTGTGTTGAAAATTAAATTTAAAAGCCTCTTAATCCAGGATCTCAATCCATGCACTAAAAAAAAATTATCAACCAATGTGGTAGCACATATCTTTAATCTTAGCAATCAGGAGATAGAGACATATGGATCTCTCTGAGATTGAGGCCAACTAGATGTATATAAACAGGTGGGTTTTACAAATGTCTGTCAACCAACTTATTCAAATGACCAAATAACATGTTATATGGTCATCCTCTATAATAATTAGATAATAAAAATTAACAACACAATGAGCAAAGTTCCTATATCAGTTTAAAGGGCTGATATGCAGATTAATCAATGATCAGTTCTTGCTGAAGCTTATTCTAGACATAGAAAACTATGTAACTTCATAAAAAATATATAGCTTGGTCCTTATCTGGCATAGAAAAACTTAGGTGCAGTTGATTGCTCCTGTATCCTTCATAAAGATTCATCTTTTCATTTTTCAATGTCTTGAGTTTTACTACAATTACATGGTTTTATAGTATGTCATGGTGGTTTACATAAAAAGTAGGACTACAACTTTTAAAATTTTTCAATTTTTTTTTAAATTAGAAGGAAATGTCTGGCTTCCCCATTTATTCCTTTACTTTGTGTTTCTCTTAAGTTATTTATTTATTGCATTTCTATCAGATTGTATCTTTTCAAAAGCCATCATACAGGACCAAGAAGAGATTGGGACTTGGAGTTGCTTGCCTCTAAAGAGGTGTGGTAACCCAAGCAAGGAGAAGGAGATCAGCTAAGCAAAAGTGTGCAATGCTTCAAGAAATTAACTGAGAGTAGTATAGAATCAGAAAGAACCAGTGTGGGGTTTTAGAATCTGAGTAGGGTAAAGGACACGTGAGTAGGAACATCTGGTTGTTTAATAACAATACTGGTTTATTAGAATATCTAAGTTATTAAAAATAATAGAATCAAATTTTATTAAAGAAGACAGTTAAAAAATAGAAATGGGAAAAGTAACATAAGCTCTATGATACTAGAGTGGAATTGAATATACTGATGTGGTTTTCCAATCCGGAGAAAACTCAAATGCTGCCTCCCATCTATTTCATGAACAATAAATCTTGTTGCACTCATAAAATGGGTTACCAAACTGCAGTAAAGATAGTAACAAGCACTGGTATAAATAAATTACAAGAATGAATGAACCTTCAAGTACATATGTAAGACACAAAGCAATACATACAGATTAAATCTATGTGTATAATGTTTAAAATTTGATGAAAATATTTCTAAGGGAGGTTTGTTTATAATTTGTTTACTGGTAGAAATGATTTAAAATATAGTAGTGATTAAAATGAAGAATTGAGTTGATCAAACTTCCAGGTGTAACTATTATGTACTATATGTTATATTTCATGTACTATATGTTATATTTCATCATCATATACACAGTCTTCACACATTTAATATAAAAACAAATATTTCCTGTTATAACACAAACATCTCTTCTATTAAATAGTAAAAGCAAACAAAAAATAAATTCCAAATAGTAGCTACCTGCTATGGAACTTAAAAGTGCTCAGGGCGGTGTGGAAAAGAGAGTGTTTGGAGTTCTTTCACATATTCCAATGTAGAAGGACGGCACATGTTTTTTTGTATGGTGAAAGATCATTGAACAATAATTATTTTCTTCTATGTATTTTTCAATATAAGATAGAACATGTTAACGATATCACTATTTAGCTTAACATACAATAAGCCTATGTTTAGAAAAGTTCATATAATTCTGATAGATCGTATCCTACTTATATCAAAGTTTATATTTGAACTCAACTCTAATTGGATGTTTTCCTATTGTGTACATTATGAAAAAGAAGTAAGAGATTTGACTATGACTTACCTGTCAAGAAAAAAATAGGAAGATACTAACATTAACCTAAACAACATAGTTCAAAATTTTTATGATGAGGTTCATAGTACACTAGCTGGCATCTTGTGGAATTCATTTGGACAGGGCAGAAGACACCCTAGAGGCCCTCATCTGCCACCAAGTATGTTGTGGAGTGGTGGGGAAAAACAGATGCAGAAGTGTTTGTAATATGAAAAGAGGTTGAACTAAAGATGAGAAGGTAGTGATGAACAACTTGGTGTGAGTGGCTTGTATTGCCACCTAAGGCCACAGTGATGTCCTGACCACTGCTGCCACAGAGGACCAAGTCTGGGTCCATGGACCTACAGCAGCAGGACTCACTGCCTGTGTCCTTGGCCTATGTTACCACTAAATGCCATGCACACATCCCTGAGCTGGGCTTCTACCTAGGGCTATTTTGATGTCTGAGAGCTGCTCAGAACGGGCCCATACCTCACAGGTATGGCATTTGAGAGACAGCCAGCCTAGCCTTACCTGGGCAGTATGAGAGAGCTAGCTCCAAAGGTATGAGAGCGAGTGAGCTGGCCCTGCTCTCCTCTAGCTACAGCACTCAGAAGAGTTGACCCCAGAACTCACCAGGATGTTATGGTAGCACTGGCCCTGGTGACATGGGTGTAGGAGAGCCTGTCCAGGGTCCAAGAGCTGGGGAGCAGGGGGTGCTGATTCCACCCCTTGTGTGCTGTAGTACTGAGTGAGCTGGCCCACCCAGGGCAGTGCTGGAGACCTTGCCATAGTCAAGTGGATGTGGGAGACTTGGTCTTGATGGTGATGGCATGAGGGCCAGTGAGCCGGTTCCACCCCTTGCTGGCCTCCACAGACAGGAGAGTTAACCTTGCTGCTCATCTGGGTAAAGCTAGAGAGCTGGCCCTGGTGATGTGGGCACAGAACAGGAATGTTGACCAACTCAGCTGCCACCCAGGCCCAGACCCATGTTTAAAATGAATTATTTTAATATAAATGTAACCAATGAATTAATCCTACTGCTGCATTTCTTTACCTTCATTATTCTCCAATAACCACACAGAGAAACTAAGATTTACCGCAAGTTGCACCTCAATACTGGGCACCTCAATAAGGATTTATAATAACTCTTATGCTAATCTGGCAATCTACCAGCCCCATCCCATGACACTCAGATATTTTTTTCCTCATGGTGTTTTCTTGGACCCTCTTCCCTTCGTGGTCATTCTTCACTTCATCCTTGTGCCCTATCTGAATATTCCCCCCTTCCCTCCTCTTCTCTTCTCTCCCCCCCTCCCCTTCCCTTCTCCCCTCCCTCCCTCCCTCCTCTCTCTCTCTCTCTCTCTCTCTCTCTCTTTTTCCTGGCTGGCAGAAGCCCCACCCTATTGTCTCTTCTCCCAGCCATTGGGTGGTCAGCATTTATTGACAAGGCACAAAATAAAATGTCCAGATTGAAACAAGATATGAGGGCAGAGAAATCAGTGAATAACACAAGTATAAAATTTACACAATACAAGAAAACATTAGACTACATCCAGGGCATTGAGTTGGGCTAACCCAAAACCTATCCCACCTATGAACTGCTGGAACTAATGAAGGAGCTGGTCCTGCAGATCCAAGGTTTCATGATATTCATGAAACAATGAAATAGCAGGATATTTCAAAGGAGTTTCAGTGAGGATCCATAACTGATGTAGCACAAGCCAGAGGCCTTGACCAAGACCAATGACTCATTACAGTGAACATTTAAAAGTGAAGCTGACTGGGCAAAAGTGCATGTTGTGTGCCATGACACACCACAACTTCCACAGCAAGATGCTGGTTTTTGTTTTTGTTGCTTGTTAGTTGTTTTATTATTTTTTAGTATTTTGGGAAGTTTTTTATGAGGGGATGTTACCAGGGCAGAGGGAAATGGAGGGATGGGAACCAAGTAGGATTGGGATGCCTGGTTTGACATTCATAAAAAATCACTAAAATGTTATTAAAATGTGCACTTCAAATGTTAGATCTGTTGAGATTATTTCACTGTGCCTTAGCAGTGCTTTCTTTATTCAACTGACTCTGTAACAAAAGCACTCTTACTAACTGGTTGATTCCCCTCTATTTACTTTCTGAAAGTAGGCACAGCATTTTTATTCATCTTATTATTTTTTAATATACATGGCATAAAAGAGAGTATCAGGTATGCATTTTTGTAGTAATAAATAATCCACTGGGAAAAACAACGCTGATATGCAGGGTGAAAATACAAGGAGAGATATGTTTTTAGCTTTATTCTAAGTGTTTAAGTATCTGGACACTATAAATTGTATTTTATCCTCCTTAATAGAACTTCTCAAGTATTTCCATGTTTAAACCTTGTTCTAGAGAAGTAAGGTTTATTAGAAAATGACACTATGCAATGCATGTGCTAATAAATTCTCATCTAACATTTTAAATTTTGTAGTGGCTTTGTTTCCTATGTTTTATAATTCAAATTAAAAGTAGCTTTATACAATGTGAGAAAGGAATGTAAGTGAAATTGAATTTCAACCAGTGTGCTGACATTTAGCTTAGTGTTAAGATCAAATAGTGACACACACACATATTTAACCATGTCAGTACAAGCATTACTTTTAACATTGTGAATCATGTTTATTAATTATGATGATTTTTCTAGACTGATTTAATTTTTAAAATTTTTCAGCTTTATATGGATTCTTTTTGAAAAGGATATGAAGGAGGAAAAAAATCAAAGTGAATAGATATGGTCTATGAAATTTAATCAGTATTACTTAATAGTATAAAAAAGTCCAGATTGTGTCAAAATAATAAAATAGAATATAATTGATTAATTCTCCCTCTAGCTCTCAAAGAATCAAAAACAATTTGCAAAAGAATAATGATAATTATATTAAGACAAGTACACTGTGTTGATCAATAGATTGACATATTTCTTATTTATTTAAATTTATTGCAAGTTAAAATATCAAAGATAATAACAAAAACCAGAAAACAACATTGGCATTGTATTATATCCTAAAAATGTCTTTATTTACACTACAAAATAATAAGCAATTCTTAAATGCCCTAAATTTCAAACATGAATTTTATGAAAAGCTTAAAATAGTTTGATACTTAATCTATTCAAAGATACACCAATGTCCCTCAAAACAGCCTAATTGTAGAGACATGAACATATAGCAGTAACTTGGATAAGTCACAGGCCACTGACTATTAAAGGTATCGCATCCACTATACATAGCAAAGTGGTGGCCACAGAGTTTCTGTCTTAGTCAGCCAGTCTTCTTTGTATGTCATCTAGAGGTGAGTCATGGAGTGCACAGTTAACTTGCAAGCATCAAGTTTTACCATCCTTTAGTTTGGTGTGTTTTAGATTTACCTAAATATTATTAAACCATTGTTCTTAACTATTTCTCAAATTTCATATAAGGTTTTTAGAGTAAACTCAGTATAAGAACGTTTTATCTCTTATTGTATTAGTTAAAATGCACATAGTTTTTCAAGAGTGTTTTTTACGAAAATGCTTTGAATCTTGTAAAATAATTTTTCTACATCGTTAGATTTTTATGCTTCAAACTGCTTATTGATCTGTCATTCTTACCCTATTACCATGAAGCCAACTCAATCATCAGTTAAGATAATATCTTATATGATGATGAATTTTATTCAGTTGCAATTTGTTTAATACTTTTTGTCTGCATTGCTCAGTAATATTGGTGTATAATTTTTATTATAGTCTTATAATTTTTCATAATAGAATAATATTGGCATTGGTTTTATAAAACAAGTTTGGAAGGTTACATTTCAACCCCATTTGACAGCTTGAGAAGCAATGTCACAAGGGCCTATGATCTTCACATTTATGAGATTTTTACTAGGTTTACAGTACAAGAACTATAGTCACTTCTGTGGAGCTAATATCATGGCTAAATCCAAAGTTATGGTTACTTCCACAACCTTCATGCCACTATTGCCACAGTAAGCACTTCTTGCTAGTAGATAAATATGATAGCATGCAATATTCAAAAATCAAGACCATTCATGGACTTTCTTAACAACAGGTTTCATAGCATCTCTATCAACTATCTAACCTAGCCACCAAGGTAAGAATTTTCTAGGCAGGTAAGGGTTGATTATTTACATCCTGCATGCAAAGTTAATGGTGTCTTTAGAAAAGCCATCTAGTTATAGTAGACAACAAAAGCAATGCCAACAGTTTATGTTTTTAGGGTGACTTTGAGGTCTCTATAACTACTAACTCATATACGACTCTTTCTAATATAATTATATAATTACTCTAGACACATTTTATGAAGTCAACATTATCCCGATATGAAAAATTGATAAGAATATAACAACTTATATGCTAATATAACTGATGAATATCTCTGCTACTGACATTTTTGTTTAAAAACCTACAGTGTTTTTGTATGCATGTATCTATACATGTGGAAACAACCTCCTGTGATACTTAAGATACTTTGAAAATTCTCATATCTACAGACAAGATATATTTTTGATCATTAGATGAAATTCCATTAGATGAAAACAAAACGTAAAGTAGACATATTTTACAACTAACGAATAATAATAATTAAGATCTTGGAGTTGGAGAGAAGTCTCAATGATTAAAATGTTTGCTGCTCTTGCATAGGATTTGAGTTTGGTTCCTGGTACTCACACTGGTTGACTTATAACCTTCTATAGTTCAAGCTCCAAGCAATCATACATCCCCTTTCTTCTGGCCCCTGCAATGAGCCACAGACAAGTGTACAACCCCCCTGCACACACACATGTGCACACATGAGCACATACAAAGACACAGATACATGCTAATTCACATACAGTCATAAAGTAAATCTTGAAAATACAAAAAAGACATTAATTATAATTTTAAAAATATGAAGCTTAGGCACATTGCCACATTCATTTTTATTGAGTTCTCATTATAAATTGTGTATTTATTTTATTGAAGATATCATTTCCTGTGAGTATATGCCCACTCTATGTCTCTGCTCACCAAACTAGTAATTTCCTTAGAATTTCAAACTTGTTCATTGCTAGTGTATTATAATGATATGTGATGAGTAGTACTTAATATTGTTACTATATGTGGCTATTACTCATGAATTATACCCATATAAGAAAAGCAAATTTGTTTGATAAATGTCTGTGTTTCAACCTCTTCACTAATATAATGTTCTTCATTTCTCTCCCAGTCCTCAGGTCTCCCTTTAGACAGACTAATACTGATATTTGTCGTTGAGCGTGGAGTCCTGGTAGATTTCTCACATTCACAAAATTTAAGTGTATTTCATTTTAATTCAATAACTAAGAATGAGTCTGCTCGGTGAAGATGACATATCAAACTATGAGATAGTTTGACCATCAGGCCTCCTACCAGTCAGTCACAGTGTGAATGAAACTGAAAATGTCTTGAGGGATATTAAAAGTGGCACTCCAGTTAGCACTCTAAAATTGAGAGGGAGATATAAACTTAGGGCTCATATGTTGAAAAGTTTTCAAAGTCTAGAGAGCAGATTAAATAAATGACAAGTTTCTCTTAAACCCAAGACCAAGGCTAAATGATCCAGAGCAATACTCCATTCCACAGCTCTGGAGGCTGATGCAGGTGACCAAGACATTTGACTCGAGCAGATGATGGTTTGTGAGGCTTAAGGCAGGAAGCTGTCTTTATAACATAAAAGTTGTCAAGATAATTCCTGAAAGTAGAAATGATAAAGACAAATTTTCAATGCAGGCAAAAAGTCCTTAATTGCCACCTATAACGTCGAGGGTTCAAAACTTCAAAGACAAGCTATCTCTTAAGGGTTAGTGTAGCTAATGACTTTAAGCTAAGCCAATGCTCTCTTACTATTCTTAAAAATCTTAGGAGCCTTAGAAATTATATTAAAGTTACTCTACTGTGCAGTATAAATGAAGTAACAAAGCCTGAATGTCAGCATATCTGTTTACAGCATAGTTTCCTGAATATTTTAAGCCTACTGTTGAGACTTACTTCTCAGAAAAAAAATTCCTTTCAAAATTATTACTGCTCACAGACAATACACCCGGTCCCCTAGGAGCACAGATATAGATGTATGGGATTAATGTGGTTGTCATGCTTGCAAACATAACATCTATACTGCAGCCCAAGGATCAAAATGGAATGTTTGCTTCAAGTCTTATTATTTAAGAAATATATTTTGTTCAGCTTTACCTGTTATAACTAGTGATTCCTCTGATTGATTTTGGCACAGTACATTGAAAGCTTTAAGAAAAGACACAATTCTGGGTGTCATTATGCATGTTTCTGATTCCTGAGAAAAACTGAAGATACCAACATTAAAAGAAGCTAGGAAAAAAAGATGAAATTTATACCTTATAGATGAGGCCAAGTGGCTTTTACCTCCTGGAGAAGCAGTCACTGCAGAAATGGTGGATAAAGCAAGAGAACAAAAATCAAACATGAAGGTGTAAGATACTGCAATCCTGTATTGAATATTAACATATAAGATATAATTTCTTATTAATGAACAAATAAATATCTTCCTCAGTCAAAATCTACTTTTAAGAAAATGGTGTGAACACTATTGAGCTGACAACAAATAATTTAGAATAACATCCACACTTAGACAGAAATCTATGTTAGAATTTGAATGAATTTAGTTAAATTTCGCAACATCATTTGGCATATTAAACAGCAGTTCATGCTTCTGATAAACTTCATGAAAGACTGTCAATTGATACAACCTTTATTTTTTGTATTTATTATTATTTTTATCATTATTATTACTATTACTATTATTATTATTATCATTATTATTATTTGATTTCATTGTTGTTTTTCAATAAAGGGTTTTGTCTGTATAGTTCTGGCTATCCTGGAACTCATTCTGTAGACCAGGTGAGTCTCAAACTTAGAGATTCTCCTGCTTCTGCCTCTAGAATGCTGGAATTTAAGGTTTGCACCACACAGCTGGCTATTGCCTTATTGTTATTATTATTTTTTAATCATCTAAAGTTACCCTAAATTTCAGTTTGCTATGTTAAATTCATTGACTTTGAAACATGCTGTCTCCAGCAAAGATTTGTTGAGAGATCACACAAATACTCTTAGCAATGTTTTTTTAACTGAGGTATATACATCTTTAGAACAAGATATTATTGCATAATAGATAATCAAGTTGTTCTACATACGATGAAACCATGAGCTTCGTGCAAAAGCATGCTGGGAGCTGGAAAATGTTTTACACTATATCAGGAGTACATACTTGCCTGTTGGCAAAGTTCAGTTTCATGCTTGGGAGAAACCGGGAAAATAGCTTAGCTGATGAAATGGAAAGAAAATAGAGAGGTGGACATCTCCTAAGGAATAACACCCGAGGCTGTTTTCTTGCTTGTTAAGCTCCCGCATATACTTTGACACACGCATACATACATACATACATACATACATACATACATACATATGCTTATGCACATGTGCACATGCACATACACACACACACACACAGACACAGAGCGAGAGCAAGAGAGAGAACACTTTGGCTGGAGGAAGGGTTCAGAATGTACTTGTTTTATTCTGTGATATTTTTAGTTATTAGAACTGTGGAAAATCTTTTTACTTCCCATAGATAGTGGATACTTAGACACATTGAGTTTTCTTTAATTTCAAAGTCCTAGTAATTTTGACTTATTATCGGTGCAATATATGCTATAAATGATTTTGACTCACCCATTGAACAAATGAAAAACATATCTTTGTTTCTATGGGACAATCATTCAAACACATGAGTCTAGAGGGGGCCATATATATTTAAATCACCATATTCCTATCATTATTTTTGTAAATTTCAATTGTTTGAGAGAAGTGATTGTTCATGGAACTCAAACAATATTTGTCATTAATATATTGTGCAGAATATAATAATGAATATAACTAAGTATATAATAGGTATACATGTGTCAAGTTTAGAAAGGTTCTGGGCACAAAAGTTCTATGTCTTACAGCTGGGATATTTTCTGTTTGGAATGTGAATATGCTCACCAACTCTGAGCTGAATATTGGCTCTATACTAAATAATTGGATGATGCCTCATTAAGAAGTTTGAAAGAAAAGGTTATGTAGCTCATGATTAATAGATTTTATTTGGCATAATGAGAAATTAGTTTGTGATACTGTGAATACCTCTGTTGGCATTGTTTTTGTTTTGTTTTATTTTTGTTGTTGGGTGTGCATTTGCCCAAAGTTGGAGACCTAAGGGTAGCAGCAATTTGGTAACAAAGACCTCAGGCCTACAGCTTAAATCAACTGTGTTCTGTCAACAAACACATAAACTTGGAAGAAGCACCTAAAATTTAGAAAGGAATGGAGTCTTGCCAGTGGCTTGATTGATTTCAGCCCTCTGAGATCCCAAGAAAGGGATTTGGCTAAGCACTTCTTGGAATCAAGCCCAAGAAAACTCAAAAATAATAAATATGTTATTTTTAAACTGCAGGGGTGTGAATTTCACTGATGACCTCTTTGAACTACAGAGCAGAGGTTCCCTAGATGGGTAGACACATTACCAGGTAACATAAGTAGCCTACATATCAAAAAGGTGCTTTTTCTTCTACACACACACACACACACACACACACACACACAAATGCACACATATACACAAGCTCAAATGGAATATAAGAGTGCTAGACTTAACTGGAAAACTCAGTTTGGGGCTAAATATTATAACTAGAGTACATTTGATGTTCATGATTAACATATAAATGCTCAAAACTGTTTTAAGAAGAGTTGGGCAAGTTGCTCAATAGTAGAGTGCTTGCCTATGCATGAAAAGCTCTCTGTTTGATCCTCACCATTAACAAACTAACAAAATTAAAGGAAACAGAATACAAGCTACATATAGCAGCACAGGTCTATAGATTCTACTACTCAGTGGTACAAGAGAACCATGAACTCAATGATTAATTGGGTACATTGTAAGTTCAAGCCAGATCAAATGCTTATTATTGCCTCTGAAACCAAATCCAACCCAACCCAACCAAACCAAACCAAACCAAACCAAATCAAACCAAACCAAATCCAACCAAATGAAACTATACCAATCAATGAAATCTTTTATAAGAAAAAAAGGTTTTATGTATGAATTAATGTAATTAGTCAAAGCATATTCTCATTTTTTCACAGTCTAAGGATGCATCTTTTGGTTTCTTAGAGTTGTATCTTGTGGCTCTTTGGAGACTTTTTAAAGAAAATAATAAAAATCTGGCTCAAATAGAATATGCAAATTATAAACTTTGTTAAAACACTATGAAATTTTAACAAATCAGGAAGTCGTTTTGTTCATTTACCTTTACCTCAAGGTTATTATAAAATGTGTAGAATTTATGCTTATAGAGGGAATTATAATAATTTTAAAATGTGATATATACTACTCATTCTTCTAATTTGGTCTTTAATTTAATTTCTCAACAATGATTATAACATTATTACTATTAATATTGTTGTTAAAATTTAATATATATAAAAATGTTATGTACACATTTGTTTATATTTGCAATGAAAAGAAGAAAAACATTACTGCCATAAATACATTATGATATATTTCCAGGTAAATATAAATAATAGTATACTTATTATTATACTTATTATTATAACAATAGTATTGTATTTTATTTCTTTATTGTCAAGTACTTGAATATGCTTCCTATTGTTGTGGCTGATGCATGAGAAAAATAATTTCAGAGGGAACACTATTTTTTTTTCATGGTCTCAGAGGTTTCAGTATGCAGTTGCTTGACCCCATTGTTGAATTTAATGAATGGAACAGATGTTAAAATAAAACTAATCCTTCCATAGATGTTGGGAAGCCAATGAAAGAAAAACAGAAAGAGGCCCAAATTCTAATCCCCTATACAGACAGATCTATAATATAGTTCTCGTCACCTTGTCCCGATGTCTTAAAACTTTTCTTATGTACTATGAGTTTCCCAGAGTGGTGACCAAACTTTTAGATAGGGGTCTTTGTAAAAAACACAATACCCCAATAATAGTACTAAATAAAAGTATTCATGTTTATATACATAATTTAATTTTCCTACATTTTCCTGTGACATTGAAAGCATAAGAATAGAGTCAACGTACAAAATGTAAAAAACAAATTATGTTTTCAAACTTAAAATGAAATATATGATTATGGAGTAAATATGGCACATCCCTCAAAGAAAATATACTTAAGGCATAGTGCTAAAAACTATTTGATCTTTCAAAAAATAATTTAGTGCATTCATGTGAATGATAATTTGTCACATAGGATTTCTTGGGGGAAAATCAACTTATTTTCTTCCTCTATTTATTATTATTTAAGAAATATTTGATAAATATTTTTGTACTAAAAACATTTCTAATTTGACCAGAAGAGACCTTTGCCAATACTCATGGTCTGACAAATGGTTCGTGTAAATAATATTCATTCACATAATACTTCATTCACCTCTTACACTCTCACTCCAAGTTCCCTCTGCTCCCCACAGGGGAAGAATTGGGTTTAAATTATGCGCAGTGGAAAAACAATGCTTGTATAGATAGATCAGTGAATATAAAATAACCCAATAGAAGAATAGGAGTAAACCAATTTACGTTAACAAAATGAATTAATATATTGGGTGGAATTTGGTGATTGATGTGGTTGAAAAATTAATTGAATAAATACATTTAGACATATAAACTGGCTAAGTGAAATGCCTGTTACCTGATTCTATAGGAGGCTACAAGCAAAAACGCTTGCAGAAGTACCTGATTCTGGGATCATTTTGTTCTAAAATTAACGTTCCTTCAATGAAGTGGAAGTTGTTTCTGTTATATATTGTGGTCAGACTAACACAGATGTAACTAATAAGAATCAGAATTCATTGTAATATGTAAATAAGGCTCATAGCAACCTTCCTTTGGGAATTTTGTAGGTACAGTGTTGTATATAATCAATATATAAAACACTAAAATTATAGATTTTGGATCATAACATGTCATCATACTGTTAATTACATGTATTATTAAAAGAAACATACTACATTGAAGCACCTCAAAAATCTATCTATCTATCATCTATCTATCTATCATCTATCTATCTATCTATCTATCTATCTATCTGTCTATCTATGTTGTGCTTTTTAGCACAAAAATACTTAAGAGTAATTATAATTATACATATTGAGAGAAGTCCTTTTGTATTTTAAACAGAGAAAATAATTGTTTACCAAATGTAAATTCCCACACAGTAGGTGTCAAGTTAGAGCACACAGCAGGAATTTTTAACTATTCTGCATAATAAATTATTTTTGTTCCTTAGGAAACACAAAAATGTTCTGCATTTTATAACAAGGGATCTAAAAAGATGTGCATGACACTAATATGAGATCAATTAATTGGCATATTTAGAAAAAAAAAACCATAATGCCTGACTATTTCTGTTCCTTTCTAGGGCCATTATACTGTATCATTAAGGATAATTATCAATTTTATTAAAGATTTTGCTAAAGATCATGATTTTCATGATCATTATTACCATCATCATCAAAATTTAAAAAACAATATATACTATCCAGTACTAGAGTCTATTATGTTTAAATGAGTGAAGTTCAAATGCAATCTTGAGGTTGGAGGTTGGAGAAAACCATATATATTTGGATTTTGGAGACAGGGTTTCTCTTATAGCCCGGGGTGTCCTGGACCTCACTCTGTAGACCAAGCTGGCCTGGAACTCAGAAATCCGTTTGCCTCTGCCTCCCAAGTGATGGAATTAAAGGCATGCACCACCACTGCCCAGCTATGTCCTTCTATTCTTGGTGCCTGTGGTTTAAAATAACATGAGCACTTAAAGACATTACAGCTGTTAACATAAAATGTAATTAGGTAAAAATATTCTCTGAGAACAGTGCACAAGAATCTCCACCATTGTATTTTGGAATAATATTTATATAATGAACTATGTTTTGCTGTGGAAATATTCCTTGAAGCAGTATATAATAATTATGTATGTGCCTGAAGTTTACTCAAATTATTGTTATTTACTCAAATTATCAATATTGTAATTTTACTTAAAATGATTAATATAAATAACTACCAAGATTTCTATTGTACAATTTGCATATGAAAATTATTGTATAAAAAATTAAAACAAAAGTTTTATTGACATGAATAAGTGCATTAAGATGGTTCTTTTTCTAATGGAAATTAATGTTTAAATAATTATATTTATAATGAAAAGTTATTTAATATAGATTATATAAGAATAATTTAATACCAATTAGTATTTTTCTCCAGATTATTTTCAATAGTGAATCACAGTTCATTAAGACCATTTACTGACTCTTTAAAGCCACATTTTTCTAAGTTTTGGCATAAAACTGGAATAAATAATTTCAAATTAAAGAAAAATAGTTTTCTATTTAATTATTGAGTTGATTTAATTTTCAGAATTCCTAAATTTTAAATGTTTAAAAGTTCAGGAATATGCAACTTAAACATAAGCTGATGATCTGAGAATTCAGTGAAGAAATTTGGTATTTCTTTACAAAAGAAAAATTGCATATATATATATATATATATATATATATATATGTGTGTGTGTGTGTGTGTGTGTGTGTGTGTGTTTTGGTTTTGCATTTAAACTATATGCTATAATTTATATTTATTGTCTGGTTTTACATATTTGAGAAGTTTTATCATGGAAGAAGTTTGGGGAAGAGGTATTTCAGTTCATGGAAGAAATTTGGGGAAGAGGTATTTCAGTGTGCACTTTCTTAGAGTCAAATGACTCTAGTGCTTTCTCCTTTGTCCTTTTCAATCATCTTTAGATCCACTATCAACCTACATTCATTCTTAAGGAGACATCCTTTGAAATCATATATAAGCCATATGAATAAGTTTTCTTTGGTATAAAATATAAAGTTTGTTAGCATATTTTCTATTTATCTTGTGCAATTTATTTAGTTAATTATTTAATTTATTTGGTTTATTTAGTTATGTTGGAACTGTAATGCTAAACCACAAAATCTTAGTAATAAACAACAGAGTGGAATCACCTTCTGGATCAAATAGATGGCTATTTGCCACTTTGATATAAATATATATGAACACATTTGTATCCTTAGTTAGAATTTGTTAAATAACAATATATTCACAAGGTACACTGGTTTTATTAGTAGCAGTGGTCTCAATAATGCTCCTGAAAACTTACCCAGGTATTTACTGCCATCTTAGCTTCCTTTTACAACGCTGGAAGGCACTGTGCATGCTACTGGATGAGAAAAGTAATCATCAAGGATACCTGGTATGCATTCTGAAAAGTACAGTATTGACTCACACAGCAGGGTATCCCCACTATTTCACAAGTGTTGCAAATGTTATGGGAGTAACCAACCATTTTCCAATCTACCTTACAACTCACCTGGCAAACATGACAGAGTTATTTAGTTCTGATAACAAGTTATCTTTTAAATATAATCAACCTAATTATAAAAAAAAATGGTATTTGTTAACCATTGTCTTACATTGAGCCTTCAAATAGGAAATACATAGAAATAATGAGTTTAAAAATCATTCGGAAAAGAGCGTGCACTGTGAGTTGCTCAGGGCAAACAACCATTGGTGGGGGGAAAGAAAACATAACAAAATGAAAGAAGTAGTAGCAACATCTGAATGCTTTATGTGAATAAATGCAGCGCATAAAGCTGATGATATCAATTATTTTTCAGGCCTATGTTCTAGAATTTTCCATAGCACAAATATATATATATATATATATATATATATATATATATATATATATATACAAAAAATAGAGTACAGAAAGAAGGAAGGATTCTGTCAACTGCAGCTAGTTAATGAGTTCTTTGGTAGTGTTTATGGCATGGATAATCTATGCATAGATGCAAAACTAAAAAGTCTAACCTCCAGTTCTTTTTTTTTTTTAATTTTAACTTCACATCTCATAGCATTTTCAAGATTTCATATAGTTAGGGCAGTAGAGAGTGGTAATTCTAATCTCAGGGTAGTGTCTTGACCTTTACTCTCTTACTACAAGAGGCTTTATTAATCTCATTATGATAAACCTCACTGCTGCTAATATCATCTTTAACTTATTGCCATGGCTCTGGTCCATGGTATCTTTTGGCTCTCTCCACATGTTGTTTCATGATAGCAATGGTCATCTCAAGCCTGGAGGAGGAAGCTATATTGCAGACAATTGTAGTCCATTCAGTGAAGTCACAAATTAATTTTTATATACGTACGTTCTGACATAAAGGACATAGATTGATGAAACATAAATAGTTTGGTCCAATTGTTTTAAGGGTATCCAAGATTTTGGTGAAATTAAGTGAAAGAAGATGATACTGACATAACATGGGCAAAGTCCAGCTTTACTGACATTAATTCAGCGACAGGAAACATCTTCCTTACACATAGCCATATAGAGAGGTTCCTTGGACAGTCAGGTGTAAGAGTGGAAAACAGATACAAGTTTCTCTGAGAATTAATGTCACAGCCAGATAATAATTGATCAGCTTGAATATTGTTATTTGAATGTGGAGTACAGTTCCTTTGAGCTCTCAGACACCACTCTTAACTGAGTAGATTAGAACAACAGTAACCCCGGCCCACACACACACTCACACCCACAGGGTAGTGGAGAGGCTCACTGCCTCACTTGCATATGACAGACACATCCCTAGGCTTCCTCCAGCAACTAAAGCATGGAAGCACTTGATGGTAAGTAGAACTGAGTGTTCTATTAAGTGTGGTGGGAAGCATAAAGGAAGCCTAACAGGAAGAACCATAGGACATAGCTGAACTGAGAAGGACAAATAGGAGACCATAGTGGGGGAGGATCCAGGCAAAAGAAAACAAAGTACAATAACATAATGAAAACCCATTGACTTGAATGCTAACTTAAGATTAATTTAAAATATACTAATAATGCATAAAAACACTACAAATGTACATTTTGATTTCTTTCTTAGATGATGATGTCACTGTATCTCTACAATAATACCACCTGGTAAGCATTTTCTTTTTTTTTTTTTTTTGTTTTTTGTTTTTCTAAGAAATCCTCTTATCATGCACATTTTTCATTACAATGAACTAAAAAAAAACACCCGTGGAAGCTCATTCTACAGTGCCCCCACCCCACTCCCTGTTCCTGAAAGATACTTAGTTGTACAAATACAATCTCGTTGTTAGTAGCTTATATATAATTTCTCTCTCTTTGCAAACATTACAGCTCACAGAATAACTTATGCCTAGAAAATATTTTTTAAAACAATTATTTCCTTAATCCACATGCCTCTCAAATATACTCTTCACATACACAGCAAAATGAAAAAAATTTAATTTTCTTATTTAAAACTTTTAAAGTACATTTATTATCTCAGTTATTTACCTACATTTAATTGCTCAAGAATTCAACAATTTCAACAAGTCAATAATTCACCATTCCTATTTATTTTACTCATAATACTCTTATTATGGTTGAGTAATTATGAGTTCTGACTGCCTGCATTCTGACAAAGGATGTTTAACATTTCAAAATATGATTTTTAGGTTGACACAAAATAATAAATGTCAAATATTTCTCACTGTTGTGTCAATAAGAGCATGTAGAAATTTGAATATTTAAATAAAGGAGATTCATATGATCACAAGCTTCTGTTAGTAGATGTCTTCAATATACAGATACTATGGGATTGTGGTAGAAGCATCGAGTACAATGAGGGACTTTATCTTTCATAACAAGAAATGTTAACATTTATGAGAATCACTAAAATTCACATTTCTGGAACTCTGAAAATTATAATTTTTCATGAATCACAGAAGCATTTATCAAGCAGACAAACAAATAAAAGATGCTCGACAAAATCCATGAGTTTTATGACATTGTAATATCTCCTTTCTTTCTCCTACTTGCCTTCCTCAGTAGCTTCTAAAACCAATTGTTTTTGAGATTATAATATAATGATGTCATTTCCCTTTGCTTTCTCTTCCCTCCAAGTCTTCTTATGTATCCCCTTCTTCTCTATCAATTCATGTCCTGTGGTTCTTTAATTTTTATCTAAATAGATGATAGATGAATAGATGATAGGTAGACGGATGAAAGGTTGATAATTGATGAGATAGATAGGTAGATAGATAAATAGATAATAGACACATACCTCTAAATAAACAATTATACCACATGAGGCCTCATGTCACTTGTATGTCTTTGTTTTAGGGGCACTGTTTTAATGTTGTATAACCAATTAGCATGCTCTTCTATGGTGTAAAATTATTTCTTCTTCTCTTAGCATTTCTTAGTTACTAATAGATCTTTAAGTGAGACTGAGGCCCCTTGAACAGTTTCCATGCACATTAAAATGTCTATTGGTCTTGCTCCTTTTTGTTAAGGTGTTAAGCAGTCATGTTGGTAAAACTTGATGGGTGTACCCAGAAGCAAAACAAGGATTTCAGCATGGAGGAAGAGACCTTAAGTGGATTGGAACTAGTAGCACACACACACAATATAAAAATAGAATGGCTGGGATGAGCTTTAATCAGGAATCTGAGTCAATAAAAGGGAGCGTGTGGATAGTTAACAAAGATAAAAGATGAATAAAGCAGACACTTGGAAACCTATTACTTTGTAAACAAATAGAAACATATAATTTACAAAACACTTTCTGTGGCACTACCAAGCATGAATATAATGCCAATCCTAGTAGCTATTGATTATTAAACAAAAGCAAGCAGACAAACAAAGAAATAAACCACAGGGCCAGGTACATGGCATCTCCCTAGAATTGTTGCCTAACAAAAGAGACTTCCAAACTATACAAGTATAATCAAATATTGGTGGTTCCATGTCCATCTCTCTTTCCGGTGTGTCTTGGACACTGCTCATATACCAGCTCAGAGAGGACTGGATGGAGTCAGGAATGGGTGGCTACACAGTACTCATTTTCCCTCCTTGGTGTCACACATTACTGCACACCAGGTCAGGAGCAGTGAAGCGGGTCCAGAATAGAAAGCTGTGGTTTCAGATCTTCTGCTTTCTCCCTGTCAGCTCCTGACACTGGACTGGAAGGATGAAGCTGAGTCCAAAACCATCAGGATCCTGGCTGAAACAAGTGAAGGGGGCGGTATGCTTGGAGGCTTTTAGTGTAACAGCAATGATCATCTTCAATGAAACAGCTCTCTGAGATGATCTCAGCTTGCTATTTGTTTATTTAGATTGTGTTCGAATGCATACATTTTACTGAGGAGAATGTTGGCTTATATAGTTTTGGGGAAGTGGTTGAGAGTGTCCAGAATGGAGAAAGGTCAGTGGCTGAAAGCTAAGGTACTATGATGCCTCATTAGCATGTGGAACCATTCTAGGAGCTGGGGTACATGAACAACTCCTTGTGAACACCTGGTTGGGGATTGTCAGGTACATACTTTGAGGCAGGCACAGACACTGGAAGGCAACTAGTTCTACTCCTGCCAGTCTCAGGATGAGAACTTATACCTCAGGTTTTAAGACTTTTGGGGTTTGAATGTGCTCCATCTTAACAATTCTGTATCAGTTCCCTGGTAGCATGGTCCACATGCCAGTGCTGTACAACTGATTGCCCATTAGAACTGGACAGAAAGACACTTTCGCTGAAGACATTGACAAACACAGAGAAATGGTTTTGAAATTGACCTAGAAGTTCCCTCCATGTTATACAGCTTTTATAATACCAGAAATTGCTATGCAGGCAGTTGAGGTTGGGTGAGAATCATCACTGAAATTTACATATTACAGTAACAATTTGACAGGCAATATGT
This sequence comes from Grammomys surdaster, assembly GCF_004785775.1. Lineage (NCBI taxonomy): Eukaryota > Metazoa > Chordata > Mammalia > Rodentia > Muridae > Grammomys > Grammomys surdaster. Next base: position 2,111,726 of record NW_021620427.1, on the reverse strand, counting down.
GCCTACTGGTATTAATAGTGGCACAGTGTCTTGAGGGTAATAAACTGCTTTGTATTTGTAACTGTTGCCTACCTCTCAGGAGGGAATTCTGTAGACCTGGTCAAATAACAATAGTGAGAGTTTATTTTCAAACTTGATTTTTAAAAAAAAGCTTATTTTAGTGTAAAAAGATGCTTTTATAGAGAATCATGGCTTGTCAACATATTGAGAACAAAAGATAGTTGAATAACCATAAAAAACCCCCACATGATTCCCTATAATAAATACTATAGAATGAGAATGTAAGACAACAGGGAGTTGGACTATAGAATACTGTCTTGAAGAGATTACAAGATTATGGCATAAATGAATTTATATTAGTTGTCACCATCTGCTAAGACTTGCACAAGCCTTAGCCCAAAACATTCAGTCATAGATGGGAAGGGGGATTATGTAGTTGATCCCACCATGGAGACTTCGGTCAAGAGTTGATGGAGGAGAAGAAGTCATTGTCCTCACTGAGGTAGCCATCTGGCTTAACATCCAAACTCATGTGAATGTCTCTAGATAAACCCAGTGATCACAAAGAAAAATCACAATAAAGAGACATGAAATTGAAAAAGGAATTTGGTGGTAGGCAGGGGAATTGTTGAGGTTGCGAAGAGTATAAGAGGAAGTAGAGAAATTAATGTTACCATAAAGTATTATTTATATGTTTGAAATTGTCTGACTGGATTAGTCTGAATGACAAAGCCACAACTAAACAACCAACCAAAGAAACAAAACTAAACCTCTTTTTGCCTATAGTGGTAATGAATGAGTTAGCAATATATTTTGGAACAGGTATAGAAAGAAAATGAAGAGATCTTGCTGTAGTTCTGTGTATTTTGACTTCATTTCTACTATCATTGCAGTATTTTGTATGCCTTCTAAGATAGCTTATAAATGTTTCCATCCGTCTTTTAAGCCTCCTCTACATAGAAGTCCTAATTACTCCAGTACATGAATACCTTACTAACTTTTTGGGTTTTCTTCAAAGGAGAGAGGATGGTGCTGTATAACTTGTTACTGGAAAACTATTTACTGCATTCACCATTTCCAGTACCACTGTCTCAGTCCCGCTTTAACAAAGCGATAATTGAAATTGCTATTGCTAAGTCTTCCTGAAACTCAGTGTATCAGTTTTGTTGCATGACGCTAAACAAAATATCTGGCATCCTATCTTAAGGGAGGAAGGATGCTTTCTTTCTGCCTCACCTTTAATTTGTATCAATTCATCATGGTGGAAAGAGCATGGCAAAGCAGAGAAATTCAGAGAGCAGCAATTGCAATACAGAGAAGAGCTAAGACCAGAGATAGCCCCCAAGGACATGCCCTGCATGATCATGTTAGAGCCCTCATGAACTAATTATTTCTGAAAATGCCCACAGGGACATCCAGAGTTATGGTTTGCTGATATCCTAGATGCTTCTTAATCTAATCAGCTTGGTAAACATGATTAGTCATTTCACTCTGCAGCTTGAGTTTTGCAAGATACCAACAAGTCCTAAAACTCATAACATTTATAGTTCAGCTTCTTTTACAAGTAAAGTTCTCATGACTTACGACTCTCCTTTCAACAGTGTTGTTATTATCTTGTATTTTTCCTGAATATGTATATTGGAATAGTTGTATATTTAAACACTTTTATTTAATTTTGTTACTGTGAATCATTAAGAATTACTATAAATAAGCATTCCTATTCCATGACTTGAATATTTTAAGACAAAGCACCTATTTGGATTGTATTTTCTGGTCTAGATCCATAAAATTTGCATTTCAGCATTGGTATTCTGCTTTGTAAATAGGCTGACATTAACACACAGCATGAAGTCCAGTGCTGATAAAGGCTGTGTTTGTTGTTTATCAATTCTACTGACTGTTTTCTCGGGTAATTTGGTTAAAGATGAGTTTGGGGATTGCAACAGAACAGGGTGGAGATAGTGTGCAGCATTCTCTAACTCATTCTGCAGATACTGATGTAAAATGAGTTGTTGAATGTTGTAATCTCTACTGTACAGCCACTATTGATCTTTCTCAGTGAGTCAATATGTTCTTTCTTTAAGCAAAAGTAACTTAGACAATTGAGGAAGACCACAGATTTCAGAGCCAAATTCTATACTTTGACCTGCTAACTGTGCCCAAAAAAATAAATAAAATAAAATAAAATAAAATGCAATACTTAAGTTCTACTCTCTCTTCGATGAACTATAAAGAGAAAGGAAGACAATTGTATTGCCAGAATTACATGATACAGCTACGATTTGATATTCTGTGGTCTGCCTTAACTCTGGTATTTAGGAAACAACTGAAAGCTTACTGATAGTGGAACCAGGAAGACAATACCGCTAAGTCAGGAGATATCACTATCACAACTCTGTCATCTATTAACATTTAATAGAGGCAAAGTTTCTAATTTTTCTAGTTTTAATTTAATTTTAATGTCTTTAACATGTGAATTAGAAGGGCTTGAGACATGGTTAAATAGTAGTTAAGAGAACTGCTAGGATTTTTAGCAGACCCAAGTGGAGAACACAATAACACACTCTTTTCTATCCTCTACAGAAATACACAAGCACACACATACTGCATATACTGGAAAAGATACAAATACACATAAATTAAAATAAATTCTAAAGAATTAAAAAACATGAATACTGATAGTACTCTTACCAGAGTGAGGATGGAGATTTATAAAATAGCAGAAAGATTGAAAATTAAGATGCCTCCAACTTTCTTTATGGCCTACATGCATATATTTTTGTTATAATTTGGTTTCTATTGCTGTGATAAAACACCATGTGGGGGGAACTTGAGGAGGAAAGGGTTTATTTAGCTCACAGATTCCAATACATCATTAAAGAATCAATGGAAGGGGCTGAAACTGGACCATAGAGGAATGCAGCTTCCTTGCTTTCTCTCAATAGCTTGATCAGCCTGCTTTCTTATGAAGTTCAGGACAACATGCTATCAGTGCTCATAGTGGGCTGGACTTCTCTCATAATCATGAGGCAGTTTCTTGACTGACTTTTTATCTTACTAGATGATTCTACTTTGTATCAAATAAACTTAAACAAAACAAAGAACAAACAAAAAAGTAACCAGCACATATAAACACAAGTCAGTGTTCTGCAGATAAAATCTAGAACCCAGATAATAAAATACAAGGCACAGGATAAACGAGAAAACAATCACATCAAATGTGTAGGAGAAGCTTAGAAACATTTGTGTACAACTTCACCAGTCTTAGTTATTTTTCAATAGCTATGACAAAACAACATAGTCAACTCACCTAATAAAAGAAATCATTTAATGTAGGGCTTACAGTTCCAGAGGGTTAGTGTTCATGACTGTCATGGCAGGGAACATGGAAGCAAACAGGCAGGTATGATGCTGGATTAATAGAAGAGGGCTTCATCTTGGTCCAATAGCACTAGACAGAGATAGCTACCTGGGAATGAAATGGCCTATTGAAACCTCAAAGTTAACCTGCAATGACACATCTCATTCAGCAAGGGCACGTCTCCTAATCCTTCCCAAACTATTCCACCAACTAGGAAACAAGCTTTCAAATATGAGCCTACAGGGAGACTTTTAGTGAAACGCCCATGACACTGAAGACTTAGTGTGGCTGCTACATTCTTCATCATTCTTCATGAGGATAAACATCTTTCTATCACAAATTCAATAACCTCTCTTCTGTGACTCTTAAATCACTTCACCATTAAGGTAGAAGAAAATTAACAATTGAAGATTTCCTTGAACCTCAGACAATAAAGAGGTAGAATCAAAGGGCTCTAACAGAACTAATACCAATTGTTCTCAAGATCAATATAGGGAGAATGAATTATCTATATCTTATACTTTTTCCCACAAAGAATTTATTTTTATGTTTTTCTTGCTGCTGTGTAAGGATTGGGGTACTTGTAAGTCTACATCTGTCACCAGAAGGGGTGAATAAATATAAGTCATGAGTGTGATTCTGAATATTTGTGTAGGTTCTTCTTGTAGCTTCTCAGTGACTTGCATTAAATACAGTCTTTCATGTTTTTTCCTACAAAGGGTTTACATATACATTATGTTTCTCAACATTAGCAGCCCTGACATATAGCTTTTCTCCTACATCATTTGACCCTCAGAGTTGATGCAACTTTTTCTTCATGTGTCCCCATGGGCTGGAGAAATATGTATCTTAAATGCATATACTTCAAGAATCTACTCTAAAGTCCCATGGTCTCAGAGTATATGGTCAGAATCAGAACACAGAAAATCCTTTCCTTATCTAGTTTATAATGGAAGGAAAATGAAACCTATTCTTCAATTTTTTTTCTTAAGGTAGAAAGAACTGTATGTACATTTAATGAACCAACTTTTCTAGATGCAGTTCTGGGGACTATTTTCTACCATGTTGGTCTTGCCTAATGTCATATATAATCTATGGTGACAGCACAGAAGAAGGGCAGCTGTTTAGACAGGTACAAATATTAGAGGAGAAATTATCATTTATATCAGGGCTTACCAGTGGAATCCATCTCCTAAATGGGACTACTCTGACAAAGCTGATAAAGGCAGTTGTCTCATATAACATGCAAAGCTCACACAAGAGAACCAAGGGAAATAAAGAAACAAATGAATATGTCCTAAACAAAAGAACAGCCCAAACAAATCTCCAGAAGCAGACTCAAATAAAACAGTGATTCCCAACAAAGATGTCAAAAGAACAGTGATACAGGAAGTCTCTAAAGTCTGAAGAGCAATTTACGAAAACAATGAAATTTTCAATACAGAGATAGAAAAAATTGATACTTGACAAAATAAAAATCATACAATTAAGGAACAAAGTAGTGAAAAAACTCAACAGGATGGTAGAATTGATCACATCTGTTTAATCAGTATAGTATTCCATAAAGAGTCAACTTCTGTCATTGACAAAGCAAAAGAATAATGAATACGCAGTGCTCAAAAGTAAGTTCAAATTCAGACACGTAATAAATTTGGCATGTTTAAGGCAGTGTTCATCTGTATTGCATCAGGAAACTTCAATGTAGCTTTGATTTGAAACAAAAGACATGACTTCATGCTACACAAAACAGATAAATGCTATCTGAAATGAGTCTGCCCAGATCTAAAATTACTTGGTTTTGCTGTACTCTTTGTTTTAATTATCACTGTTTTGTTACACATATAATATTTTTGCTTTTATAGACATGCAATGGATTAGTTAAGAAAAATAAAAATTTTAGAAGATTTTCTCATGACACCATTCCCTAGCACATAAGAGCATATCTCAGGAAGATATTCTATTACAATTGTCTGTTTTAAAAGTTCCTGTTTGAGGGACTAACTTGAGTTTCATTAAGAAAATTTTTATGAATTTTAGCTTGGGTTTAAGACAGGATTCTGGAAACAGCTATGAATATACTTTTGCCATTATTCATTATGTATTTTAAAATCTGGTATTATCCAAATTAATAATTATTAAAGCAAAATCAAAACATCATCCAAAAGAATCAAATATTCAACCAAGATGAAATTATTTATGTAAAAATCAGTTGAGTGGATTGTTTTTATATCATTAATGTGAACTGTTATTTATGCACCCTCAGCCTAGCTAATAACCTAGATCTGAGGAAGTTGTACTCCCACAGGCATTCTTCTGTTGGCTATCTGCTTTCTAAATATCTGTGCTTATACAAACAAACAAAAGTGACTGTTATCCATATCAACGAATCCAGTTTCTCACAGAATGCTGAGGAGCAAGAGGTGAGAAAAAAGCTTATGTATAACTACAATTAACTTCAAGTGTATCACATATGGACAGACCATACAATTCATTTCATCAGTAGAGGGGGTAGTCAGAGGCAGTAGTGATATGAGGAATAACATTAAGCACTATTTATTATATACATGCTCAAATTTTTAAATAGTCATAATTTTTTAAGTATTGTCACGACAGTGGTGGGAAAGTCAGTTGTAATCCTTACTATAAGAGACAGGGGGCTGGAGACACTGTTCAGCTATAAAGAGCCTATACTACAGAGGAACTAGGTTGAGTGCCCAACTGTCTACTTCAGGAGGAACACATTGCCTTTAATTCTCTGTCTGGGTATCCTTTACTTATGGTTTCTGAATGAATCAGCATGAATCTTCCTCCACAAACATATACAAATATTTAAACATAAAAGTAAATCTTTTAAAAGAGAATTAAAAGATAAAAGTATTAAAAGTAAATAAAAATTTATTTAATTGATAGATATTATTGATTCCAGATTTTTTGATATAGGAAATTTTAACTAAATTAGCATAGTAAAGAGTCGTGTAAACATTTCTGTCTTATCTTTAATTGTTTTCTATGCTCAGTCAATGATCACAAATTAAGACACAGGTTAGTTTTTGCTTGATTCTGAGACAGGAAAAATATTTTTTTTCAGTTTTTTTATCATAGTCATATAACCAAATATGAATTCAAGTTTAAAAAAATCAGTCTTTAATAGGTTTTGAGGTGGACTTCCCATCTTTGTGAAAATTGTATAATTTTATTTACATCTATCAACATATTTAGAATAAAGAAACGAATGATAAAACAATGATATTCCTTTATTACAAGCCAATTTTTTTAAACTTCAAGACTGCACATCAAAAATATGCTATTAGCTATTGATGATCTGAATTCTGGCATATGGATGAAATTTTGTTTTATAGGGAAAGTAATAACACATTTGATTAGCAATGAGTAAGATGATTGATATTAACTATTTGCATCATTTTAAAGATGAGCTATTAGTTCTGTTCTTTCTCTTTTCTTAATTCTGAGGAATATCATCCTGTTTGAAGAATGTTCTTTTCAAAACTCTATTTCTCCATCATTATATCCTATCCTTGAGAAATCCCTGTGTTCTTGTTGGCATCTGTATAAGAGAATCCAGAATCCCTAGTTGTCTTCTGCCAAAGCAGCGCATGGAGAATTGATCTAGTCTTAGTAATCCTGTTACTCTTTTCCAGTTTGTGGCAGCTGGCATATCTCTTAACAAAAACTTGCTTTCTCATTATAACCAATTTTTAGTTGATTATTTCTTTTTCAAAACTCAGAAACTTATCCCCTGAAGCCAGACATGTAGTTCTTGCTAGTTTCAGGACTTCTATTTGAATATTTGTTCATTCAGGGTCTCTGTAAACATAGCACTCGAAGCAATACCTCTGAGAGTATTTCATGTTTATTGACTTTAGATATTTTTTTATTTCATGCAAACAAAACAGGAAAATAAAATGAAAATTAAGTAGTTTGAATACTTCAAAATGAAAAGCATCTATACAGGAAACAACCAATGTAATGAATGCATAGATTAAGGTTTGAGAGAAAAATGTTTGGAAATCATATATCTGACCAAAATTAGCAATGACTGTGTGTGAATATATTAAGCAAACTCAATTCATTCATTAAAAAAATATGTACAATGAATTTAATAGAGATTTTCTGTAAAAGATACTTAAATGGTCAATAAATAAAATGCGACCTACACATATATGTATGCAAATATTTTTGCACATGAGAAGAAAGACCCAAAGAATGAAAACATGACAGAAAAACAAAGGTGCTGATAATTACATTTAGAAGTTAAAATGGGCATAAATCAAAAGTTCTGAAATAAAAAATATTCTTGTTTATGAAAGTGGGTATAATACACCAAAAGGATATTTACATGTGAAAGAATAAAGAAGAATAGTTTCCAGTAGGTTAAAAAGTTTCTTTTAGATACTGCTGTTTTTGAAGATGCCAAAGTTATGGAGAACTCACAAAAAGAGACTTAACATGCTCACATTCCAGAAGACCCAAAAAACAGCTAAAAGAGTCAGATACAGATATTTGCACCCAACCAATGGACAAAAGCTGCTGGTCCCTGTAGTTGAATTAGGGAAAGGCCAGAAGAAGCTGAGGAGGAGGGTGATCCTGTAGGAGGATCATTAGTCTCAATTAACCTGGACCCCTGAGATCTCTCAGATACTGGAACACCAACCAGGCAGCATACACCAGCTGATATGAGTCCCCCAACACATATACAGCAGAGGACTCCTGGGTCTGAGTTCTATCGAGAGGATGCACCTAACCCTCAAAGGACTGGAGGCCCCAGGGAGTTTAGAGGTGTGGTAGGTTGGGTTGGGTGGTGGGAACACCTTTGTGGAGACAGGGCAGAGGGGAGGAGGTTTGGGATGTGGACCAGTTGGAGGATGGATGGGGGGAGATAAAATCTGGAGTGTAAAAATATAAATAAATAAGTTAAATAAATAAATAAATAAATAAATAAATAAATAAAAGTTATATTCATAACAAATAAAAAGAAAGACAGAAACAGCTAGAAAACCTGGAGAAGTCTAAGGGGCTACCTTTTCACTTGATGGAGATTGGTCTACCCAGTACCTTTATTATATGTATCACATATTACATTGAAGAACTTGTCCCCCCCACCCCCTCCAAGGGAGAGGATAATTAACATTCCTGGTCAGCTCAAGAACGTTGTAAAGGTCCTGGAATGCTTGCAGGATGGGAGAGGCTGATTAACATTCCTCAGGCCACAGGGGAGGGAACCCACCTGAGGGCTGGGAAGGCCCAGAGCACTTAGACACATTCCACAGGACAGACCAACCCTTGTCACCTACAGACAAGGGAAGTCCTTGCCACCTCATTACCTAAAGACTAATGAGTTTGAGTCACATTGTTCTGCCAATCATACTGTGCCTAATGGCTAATGCCCTAAAAACTATAAAAACTGGCAAAACAGGCTACCCGTGATCACTGCCTCTTCTTTGGTGCAGGATGACCTCAATGCATTGGAACAATAAAATTCCTCTTGCTTTTTGCACTTATTAACATCTCCACGTGTTTCATTCCCCAGTAAGCTAAGGCTCCCCCAGACTCTTACAATATATGTATCACATATATTTTATGATTTTACTTTTCAAGAAATTTCAGCCATAAATATTATCAGAATTGAATTAATAGTACTCTAGCAAAGTAAATCGTTTTTCTAATGTTTTAAAAAGGTTTGTTTGATATGTTAGTTTGTATAGTTGGCCCAGGTACCTGCACTATTAAACAGAATGGCCTTTTTGGAATAGGTGCAGCCTTGTTGGAGTAACTGTGTCATTGTGGGGGAAGCCAGGCTTCTCCTAGTGGCCTTCAGATGAAGATGTAAAACTCTCAACTTCTCTAGTGCCATGTCTTCCTGGACACTGCCACATTTCCTGCCTTGATAATAATGGACTCAACCTCTGAATATGTAAGCCAGCTCCAATTAAATGTTGTCCTTAAAAGAATCGCCTTGGTTATGGTGTTTCTCACAGCAATAGAAGCCCTAACTAAGACAGTTGACAAGCATAGTACTTTAACAAGGTTATGGTATCTTAGGGTTTCATTGATGTTAAGAGACACTATGACCAAGACAACTCTTATGAAGGACAACATTTAATTGGGGCAATCTTACAGGTCCAGAGGCTCATTCCATTATCATCATGACAGGAAGAATGGCAGACATGGTTATGTAGAAGAAGCTGAGAGTTCGGCATCTTGATCCAAAGGCAACAAGGAGGAGACTGTACTGGGTAGGGCTTAAGTACTAGGCACCTCCAAAGCCAGCCTACAGAGTGAAACACTTCTCTATCAAAGCCACACTTATTCCAACAAGGCCATACCTCCTACAGTGCCACTTTTTATGGGTCAAGCATATTCAAATCACCATATATGCTATTATTGTTTAAAAGCACACAATTGCCTTTAAACTATAATGTCATGTCTGGTAGAATTGTATAGTCAATGTATTTATAGGCAAAAATTATATGCCTTAAAATTCTCCCAGAAAATTTTATATGTACAACGTATACTTAATCATTTCACACCTCCTGGAAAACATATTGAAGCTATGATAAAGTAGTTCAATGTCATTTTGGATTACATGTAATGTTGTATGCAGAGTCACATGGGAGTATTTCTCCCACTTACAATGACCCATATTTTCTTTCCTACTTAAATTTATTCCTTAAAATTTCAAACAATGCATTCTGATTTTTTCCACCACCACACCCCTATCAATATCCTCACCAAAGCTCACATCTGTGTGTTTCCTTTCCTACTCAGCTTAACAAGGACTGGCCCATGAGCATGAGCAGAGAGCCATCCTTTGGGACACTGCTGGCTCACAATGGCTACATAGTAATCAGATTATTAACATATCTAGTTGTAAGAGTAATTGATGAAATGGATGCTACTATCTCTGTATTCTCATCATTGCTGTATTTTATTTTAATCTCTATTATCTTTGGTGCTCTGTTCAAATAAGTTGAGCCAATTATTCTCAATTCAGATTTTGGCTGAGGTGTGCGGTTTTTGTGGAACACTAGTTGTGTGGAGATTAAATTACTCTTGTGATAATTCCTTCATATGTCTCAACATTTCTTAGCTGAAAATTTCCTTTATTTATTCATTTTTTTTTCTTTTGGGAAGCCTTACTAGAAACCATTGATTCTTATTTCCCAAGAATTTTTGTTTCATTTGTTTTTCTTATCATAGTTCTCTTTTTTAAACAAAAGTATTCGTAATTCAGCATTAAATTTGTCCTTACAGTAATGACAACAGGATATAACAACAGGAGTGATTTAAGTAAAATCTGTTAAACTGGGCACCTGGCTACAAATTTGATGCTCCTTTTACAATCTTTACTTCGCTTGAAACATTAGTAACACTTGACAGTATTGATTATATAACAGTGCCATTTATGGACCAGCTCTTCAACATCAAGACAATTGTTAAGCTAAGACTAGTCATTTGGTTACTTTGTATTCCAAAACCCCAATATGTAAGTGAGTTCCAATTTTATTAGATTAGGAAATATAAACCATTGAACAATTTTTTCAAGGTAAAATATTTTAAATAGTCTACTAAAAATAGTCGATTTTAGGAGAAAAACAAGCAGTGCCATTGGGTTAATAAGGCCGGAGTGCAGAGGAAAATCATTTCATAGAACTGAAGAACCCAGGGCAAATATGCCCTTTTTACCAGGCTAGATCTGTTTTTGCCTCTTAAGGCTTAGCTATCTTCATAGAATGGTGAAAGGCTGGAATGCTGATGAGTTTCTATTCTAAAACCTAGAAGGAAACGAAAGCAATTTCTCTTTTACATTTTTACTTTGTTTTATTTTTATCCCATTCTAGTAGAAAAGATCCAGAATCCTCGAAGTCATTCTTATTTTACATGATGCTGTGATGTACAAATATCACTCATCATGCTCTAAATATCAGCTCCCTTACAGGAAGTCCAAAGTACCACGATGGGTTAACCAACTTTAAAAAATATATTCTTTCTTATGCAATCTATCAATGCATCATGATCAGCAATAAATTAAGCCTCTTTGCAGAGACTATTGATGATCTGTCACTAAGAATCAGGTATTCAATTCATGCAGCAACAATGAAAAACAAGTAGGTTATGACCTTCTGCACTCATAAACAACTGGTAACAATTGATAATTAGAGAATAATTATTGAACAAAGGAAAATGTAGCAAAGGGATGAAAAGAGACATTCATAGAAATTAAATTCAAATAAAAAATTAGTTATGAAAGGCACAGTTCATCACCTCTCCTGCTCTGAGCTTTTCTCAGCTGTCTATCAGTCTTTGTGTAGGGTTGCGGCTTCATAGGCCTTTTCCCGTCCACATTGCATAGCCATCAGTGTCATTTTTGTGCAGGTCACATTTGAGCAATTGTGTTGGTGAGGTTTTATGGGTATAGCTTCTTATATTAATAGAAGAAAAAACCTTGGTGTGAGGGCCATAGAGTCAGTTCTGAAAACCTATGTATAGATAGAATTATATAGTTTGTACAGGTTATAATCGATAATATATATTCATACAAATATGCATGCAATAGCAATTAGTGAAAAAAGAGGTCAGGAATTTGAACGAGAATGTGGGCAGGTACACTAGTGCATTAGGAGGGAAGAAAAGGAAATAAAAAAAGCTGGAATTATATCTCAGAAAGGAAATAGTTGAATGTTAGTGTCAGCACCATTAGAAAGACCTATGACAAAAGAAGAGAAACAAAGAGGAAGTCATCAAAACAAAGAGAAAAATCATGAGATGATGATAATATTCCTAGAGAAAGATTACAAGAACTTTCAAAGACATCCTACTGTAGATCATAAAATAGTGTAAAAACTGGAAGTTGATACAAATCTAAGAACAGAATTCTTCAAAGTGTAAGTTCTAATATTTTAAGAGTGAATATACACGTTAATGATGGGTAAACACCATCACACTTATAAGAGTAATGTCAAAAAACTGCAGCCATAAGTCTGTGGCTCTAATATTTCAGGTAAACAGGGCAATGAATTGACAGGCAATATGGGCTGGCTTCTTTTTGGTTTTGCTCTTGTGCTATACAGGCACCATGACATAGAAGATTGAAAGAGAAAAATTCTACAGAGGATGGAAAAAACTCTTTCAGAACTAGAATATTTACTTGATTTTTTTTTTCGAGCATCTTGCTTCTTTACCAGAATCTCTTAGAATTGAAAGCATCAAAATGGCTTGAGATTTTGGAGAAAATCTGGTGGCCATGTCTTTGATGATACAGAGACCTATGATAGAGCAATTGCGTATGCATTGAAACAGTTTGGATATAGAAACTGTGAATGTTAGACACATTTTAATAGAACAGTAACAGAATAGAATCATTAACATTAGATATCATGATGAAAAATGAAGTCAAATTATGAAATCTTGTGATGTATTTAGCTACAGTGTTCTAAGGTGCTACAGTTTCTATGATTGTGACCTTATTGATATGGATTTGCTTGTTGGTCTTCATGAATCAGTGGTTTGAATTCTATTAAAGTAGGTAGTCTATTTGCTCAAACATTTGGCTTAAAGTTGTTATCCCAGTTGGAAATTCAATGGAGACTTGTGATAAGTGTTCCTTTTAGTATCCCTTGCCATAAGTGTAAAATTTGTCAAAATTTAGTATACACATTTAAAAAAATTACCTTAATAGATGACCTTATTTCATACTGATAACATTATTGGTTGGCAGTTGTCTGATGAGAAAATGACCATAGGACTGTTGGCAAGTGAATGTTTTCAATGACATTAGCATTCAGAAAAGTAGCTAGGATTTGTGCTCTCTGGTTTTTATGCCTGTTTGAAACAAACTGGAGTCATGTAAGAAGGAGGAACCTTAATCTAGAAAATTTTCTCATAATAATGGGATGTAAACAAATGTGTATGGATCTTTTTATATATTAGTGATTGATGGGGCAGGACTCAACTCATTGTGATCTGTTCTACCTTCTCGGTATTGGATCTTAGTTCTATAAGGGACCTGGTTGTGAAAAACCATTGGAGGAAGCCTGTGAGAAGAACATCTTCATGGCCTAGGCATAACTTCCTGCCTTCTATTTCCTGTCTGGTTTCAGTTCTTGAGCTAGCTTTTCTCAATGCACTGACACTTCTGTTATGTTAGCCAAATAAATCATTTCTCTGTAAAGTTGCTTTACATCACGGTGTTTCGTCACAGTACTAGTAACCGTAATTGAGACAAGACCCACGTTTATAAGTGGATAGTAGTACAAATACCTGGTTTTGCAATGTAATTGAATAGGCATGGGATATGGCATAGTGCACGGATGGCTGTTTTGGTACTCGATACGAAATTGCTCATCAATGATTATGGATTTTTTATCTTAATTTAAAAATCTTTGTAGTTCAGAAAGAAAAAATGCTATCTTCTGTTACTTCCTCATCTTGTGCTATAAAAATATAAACAATATAAATGGTTTATTAATTAATAATTAATAAATTAATAAAATTGAGCTCACCACTAAAGAAAATGAACAATATAACTCCAATGTGACTCTTTAATATTACTTGGAAAGAAGTAATGATACATTTTTTTTGTGACTAAGAAATAAGTAGCTGCCTATATTTACTAAAATTCCTAGGACATTATCGCTGTAATTTTCTTTTTCCAGAAATCATGGGATGATTAAGTTCTACCTTTTCCATTAAGTCAGAACTTTAGTGATGAATTTAATAATACAGCTTCTGGGTGTTTTTTAATATTTACCTTTTATTGAAAATGTATTATTTTCTCATACAATATATCCTGATTACAGGTTTTCCCTCCTTCTACTCCTCCCAGCTCTTCCCAAGTTCCACACCCTTAAGGCCCCAAAATCAATTAAGCAAGGCACATATGAACTCACAGAGACTAAAACAGCAAGGTCAAAGCTTACATGCATCTGCATTAGGTCCTTGCTGAATATATTATAGCTCTTCACTTAGTATTTTTGTGGTACTCCTGACTGAAAACGAGTGGATCTCTGACTCTTGTGCCTGCTTTTGAGACTCTTTTTGTCCTGGAGGATATCTGTGTTTAACACCAGAATAACAGGTTTTGCTTCATCTTATTAGATTGTGTTTTGTCATGTTTAAATTGTTGTCTCTTGGAAGCCTGTTTTTTTTTCTCTAATTAGATAGATAAAAGGAATAATACATTATTTTTATTTTCTTTATTTTTTTTTCATTTTTGAAATTAGTAGACAGTTTTTCTTATTTGGATATACATTTAAAGAATGTAGAATAATCATAACCTTTCAGCCTGATGCAACCAACTTTTAGTAATTTTTACCGTCCTGAACTGCCATGTAGAGGTTAGTCAGGACTCAACACCTTCAGGATAAATCTTTTGCTGCTGTATCAGTTCTATTAACTCAAACAATTAAGTTATCACCTGTTGGCAAAGACAATACAGAATAGATAATGGAGCAATGCAGCTTAAATCAGCAATGGTGCTGTCATAGTCAGCTTGTAGCTCAGCATAGATGTATGTTTACCAATTACTTGTGTGTGTCTCACTCTTGCTTGCATGTTTCTATGGATGATATTAATTTCAGTTATCTTTGCAATTGCATGATTAAAACATTGATGATAAGCTTGTCCATATTACAGAGAGGGAGTGGCATAAGACATAACTAAGAATGCTTAGAGTTTTTGTGTCCGTTTTTTGAAATGAGAAATCATGTTTCATATAAGATATAGCTGCATAATTTTAAATGAAAACAAAATATCTTATTAATTCATGATGTATAGAATAGGAAGAGAAATGTAACAGAAAGATCACAGGCATTGGAGGTAATACTTTAGGTCACAGACTTCTTTCCTATTACATTTTCTATTTCCTGTTGCATCCACTGGAGGATCGGGTTCTGTTTGTAATGACATGGACATTGCTTTCTGCATCAGATAACACAGAGTTCTTTAAGGGCAGACCAGTTTCCAGGATGTGAGTATCCTGCCAGGGCCCAAAGCAAACCAAAAGATGCTGCTCAGAAGTGGAATACTTATTTGCAGAGGATTCACAGCTTTGGTCAAAACCCCAGAACTCTGACATACTAAGACTTGTCAGAGGTGCTAGACAAAATCCCCTAAAACCTTTCAATTTTCTTCTCTTCTGCAATTTTATGGCCTCACACCACTTCTACTTGTAGATAATGTTTTGTTCCGAAACTTGGAATTTCAAACCTTGAAAGAAGAGGCAATTACTTATCTACAGTATGTTCAAGTTGCCTGAAGATGCTGTAGTGGTTGTGGTCTGAGTGCCTAAGTTATATCAACCTATATTTTCTTACAACCAGCGACAAACCTGTAGCTGTTCAGTGAAGGGAAGCTAGGAACAGGGTAGCTTCACCTGCTGTTTCAGTAGCCCCTACCCTTCTCTTTTGCTTAGAGTCTAAGTTACACATACTCTGAGTGATTAGTGAGCCCCTAAACTAACTCCGGATTTTTCTCATCTTTGTATTTCACACATGATACTCAGTGATTATACATCAGGTCCACCTAGATAACTGTTGTTTGTGCTATACCATGAATCATGATGGTTATACTCATTTTGATCTTCAGTTGCTTAACTATAAAATCTGAAATCTTGTCATCGTAGTGTGTTTTATTTCTTGCCTGTTCACTTGTCCCACTATTCTTTGATGACAAGAATTTTATTTGTCTGTCCCAGAGACTTAACACAACAATGTAGAAATTTCAACTCTCTTAAAATCATTGTACTAATTGTTTTTTTTTTAATATTTTCCCCTTCATCTTTTTTTGGCATTATTCATGTTACCTTGCATCCTTCTTTTTAATAATAGTTTCCCTCAGGTTCTGACTTTAACTTCCTATGATGTTATTTTACTTGTTCTTTTATACCTATCCTAACAAATCTTGTTTCATTAGGAGTTGTCTTTGAGTTGGACATTTCTAAATAAATATCTTGACAGAAAAGAAAAGAAAATATTTTTTTACAAATATCTTGTTTGTTGTTTTGCTTGTTTTGTTTTAATCCTTAAGTAGAATTATATTTTATTTTTTATATCAGATATTTTCTTTATTTACATTTCTAATATTATGCCTTTTCTCGGTTACCCCCAAGAAACCCCCTAATCATTCTCCTCCCCTGAGTCTATGAGTGGGTTCCTTCACCCACCCATCCACTGCACTTGAATTCCCCTACACTGTGGCATTGAGCCTTCACAGGACCAACGGCCTCTCCTCCCATTGATGCCTGACAAGGCCATCCTCCTACATATGCAGCTGGAGCCATGGGTCCCATTTTGGAGCAATTCATTGAAATACTTTTATTTGTTTCTGTTTGTATATTTTGAAAAACAAGGTTTCTCTTTGTAGCTCTGGCAATCCAAAAATAACAGTTTTGAATAAATTTTATTAATGACAAAACTTTAATATACCCATTTTCTGATATAGGATGATAAATTACAAAAATAAAGGATGGGAAAATGCCAAGATATTTTTTGTTACGTACTCAAATGATAGTAGCAAAAATATGATAATAGAAAATGGGTTTCTTTGCAAAAGAAATGCCAGAAAGTTTGCTATTGGGACAAATCATTTTTCCACCTTTTCTTCTTTAAAACAGTTTTTATTTTGTGGAATAGTTTAAAGAGAATTGGTATTAGGTCTTCCTTGAAGGTCTGATAGAATTCTGCACTAAAACCATCTAGTCCTGGGCTTTTGTTGGTGGGGAGACTTTTAATGATAGCTGCTATTTCTTTAGAGGTTATGGGACTGTTTAGATGTTTTATCTGCTTCTGATTTAACATTGGTACCTGGTATCTGTCTAGAAAATTGTCCATTTCTTCCAGATTTTCCAGTTTTGTTAAGTACAGGCTTTTGTAGTAGGATCTGATGGTTTTTTGAATGTCCTCAGTTATTAAGTGAAGTATGAATTTATCTTTCTGAGCAATAAGAAGTCAATGAATTATTTTATTTTTTAGCAATGAACATTCTTGGTGAACTCTGAAAAGAATATTGAAGTTGTTGGGTTTTTTTTTCTTTTGGTTTTTTTTTTTTTTTTTTTTTTTTTGAGACAGGGTTTCTTTATATAGTCCCAGCTGTCCTGGAACTCATTCTGTAGACCAGGCTGGTTCCAGGCTGGAACTCAGAAATCCACCTGCCTCTTCCGGCCAAGTGCTGAGATTAAAGGTATGCATCACCAATGCCCGGCTTTGAAGTAGTATTTTAAAGAGAAGAAACATTATAAATGTTGAGAAAAAAGTAAAACTATAACAAGTAATTTTTAATAAAACATAAAATCATATTGTTTTCATAATATAAAACTTCTTATTTTTTTGTATGTGTACTTCTGCTCCTTCTTATTCTAGTCCTTTTGAATAAGACTACTTTAAAACAAACCTTAATTAACATCTCTTGATTTTTCTGTAACTCATGTTCCACTTCATCAATTAATATTGATTGGTAAAGAAACAGAGGTATACCAGGCTATTCTATTGCATAGCTTGACTAAAAAAAATCACAAAACAGTTAAAAATGACACCATGTTCTAATGTCACATCAAAATAAGCTAGAAACATATTCCCATTGAATGAGAATTCTGAGCATTGTTATGAATATCAATCTTACGTTCTTGATGAAATGGAGAATTTTTTTCTATTGGGGTCTATGGAGAAACAAAAAGGGTAAAATTATTCTCCCTAAGTATGAAATATTTCACAAAAAATTATTTTTCTATATGTCTACTGCCACAATTCAATATCGGTACTAGGATAAGAACATTAATTTTTGTGGAAATGTATGCATCATCAGAAATATTAGACTCCTAGCTCCAAAACACCACACTTCTTGAACTCTTTCTAAGCAATATAGGATTAATAGCATGTGCAGATCTGTGTCTCAAGAATGTGTATGAATGACATTCCGATGTGGCCCTAAAGCATTAAGACATTTCTAAAATTAAACGTGTCTCCAAATCACGTTAAACATTTGGTCAGCATGGAGTATTATCCAATTCACTTATTCAGTTATTATTTCTTCCATTTACCAGATGTTACAATACCTATGTTCGACTATCGTATAGTACTCAAAGATCACACATGCAGAATTTGTCCTCAACAGTTATATATGAAGATACAAGGATCACCCCATCTCTTAGAAAATAAATGAGGTTCTTAAGGCTAAATAATTTATGAGCTCCATCTCTTGTTTCATTCTTTCTGCTTATTTTCACCATATTCTTCGTTACATGAATAATTCTGAACTGAAGTATTCAAACCATATTTTTTTGTTCTTTCAGACTGCCAAATTACAAAGAAATCTATAAGCTGAAAATATGTATTAACATTGTCACCGAACTTTAAAATCAATGTGATCATTGTAATGTGATGATTTAAAAATTTTTTTAACTGAATTATAAACTATTATAGCAAAATATAATAGAATGAACTGATGATTATGATAAGTGATTAATACATATAACTGAATAGCGTTCCTCTCTTCACAATAAAACTCGGATAAAACCAGGAATGAAATTTACTTAGTCACATAAAATATTAAAACTGCCACAAAAATATAAGCAAAACCAAAACAAAAAACAAACAAAGACAAAAACATAGGGTAAATGTTACTCCTCTAAAATCAGTGTTTTCTAAATATACGTTCTTTTAATGGGCCTGTTCAACATTTCATCATAATCACAAGGTAACACGTGGTAAAATAAAATTTGAAATTTAATAACATTTAAAAACAAACGTTATTGTGAATCGTTGACTAATTATGCAAAACTGAATAGTCTACCTATTACAATCAACAAACTTGCAAGGAAGTTTTACACACATATATACACATACATACATACACATACACACAAACAAACACACAAAGACAATCAAACAAAAGAACTACTGTTTTCTATATGTATGTCCTAGTTACTGGCTGTTTCTATAATAAACTCCAGGTCCAGATGGAACATAGAGAAGAAAGTATTTATTTAATTTTAATGAATTGCAAGACATCATGAAAGGAAGACCGGGAAGGAACTTGAGGAAGTGACCAGGAAGCAGGAACTGAAGCAAAGATTGCAGAGAAATGCTGCTCATTGGTTTGCTCTCTGTAGCCTGCCTTCCATTCTTGCTTTCTTCTACAACCCAGGAGCATCTGCCAAAGAATGTCTCCATCTGTAGTTGCCTGGTCCCTCCCACATCCATCATTACTCATGAAGATGCCCTATAGTCTTGCCTATTGTTTAAAAAAGGGAGCTATCCCTCATTAACGGTTTCCTCTACCCAAATGAGTCTACCTCATATCAAGTTGACAAAAAGAAGGAAAAACAAGTAATCAAACAACAAAACCAAAATTCCTATTGAGTCAATTAAATAAAACCCCAAATTACTATTTAAAGCACTATGAAAAATTAAAGGACATAAAGACAAATACTATCAAAATATCTATATATCTTTAGATCAAGTGAGATAATATTGACATTTGCAAGTCAACTGAAACAAATGGATGGTTTTGTCAGGTGTTAGATAAAAGTCTTAGTATAATTGTATACTCTATTCAAAATTCGAAATATGTGACGGTGATGTCTAATTTTGAATGTATCCTTGCAGCACTTTAGATGAAGGAATCTCAATTAGCAAATTGTCTTCTTCAAGTAAGATTACTGGCATGAATGTAACGGCCTAGGATTAATAGAGGAATACCTCAGATAAGGATAGCAGGTCGTTGGCTCTCTCCCCTCTCCCAACCTGGAGCCACAAAGTTAGCTGCCCACTAGCAACTCTAATGAAAATTCACTACTCTCACAGTTATCAGACTTCACTTTTTGTTTGTATAAGGTTTCTGCCCCAGCCCTCTCAGCCTCTAAGGTTGCAAATGAAGTGTCTTACAATACCCCTGTCCTGCCCAACTGTAAACAGTCTCACAAACCTTGCGGCAGAAACCCTGGACACCGCTCCAGTCGCATAAATATTCCCCAAATAAACGAACCAGTTCTCTAAAGCTGTTTCCTGGCGTGTTTATTGTTTATAAGTGCACTTACCACTGACCAAGGCCGTGAATTGCACCCACCTGTCTTGGCTAAGCTTTTGTTCCTTCAGCTCAGCCCAGTGCACACTGGACTGGCTACCCTGAGTGGGAGAAGTGAACACTTTTCTGATTGACAATTGATGCAGGAAGGCTCCACATATGTGCACAGTGCATCCCCTGATCAGGTGGAGCTGGGCTGTTTGTAAAATGTTAGGAGCCGACTCCTAGCAGAAAGTGGCTATCATCTTTGCAACTATCTCAGGCCATATACCCTGACAAGAGACTTGTTTTCAACAGCCCGAAACAGCTGAGCAAACTCTGATAAACATCTTGTTACACTGTTTAGTGCCCCCAGCTGCAAGGTGCACCCGGTATCCATGGCTACAAGGCACGTGATGTAGTGCCTTCAGTTGAGCTTGTCCATGAGGGCAAGTCACGTGGTAAAGGGTATAAATACCCAGGATTTCCTTTCTATAAAAGAGACTTAAAGAGACTTGACCAGATGTAACTAGACTCTGTCTTGTATCCATCTTTTGTGTATCTCGCCCCTCCATCCCCACTCTCTCTCTTGCTAGACCCTGACTGCTGATGGGAGCAGCAGAACAGGCTGTTACAAAGTAGCAGAACGGGCAGAACGGGCCTTTAGAAAGGAACCGGCATTACAGTAAAATATGGCTAAATATGAGCCATCAGGCAAGCCAGGAAGCAAAGAAGCAAGTTTAGTCTACAGTTTTTACCTTCAAACTCCTACTTTAAGTTCTTGCGTTGGCATTCCTGGATGATGAACCTTTAAAATAAAATAAATACTTTTCTTCCCAAGTTCATTCTATTCAGTGTTTTTGCTTTTTTACATAGCAACATAAAACAAACTAACAGTAATAAAACTCCAAATTTGAATTTAGTCTAACATTCAAATGAACACAAAGGTACAACAGCCAGGCTAAAAACAATATTGGAGAAGTACACATTGGAAACACATATCACAAAAATGGTACTTAACAAAAGGTACATTAGTTTGAAAAGTATATTTTGATCAGCTAATTTTGATTTCAGAAAACCTTCATATAAAACCTGTTGTTTCCCTAGTGTTTAAACTGTGAGCTTTAATCACATCCTATAGTTACTGTATTGTCTTATAAAACTTTAGATGTGATACAGAAACAGTCTTCATTTTCCTCCCCACATTTTTGCAACCTTACTACTCATTGCAAGATATCTGATCATACCTCAAGATTGTATATATGAAAAATTTGTCCCTAGTTGTGGAGTGACACAGCTGCCATATACACCTTTAATTCAAAAATGTTGCAAGATATTGTGAGATTGTGTAGCGGAAAAACCCATTTCGGGTTGTAGTGTGACTCATCTCTAGCACAAATCTTTAATGTAGCAACTTTCTCTTCATGGGAAACAAGGTAAATAAAAAAAGTCAAGAGCAGGAAAAGAAACCAGTATACAGGAAGTGAACATAGGGAAAAAAAAAACATTGAGAGTAAGAGGAAGTTAAGGTAGAAAAACGCACAGGAAGTAGAAAGGAGAGATTCAATTTGAAAGGGTTTCTGTAGGTGTAATGCTATTGTTCACTGTGTAAAGTTTTTCAATCTATTATTCAAATGCTGAGTTCTCTGACCTCTTATCTTGCTTCAGTCAGAAACAGCATCTTAACGTTTATGTCAAGAATCTCCTGTCTCCTGTTTGTGTAAACAATGCTTACCATTTATTCTCTGCAAAGAAAAGCTGAAAACCCAGTTGGTGAGAGAAGAGATAACAGGGATGTGCACCAGCCATGGCACAGGGATAGAAAGAGTATGATAGATTGAGTCAGTGGAGGAGGGGGAGCAGACATCATGGGAGTTCAGTTCAAGCACAGAAGGCCCTACATAAAAAGTATTAGGGGGATTTTGACTGAGAGGTAGCCAGATCTGGGGTGGGGCCTGGAAGGGGGACAGATTTGGAATGTAAATTAATGAAACAATAAAGAAGCAACTTTGTTTTTAAAACAACACTATTATATATTCTACTGCTGTACAAGCTATAAATGCCACAGTGCATTTTTTTTTTTAGTTTTTCTGTATACATTAACTTTTAGATCTATTGGAATGTTTCAAAACATTACTGTCATTTTATCCATTTCCTCACTCTTTCTTAGACTTATGTTTCTAATTAATAATAGATTCCCTTCCTTCTGCAGTTCAACATTTATAATAGAACACACGAATTACAAATGGACTTTCTTTCATTAATTTTATTGGATATTTTTTTTATTTACATCTCAAATGTTATCTGCTTTCCCATCACACACACACATCCTCCCTGCTTCTATGTGAGGGTGTTCCCCCACCCACTCACCCACTCCCACGTCCCTGCCCTCGAATTACCCTACATTGGGGCATTGAGCGTTCACAGGACCAAGGGCCTCCCCTCCTGTTGATGCCAGATAAGGCAATCATTTGCTACATATGATGCAGCTGGCGCCATGGGTCCCTCCATGTGTACTCCTTGGTTGATGGCTAAGTTCCTGGGAGCTCTGGAGGGTCTGGTTGGTTGATATTTTTCTTCTTCCTATGGGGTTGCTAACCCCTTCAGCTCCTCAATCCTTCCTCTAACTCATTTCCGTTAAAAAATTATTTCCTTTTTATATTTGAAAGGCATTTTCTGCTGAAAGTTACTTTTTCTTTACCTGTCTTCTTATCTTTGGGGATGATGAAGTTTTTTTTTCATTCCCGAACACAAGACATTTTTTTTTTTTTGTAGTTAAGGTTGTGAAATTGGCTTGGCACCAATTCCTTTATTGAATTCCTTTATTGTGCTGGCTGGTATTAATAGCTCTCTGCTCTATACTGTCTCTCAGACTGAAGTGTGAGTCTGAAATGCAGGTCTTCTAAACAGATTTAAGTTTTTTGTGTGCGTGTGTGTTTGTATGTCTCTGTATGTATGCGATATATGTGTGTATATGTGTGTGTTATATTTGTGGTGTGTGTGTGTGTGTGAGAGAGAGAGAGTGTATTCTTCAAGATTATCTAGTCTTACTTACTTTCTAGCAACTTTACTAAAATGTAAAAGGGAAGACATATCCAATAGTATTCTGTTGATTATGTTCTGATTTTCCTCTGATTGCTGTAGGTCAACCAGGGCATAAATTGTCTTTCCTCAAAGGGTTTTACATTGCAGGCTACACTGCTGTCTTTGGCAGCATCCCTGAGATTACATCAGTGGGCACCTTCTTTTTATATTTGGATTTTCGTTATTTCTTCTGTGCCATATGCTAGCAGAATGAGTCTCTAAGTCAGTATATTCCTCATGATGAACCATGAACCATACAAAGAATTCCCAGTGTGTCCTGGATGCTTCACCCTTTCCTTCCCTAGCTTCTGTGCACTACTTTCTTCTTTGTTGCATCCATGTTTTCTGATGTCCATAGTTAAAACTTTTAATGTATGTTGATTATACTATATTTACTTAAATGCAACTTTTCCAAGTGTTTCTTACATTCTGTTGAGTATAAAACAAGTCTTTTACTTTTATTAGGAGTTGTATTGACTCCGTTAGTTTCTATTAATTTGTATGTAGCCAATTCAAATTGTAACTATTTGAAATTTATTTTATTAACTATTATCTTGAAATCCAATTTAGTAATATACAACTGAAGGTTTATAGGTATTTTTTTTCTAATAGCTCAAATATGATTTCACTGATTTTTATTTTAGTTGAATCATGGAGTTAAGAGTTTAAATATTTTTAATATATTTTTAATTTTGTGAAACTATAATATATCATCTTCTTTTCCCCATTTCACCCTCAAGTCCATTTTATGGATACTTCTTTGCTCTTTTAAAATTTCCAGGTTTCTCATGAGAAGACTGTCCACAGAATCAACTGATTGAGACTCATGGGAACTTCCAGAGACCAGGAAGCCTGTAGGGGTCTGACCTAGGTACTATTCATATATATTTTGACTGGATAGCTTATTGTTCTTATAGAAATCTAAACAGTGGAACAGAAGCTGTCCCTGACTCTTATTCCTCTTTGTGGGACCCTTTCCCACTACTGGTTGCCTTTTCCAGCCTTGTTGTAATGGTATGTGTCCAGTCTTATATATTAAGCCATGTTCAGTAGATGTCTGTGAGAGGCCTACTCTTTTCTGAGAAGATGCATGGGTGGGTTAAAGTGGGGGTGGGGAGTCAGAGGTTGTGGAGGACCTAGGGGAGAAAGAGAGGCAGTGGGGCAGAGAATGGAGGTAGAAAATGGAGAGAGTCAGGATGTAATATATAAGAGAAGAATAAAAAATAATTCATGATTTCTTTTACTTTAATTGTTGTTAGGTATATATACACATGTGTATAGACACACGGATGCTAAATATTTTTACTCATCAACAATCTACATTTTATTTTTATGTCTTAAAGCAATATTCATAAATATTAATTGTTGTATAACAAAATAATTGCTGTTTATCCAGCTTGTTATTAAATCTAGAGCATAAGAACACATGTCTTATAATTCACCAATTATACAAATTAATGTATGACCTTTTGACCACTATATAACTATAATTATATAACAGTTAGTTTCTTCATATTAATTCAATCTTTAGAATAAATATCAGTAAGGGAATAAAGTTATTTAACATTTCCTTTGATTCAGTTCATAATTTTTTTCTAATAGCAAATTAAATAACCAAACTGAAAAAAATAATTCAAGTAATAGTCACCCAGGAGAAGAGCAACATGTTTCTATTTTCTGAAATACATGCTATTGTCCAACAAGATAGAGTTCCACAGGGAAGTGAAATTTTCTTCCCTCTGAGACAGTGCAAGAAACATATTTAAAGTGAAGCTCCGATAAGAGAATTCGTTATTCACAGTGCATTGTCAAACACTCTGTAGTTTTCAGTAGGATAATTGATGGCAATGATGATATGACAGTCTCATGTGTTCCTCCCCTCAGTCCTTGACATTACAGCTTTCATTATGCTGCCTACACGCAACAAAGCAAACTACAAAGTCAGTCAATATAAACTGAAATTTCAAGAGGGAAAAGAAAGATGTCAGATTTCAAAATAATATTTCTTTTCTTTTTTTATTCAGAACCTCTTTCAGTGACAGCTTTTCTCTTTATTATTCCTTCACAAAAAATCACCCCTGATTGCAATGAGTTTCATCTCCAATTTCTGTGACAGCAACTGAGAATTATGGCACAAGCACTTACCCTCTTGTTCACATCAAACTGTTTCTTCTGTTCTTGGAATTATTCAGAAGACATGAACTCTGAGCAATGCAGGCTTAAAGGACACAGGCAATTTCCAGTGATGTCAATGGTAGTGACCTCTTGTTCTTGAAAGGAAGGCTTGACCCTTTACATTCTAGGGCCAAGTTCAACATTGTTGTGAAGGAGAAAAAGGGAATGACTCATAGAATGAAGGAATTTCAAAACTCCTATAGATACTGAGACTTTGTTTTTGTGTTACTGCATCCTGTGTCAGGCAGCCAAATATACACAAATTCTATCTGGTTTTAAAGCTCACATTTATCTTTAATTGTTGAAATTGTTTCTATTTCTTTATGAAGAATAGCATATCAACTCTGTTAATATCCTTCTTTCTCAGCACAATTCAATTTTGTTTGATATTGCTTTATAAGACAAACATTACAGATTTTAGTTTGTTAAGAATAACTGGAGTTTAAGAAGAACTTGGCTCTGTATCATTGCTCCCAGTGGCTTTGACTTGGCCTTGGATGGACATTCGGCTGAATTGGCACTGTTTTTTATATGGACTTTATCACTCTCCAAGAATTTCTTAGAGATGTCTCTCAGGAAAGCTGAGCAATAAAACAGACACCTGGAAGTACACTTTCTCTCTGGTGAATTCATCTATCCATATGGGTTTTTTTAAAGAAAAAAACATGAAAAGTCAAAATAAGCCATTTTATTTCATAGTCAAGCTTCTAACCAAAAAAAAAATTCTATATATTCTGTTTTATATTTTCCAGGTCTTATAAATGATTGTTCTTACATTTTAGAAAAGATAATAATAATACAAATAATACCTGCACATTAAAACCTAATGGTTCATGACAACAATATTATGTTATTTATATTAGTATATATACTTTCCTTATTTTGATATTAATATATTGATATCCATGTGATGTTTATAAATATCTTATGGTATTCTATGATGCATATATTATGAAATGACAAATTTTATGTTATCACTTTATAGTAAAACTTCAGGTCCTATCAAAGGGAGCTCTTTATTAAACTGTCTGGAAATTATCTTTTTAACTTATTATTTTACTTATTCACTTTACATCACACTTTCTGGCCCTCTCCCTATCACCTCCTCCCACAATTCTTCCCCTTTCCCTCTCCCCTTCTCTGAGAAGGTAGTGTTCCTTTTGGCATGATCCCACCCTGCTAGGTGCATCCTCTCCCACTGATTCCAGACAAGGCAAGAAGGCCATATCCCATGTATAAACAACAGCTTTTGGGATAGCCCTTGCTCCATTTATTCAGGAACCATATGAAAACCAAGCTTCATGTATGCTGTATATGCACAGGGAACCCTAGGTTCAGTCTGTGTATGCTCTTTGGTTGTTGATTCAGCCCCTGACAGCCACAAGGATACAGGTTAGTTGACTCTGTTGGTCTTCTTATGGAATTCCTATCCCCTTAAAGGTCAAAATCCTTTTACCTGTTGTTCCATAAATGTTCCCAAGCTCCATCAATGGACACAATTACCCCACTAAAAAGACACAGCTAACACTGTACATGAGAAAACAGTATCTATTATTTTGCTGCATACAAGAAACACACTTCAGCAATCAAGATAGATATTACCACAGAATAAGGGCTGGAAAAAATTTTTAAAAGTTAAAGTTAATATTTTAAAATGGCTATTTTTTGGGCCAACTATCTAAGTGGTGGAGGCTCTGCTTAGCTCTGCAGCCGTGTTCTGCATTCAGAGGCCACTCCCGCACCACAGCTAGAAATAGCCAGCCAGATACACAAGCCCTGGCATCCATGAGATGCCAATGTGGGAGATGGCTATGCAAATCTACCACGAAGTCTCCACAAGGCTGGGCTGAGCCCAGACCATCCCACCATCCATGTGGTACCTGATAAAAATGGGACTCTAATGTTTAAAGATTATCCAAAGACTTTATAGGTTTGATAATCCTCAATTTACAAGAAGCTCTCACAACAAGAGGAGTTACTCAATACCTAACCTAGATATTACAACTACCTTAGACTGTTAGAGACATGTGTACATCCACTGCCATTTTCCCCTCTCTCCTGTCCTTCTTCTTTACTCTTCCTCTTCCTTCTCAGTCCTTTCTTCACTCCTCCCACATTACTGAGTTTACTGAAAAAAAATATCCAGCTACATACAAGGGCACTCACATTTGTAAAAGAGACATGACTAAAGCTTAAATAGTACATTAATAATAGTGGTAGATTTCAGTACCCTATTCTCACCAATTGACAGGTCATCCAGACAAAAACTAAACAGAGAAATAATGAAACTAACAGACATTATGAATCAAATGGACCTAACAGACATCTATAGAATATTACACTCAAACACTAAAGAATATACACTCATCTCAGCACCACAAAGATTCTTCTCCAAAACTGACCATATTGTCAGTCACAAAGCAAGTCTCAACAGATACATAAAAATTGAAATAATACCTTGTATCTTATCAGTCCACCATGAATTAAAGCTAGACTTCTCTGAGTAAGGAAAGAAAAAAAGGAAGGAAATTAAAGATTTTCTAGAATATAGTGAAAATGAAGGCAGTACATACACAAATTCATGAGATAGAATGAAAGCTCTACTAAGAGGAAAGTTCATAGCACTTCGTGACTCCACAAAGAAGTTAGAAAGTTCTCATACTAGCAATTTAGAAGTACACCTGAAAGCTCTAGAAAATAAAAAGAAAGAAAGAAAGAAAGAAAGAAAGAAAGAAAGAAAGAAAGAAAGAAAGAAAGAAAGAAGCAAGCACACCAAAGAGTTGTAGAAGGCAGGAAATGATCAAAATCAGGGCTGAAATCAATCAGTCAGAAACAAAGAAAAGAATACAAAAAATAAATGAAACCAAAAACTGAATCTTTGAGAAAATCAACAAGATAAAACCCTTAGCCAAACTATTGAGACCATAACCAAACAAACAAAATCAGAAATGAAAAGGGAGACATAGCAACAGAAACTGTGTAATATCATTATGTCTTACTTCAAAAGGCTGTATTCAACAAAATTGGAAAATATCAATGAAATGGATGATTTTCTAGATACATAACACTTACTAAAGTTAAATCAAGATCAGGCAAATCATTTTAACAACCATTTAACCCATAAAGAAATAGATGCAGTCATTAAAAGTCACCTGACCAAAAAAAATCCAGGGTCAGATAGTTTTAGGACAGAATTCTACTAGTCTTTCAAAGAAGAATTAATACCAATACTACTCAAACTACTCCACAAAATAAAAACAAAAGAAACACTTCCAAACTCAGTCTATGAAGCCACAGCTACCCTGATACGTAAACCACACAGTCTCAACAAAGAAAGAACTTCAGACCAATTTCTCTTATGAAAATTTATGCAAAAATATTAAACAAAATATTCACAAACTGAATCTAGGAACACATCAACACATTATCCATTATGATAATTATCTTATGATGCAGGGTGTTGTGATTTTGGTCTTTCAATAATTCTGAACTATAATTTTCTGATTTATGTATGTCTCTTAAATTCATAAATTGCAAATTTATCCTCCAAAGTACAAGTGTGGAGAGAGGAAATCCACAAGAGATGACTAAAATTTGTAGGTTCGGTAAATAAAATAGTGTAGAAGGAATTTTTGAGACTTTAGTGCCCTCCTACCTACTTTATTGTATTTTTCTCCCTGCATGCTACAATTTGTGCACTGGAACAATAAGAAGGGACTCAGTTAATATAAGCATTCAGTCATGGATAACTCAGGCTCACCATAGTGATGAACTCCCAATTTATTTTTTTTATAGATTACTCAACCAGTACTAATATAGTTTTTTTAGTAGAAATCTCCATCTAAATTAAATTGGTTAAATTGGATAATTGTTAAGACAATTATCACCATCTAAAACAAATGAGTCATGGCCTTTCACATGTTAGTATGGTTCAATTTTCTGACATATTATCTAATAAGTTCAGAATGCCAACATTATTTGCCAGTTCAGTTAATAGCATAGTTATCAGTATTTCTTCTAATTTAAAATAAAAGTATAAGTACATTAAACATGACTGTACGCTAGAAAAATTTCCAGAATATCTGTTTGTCTTTTGTTTGTTTGTCTGTCTCTTTGTCATCCATCAACACACATGGGCACCCAAACTTGTGTGTGTATATGTGTATGTGTTGTTCATTAAAAATGTTCAAGAAAGGTACTATTACAAATCCTCTTATATAATGAAGAAAAAAATGAGTTAAACATAAACATGTCAAACAGAGAGTTGAAAAAAACATATCTTTCGGTAATTTCTGATAGCAAATATTTTCAGAATTTACAGATGAAAATCAATCTTCAATGAGAGAACATGACTTATTTGTATTCATAATTTGACAGGAGAATATTCTTTGAATTCATGATCTCTGTTGATTCTGTTAAATTTATTATAACAAGAATCTTGAGGAAGTTAGGTGATTAAAGTATTAGACTATTGAGACAATCTCTTTCCCAAAGTTGTTATCTGGGGATAGAGTTTATTTTTTATCAATATTTAATTTCTGAATATCTAAACAATTCATTACTTCAGAAAATCACAAACTTATTCTTCTCTCTTAATACAAGAAGATGAAAACTCAACACCTCTTTACTCCTTTTAAGAATTAGCATCATCAACTCTGAATTTGGGACTGAGCTACAAAATCTGAGTAGTAAAAAATTAAATGAATATTTAAAAACTTATCACATAAGTGATTAAATACAGTCATTTTTTGATCATTGTTTCCTCTGGTCTCTTTATGGAAAAATCCAAGAATTTTGTCTATAGTCTTCATTTTTTGAATGTTTATGATGATGAGTTTAGGTGTATCATTAGGATTACATATTAATACACCTAATTTTTAAGAGTTTAATATTTTGCATTGATTTTTACTAATTTAATTGTAGTGTACCATATGATATATAGAACTATAGACATAATGTTAAATATATTATTTTGAGATTCATTCACAGTAGTTCTTATAGTCCTATTTGCTAAATGCAGTCGTGTATATACAAAACACTATTTTGATTAAATATTGTTTTATCACTTTCTCTTCTGGAGGAATATAGCTTTTCCTTCAGAAAAAGCATACACATTTTGCTCTCATTAATAACATTAATCTTTCTTTATAGACTTCTTGATAAGCTTTATTATATTATACGTGGTATGTACAAAAATGATTTAGGTTAGCAAAGAATAGATGTTTGCCAAAATGCCATCAAAATAACAAACAATATTGCTACAGGCCTATAAAACCTAGTATTCAGGAGGTAAAGACATAAGGATCAGGAATTGAAAGTCATTGTCAGATACACAGTGAGTGCAAGGTCAATCTGGAATATGAGAGATTCTGTCTTAAAAACAAAACATAAGCAAGAACAAAAGAAGGAAAAAATAAAAATAAGGAAAGAAAAACAAGGAAAGGAAACCAAAGAATTTTAAGGAATATTGTTTAGACATAGGTGTGCACAAATACATATTCATTGTTTAAATTCCTTTGTTTTCCAAGTATTTGGAATGTTATAATGAATTGAGTGCTGTTCTAGGAATTTAGTATATGTCTTAATCAGACTTATATCATCACTGAATATAATTTGGATGACTTATAAATAATATAATTTAAATTATTATTCTGCAATATAAATGTCATAAAGCCCAGTAGGGCTCTTTAAGAGGATGAATGCTGCTGGAAATTCATGTATTATAATATGTGTGAAAGGTCTAATTTTAATTCTTATGACCTATAGCTATACAACCTGATATCCTTACACAGGGATAGACTCCTAATCTATGAATTTTAAGATGTTGCAGATATTGAGGACAGTGATGGTATGTCAGTCAACAATGCAAAGATCCCTGTACTCCTGGAATAAAACCTAGAGTCACATGTAGAGATTCTATACTATGTAAATATTTGTACTTTTTCCTTCCAGTATCACTATAATTAGCATTATACAAGATTTTTACACTTCAATGCAAATGCTTTTTAATCTAAAATTTTTACATCAATAACACTCAAATTTAAAATAAAATTTTCTAATAATGACCAATATGAAAATGATATTATATATATAAGAAATGTCATAGTAAAAACAGAATAGGTTATCACTATGTGCATATAGTATGTGGAAATCCTAGTATTTTAATTTGACTAAAATATTAGAAATATTTGTAGGTTTTTTTACAGTGAGAAGCTTAACCTTATAGGCATCATAACAGAGACCCATGGGATTTGATAACCAGTCCACCCTTATCCTCTTCATTCAGAGCACTTCTGTTTTAAAGTAAATCAACTACTCCTATGAGTTATTGCCTTTTCAATTTTTTAATTAACAAGTAAATAGAAGTCTATCTATATGAATAGTTCAATGGCAAATGTCAGTCTTAAGCTTTTCATATTATTAAATTAGAAATATATTTTAACAGAAGAATAGTGTTATAAGTCAGCACATTCTAAAGTATGAATTAATCTCATAAAGATTTATTCCACTTTATTCATTATTGTTACAACCATAATATTTAATATTCTGCATATAATTAAATTAGCATAATACACCAAGTTCATACAGAAAAAGTATCATTGATAATACACATTTTTCTTTAAATATCCTTACATTTCCTTCCCCAAAGACTAAAGCAAATAAAAGAAACATATTAAGATAATTGCCTGTTGTAGTTTTCATTTTCATCATGCCCAACATTCTATTATTTTCAACCTCATTGCTGGCTTTTAAATTCTAGTTAGTTGGACCAGTACACATTTAGGCATTGCTTCAGTTGGTCAAAAATGAAGTTATGGCCACTAAAGAAATGAATAAAAGATATTAATGAATCATTGTTTTCCACATACTAAAATCACTGTGAGATGGGGACATTAGTTAAGAATGATAAAAACAACAAATGATGCCAGTCCTACCTACGTGTAGAGCAATCAAACTCGATCCTTAGTCTTGGTGTGCACAGAACAACTCCATATAAATAAAGTACCTCAAAATAAGACCTTATGTGACAAATCTGATAGAGGAGAAATGCGTGACTGCACTTGATTTTATGGGCACAAGTAAGGACACTAAAACAGCAGTTCAATAACTCAGGTGTTAAGACAACTATTGATGTGTGAGAACACATGACACTAAAATGTTTCTGTATAACAAAGGATACCATTATTATTTGAGAAAAGAGGTAGTCTTAGAATGGGAAAAAATTCTTTATCATATTTGCATTTGGCAGAGACTTAGAGAGTATACAAAGAACTAAAAAAAAAAAAAATCAACCTTAAGAAAATAAACAGACAAAATAGAAAACGGGATATGAGTTCTCAAAGAAACATCCTTTAAATTTGTTTTAAATGTATTTTGCTAGAATGTATGTCTGTTCTACATGTGTATGCTTAATGCTCATGGAACTTGAAAGAGATGTTGAATCTCCTGGGACTGAGGATATAGAAGATTTTCTGCTGTCATTTGGGTGCTGGGAATTGAACTTGTGTCCTCTGGAAGAGCAGGCAGTGCTCTCAACAACTGAGTCATCTCTCTAACTCCAAGACACATTTTAAAATAGGCTAAGCCTATTTTAAAATCGGGAAAATGCAAATGTAAGCTTTGAGATTTTGTCCTTCCTCAATCAGAATGACAAAAAGAAGAAGGAAGAGGGGAAGATAAAAGGAAAAGAAGAAAGGGAAGGGAGGGGAGAGAAGGGGAGAGTAGGGGAACAGTAAAGGAGGAGAGGAGAGGAGAGGAGAGGAGAGGAGAGGAGAGGAGGGGAGCGGAAGGGAGGGGAGGGGAGGGGAGGGGACGGGAGGGGAGGGGAGGGGAGGGGAGAGGAAAGAGAGAGGAGACCCGAAATTGAGAATCTATTATAGCATACCTGGGAAGACAAAACAACTATTCACTGTTGGAGGAATGCAAACTACTATGGAACTCAGTATCAAATTGCCTAAGAAGCTAGAAACTGATATGCTATATGATCTTCCTATAGCAGGGAGATAATTTGCACTTTCATTTTCAGTGTTGCTCTGTTTACAAAGGAAGGCAATGTAAACAACCTAGATATCCAGAACCTGATCAATAGATGATGAAAGTGTGGTACATATACTTTGCATTGCACATATAGATTATAATTCATTTGTTAAGAAATATGAAATTAAGAATATTTCTGAGAAACGTTGGAACTAGAGGTAATAATTCTGAATAAAATGGTACAGACTCAGTGCTACCGTACCATTTTTCTCTTATCTGTGAATGTTAACATTTTTATATTCGGATATATGTCTTAAGATTTGGAATAAAGAGGGAGATTGATTATGTGATTACAGAGGTAGCCTGAGTGGTTGCTCTAAGGAGGGAAGAGACAAAGCAAGGGTATAAATGTAAATGTAATATATTTTATATATTCTTATACACAGACACACACACACACACACATATATGGCTGGTATCTCAGGGAGAATGGATGCTTCAGCATGGGTCCACAGAGCCACCCCCTTCCCCTACACCATACGATTCTTCCACCAAACATATTCCTGGCTTCTTTTTATAATGCACAACAGAAACCTACTACTTTAGAAGCTTCCTGAAATATATACGTGTATGAAAAAGAAATTGGATGGCATTATCCTATAATGAAATAAAATAGCACATGAGAGGAAATAAAAACCCCAATACCAATCATGTGTTCACTCTGAGTTATTGACTAATGGAAGCCTATCATATCAAACGATTGCCAATATTCTTGGTTACTCCAAAATGTGATGGTAAAAGTGTACTTCTGAAGATATCATATCATGGTCCTACAGAACATAGAAAAATAAATATGGTATTCAGCTGGAAGCTTCATATTTTTTATTTTCTAGGTAGCTTTTATAGATAGATGCTATGCATCCCAGAAGTAGAAAAAGAGCAATCATTAGTCTTACCCCACTTAGAACCCATTAAGATATAAGAATGATTGACATGACATGGGACAATAGAGCAATACATTTCTCAACTCTCATCAAGAACCTTCTTGCAACAGAGGGCAACTAACAGAGCAATTCAATTGCTCAGTGTGCAAAGAATAAGAGATCGAAATTTTCATGTATCACATTTCACCATCTTCCCTGCAAGGCTTATCAAACTTCATGGAACAAGAGGCAGAAACACTGTAGCAGCCAGAGGATGACTTCAAGAAATCACTGTGTAACCACAGGCCACTTATACAAATGAATTCACAGTGATCCTGACAACATAAACAAGGCCTGCATAAGCTCAAGCCAGAAAAAACACCCCAGCATGGAGTGGAGAGGGGTGCCCGAAATTCCAGTGCTAGCTAAGGAGCTCTCAGCATTTGATAACTGCTGGCAGAGGGTGAGTCAACTTTCATTAATGATTTGAACCCTAAAAGGTCGACCACACTGAACAGACTCCATTCTTGAGTAATTTTGAAGTACAACAAGACCTGATGAGAGGAAAAACTAACTCATATCTAGATGGGTAGGAGCGTGAGAGTGGATATGGGAAGAGTAGGAGGATGAATGTCATTCATGACATTACATGAAATTCTCTAAGAATGACTAGAAACTTTTACCAGAAACAAATTACCTTTGAAGTTCACTTAACTAAGAGTTAACATCATTAACAATTTACTAAGACTTCATCATAATTCACACACTGATACCCAGGTAGTAGATAGTTTCCATTGATGTAAAGATGGCACAGGTTCCTCCTATTGACCTCATTCACAGGTCTAGAGATGTTTGTAATTGAGAGAATTATAGGTACTGACAATCAATGAATTACTCAGAGATAAAAGTATGGGCATAGAGGAGAGATCCATGGCAGACCTAACACACTGACAATGCAAGAATAGTTCCTAGGCCTCATACTGTAGTGAAGAGTCATACATATGAAATACAATGCTGCCCATAGGTTAAATGAAATACTTTTAATCTATAGGAAACAGCCATACAGAAATTATTAAGATTTTTGTGCTAATAGAACCCCTGCAGATTTGGCTTTTGTCTTGCTTTGTTTTTCTGTTTCAATTTGTTTTGGGTTGATTTTTGTTTATTTTCATGAGTTTTCCATTAACATGAAAGATATCGGTACATCATTCTCTGCCATTCAAAAGCTGCTTAATATAGAAGCTTTTCAAGGGGAGTCTGGTCTCTCAAACAGGTAATTTTAATAACCTAATTAGATTGTCTGAGTGCTTTACTGTTACAATGATAGACAATATATAAACACCCAGGCTGTCACCTGAACACTCAGCATAACCAAATTTGCATTTGAATAGTTGCCAGAATGTTTTTTTTTTACTTTTGAATCCACTGCATCATGACTTCTTTTAGTCTTTTGTAGAAGAAAATTCTGCAGCAAAATTTTAGAAAGCCTTGTTAATTCATTTTGTAATGAATAACACCCTTTGGCATTCTCTTTGATAGTCATGGTTTGCTGGAATGAACAGTGTACACTTCTCTTTTTGGATTACTGCAGCCTTTTTCAAGTTTGAATATGCCTTGGGGGTAAAATAGAGGGCTATCCATTTGTATACAGGAGGGAAAGTACTACCATGAATGCCGAAATAGAAGTATTGGGGTGCATAACAAATTTGCTTATTAGAGCTTAAGGGCTAAATGATATTGTAGAATAGAATAATATTTTAATAGGATATCAAGACAAAGGTAATATAATATATAATATATAATATATAATATAATACTTATAAACATACAATAGGAATAAATATTTCAGGTCATCTTCTAGATAATGAAAGTAATAATTTCTAAAATATTTTCTTTCTTTTTTTGGATTTTCAGTAGTCAAATTTAACTTTTTAAAAACAACAATGTGTTGAACAAATGCAAAGGTCTAGTTATTGGGGAAAACAACCAATGAACCAACAACCAAACAACAAATGATGAGAGGCCAACATTAAATATTATCTCTCACTTAAAGATTTGTGTCAGAATAATCAAAAAAGTATTCTGCTAGCTATGATATAGGGATAGTGAAGTCATAATAGGAGACACTTAGCAAGTGAAATTGTAGCAAAATGGAGACAGTAATTAATTTTGCATGGAGGGACATCTGGACCATTTTTCAAAGTGAGAATCACTTGAATTGAAAACGTGCTGACTGGTTTGAGGAAGGCAGAAAGGAAAGTGTAAACATTGCAACAGAGGGAGAAATGAGAGCAATCCCTGGAGGGAAGCTCTGGACAGCACAGAGCTGTGGACAGCACAGAGCTGTAAACAGCTCAGAGGGGGAATGCAAAGAAGGAGGTGTAGATGAACACAGGGGGATCTCAGTAGGGATGTGTGGGAAACAGGCTGCTTCAGAGTTTCTACCTCCTTAAAATGACCTATATAGAAATTATCAGCACCTTCTGATACATAATTGGGTATGAGTGAACTTCTGAGAAATTGAAATTAGAATTTACCCTGATCCTGATATCATCTTTTTACCACAAATAGTTTTAGTCTGATATAAAAATGACGTCAATATAAGCTTTTTGTTGTGTTTTGTTTTTCTGTTTCAATTTGCTTTGGGTTGATTTTTTGTTTATTTTCATGAGCTTTCCATTTACATGAAAGATACGAGTACACCATTACACAGGAATGACAAGGTTTACAGGAGGATACATAGCTCTCCTGCTTTTGTTAAGTTTTCAAGCCATTACAAATGACTTAGGAGTAAATAAGTTTGCAATTGAAACATTGAATTTATTTTCATTAATTTTTCTCCTTTTTTCCTCCCCCTTTTTGTTAAGACTCACTATTTAAAATGAGGTAGTATCATATTGCTCCTTGTGTTTATTTGAAGATTTAAAGATTTATTTTTATACAATTTAAACAATAAGCTCCTTGCTAAAATTTTTATATTTTTACCACAAGTGTATGAGTGTAGAGTCTGCATGTGTGTATGTATACCACGTATGTGCAGTTTCCATGGAGTCCCAAAGACAGCAACTCCCTGAAATGGAAGTTACAGGCAGTTGTGAACTGCTATGTGGTGCTGCTATGTGGGTGCTGAGAACTGAACCCAGGTCCTCTGTGAATTCTCATAACCACGGAGACATCTCTCTAGCCTTCAAACCACTCTTTAAAGAAGAAGATAGTCTGATGTTCACTATACAGATACATTGAAAAATGAAATTTGACATTGCAGTACATAATTTTAAGAAATCAGGAAAATGACCTATGAGTCTTTTTTTGAAATAGTATAATAACATACATTATTAAACACAACTAAGAATTTCAAGATAGTGACAGTGGTACTTTAAAAATATTGAAATTCATCTGAACACAAAGCTTTCTGAGAATGCAGATCAACACAAGTCATATATAACTGGCCCTTTCACTAATGGCAGACTCTTCAGTATTTTTTTTTTTTAACCTCATCTCACGATTAGACAACTGCAGAGGAATTTTTATCCAGCAACATGGGTGAACGTTCTGGCAAGGTATCACATCTATGTGCCTAATTGTGTACCTATATTACCTAATGAAATTAAAGATAAGATAGACAGCCCATTGAACCTTCAGTGCCACTTCTTAATGAAATCGAGGAAAGGTGCAGTAAGGATGGACATTGGGCTAATGAATGCATTACTTACTCGTGGGAAACTCCCTAGGATATAAACTTGTAAATAGAGAAAGTTCTCTAAGGGGGTGTTATACCCCAAAACCAAACAATACAAGACAGGCATTTCCTCTCAACAATCCACAGAGCAAATAAACAAGGTATTGGAGATATTGTATGTTGATATCTTATGTGATATGGCTTGACTGTGTTTATATTTAAATGAGTAAGAAGCAGGGCACATCAGCTTGGAGGCAGGCATGGAATAGGAGGACCTGAGTGTCTAGTTTATGTGTGAATTTATAAAGATCTAATTTTATCTTGAAAAACGGAAAGGGGAAATAAGATTATCAGAAAGACACTGGATTGTAGAAAAAACTACTGAATTAGATCAATAACCTGTATTCTTTAAAGATGTTTTATGCTGCCTGGTTGGTGGCTCAGTGTCTGAGAGATCTCAGGGAGGGTTCCCAGTTTAGTTGAGACTGCTGGTCTTCCTATGGGGATGTCTTCCTATACAGCTTCTTTCACCTTTTCCCTGATTCAACCACAGGTGTCCCTGGCTTCTGTCCGTTGGTCGTGGGTAAGTATCAGCATCTGACTAGTTCAGCTGCTTGTTGGGCCTCTCAGAAGGCCTTATGCTAGGCTTCTGTCTGTAGGCACTCAATTGCATCAGTAATAGTGTCAGGGCTTTGAGTCTCCCTTTGAGATGGATCCTAGTTTGGGCCTCTCACTGGACCTTCTTTCTCTCAGGCTTTTCTCCATTTTGCAGTTCTGTTAGATAAGGATAATTTTAGGTCAGCAGTTTTGACTGTGTGATGGCAACCCTATCCTTCTGTTTGATGCCCTGTCTTTCTACTGGAGGGCTCTACAAGTTCCCTCTCCACACCCTTGGGCATTTTATCTAAGACCCCTCCCTCTGAGCCCTGAACATCTCTCAATTCCCAGGTCTCTACATTCTAAAGGGTCCACCCCCCACCTCCTGCCTCCAGAGGTTGGCTGTTTCCATTCTTTCTGCTGGCACTCAGGGCTACACTATTCATTCACCCCAATACCTGCTCCTGTTCCTCCTTTCCACTCCTTGTATCCTCTTATTATATAAGAACACAAAAACAATTGATAACACACTTCCCCCTCAATAAAGTAACAAGAAGTAATAAGACCACCCCCTAAAAAATGTTTTAACATCAGAATGGAAGTCAGGGAATTTGTTGCATTGTGGATGAGTTTTTATTTCTATTTACATTGGTGATGAAAGAATATGGGTTCCATCAAATTTGATAAAGGTCTAATCTGAATAAATGAAACTTCTGCATGAAAGAAAGGCACTATGCAAAGCAGGAAGACAGCACAGAAAGATAACCCATCCTGCATGGGAATAGCTCAACAAACTGTCTGAAAATGGACAGACCATTCGTCTGAGTGGCCAACTGGAAAACCTTGATGCTGACATGGATATCTTCTTTGGCATTGTATTTGGTGAGCCTTCTGTGGGCCTTTGAAAAGTGTAGTGTTTCCCATTGCTTGTATTTCATAGGTGCAACTTAGAGCAGTTAGGTGGATGATTTCTTCAGGCTTTTTACATTTCTTTTTTCTTTTTTCTTAAATTGGATATTTTTTTAGTTACATTTCAGATGTCATCCCCTTTCCCCATTTCTCCTCCCTGGAAACCTCCTATCCCATTCCCCTCCTCCTTTTTACTTTTGTACCATTTTAATTACAAGCAACTATTAAGGTCAGTTCTAGGTTGAGGAACTAGCAATACAATAAATGCAAATAGTCAAGGTACAAGCAAGAAAATAAACACAAGTAGAGAAAGAACAAGCCATAAACAAAGTTGTGTGTAAATGAATATTGATCTTGTAGGGACCAACCGTGTTGAAATAGAAAGTGTTTATTTCCTGATTATAAAAATGAGTTTGATAACTACAGTTCTGTTACTTTTCCTCCCATTTATTTTAGGTGTCTAATAGATATATAAATATTTAAAACTTTAAAACATGCCCTATATTGATTTCTTTGTACTATGAGATGTCTCTTTTATTAGCCATAACATTTTCTTTAAATTTATTTTGCTATACTAATAGAACCTTCTTGGGTCTTTAGGTTTACTGATCTTGTGGTATGTTCTCTTTCCCTTTTTTCTACTTTCTATCACCTCTGAATTTTAGTATATCTATTATGGACATCTTAGGGTTTAAGTTTTTAGGATTAAATTGAATAATGTTTTGATTGGAATGATAGTCTCTTTGCATACTGTTATTGATATCAAAGATTTTGGTTTTCCTTGACTGTTTCTTTCTTGTCTTAATCATTCTCTGCTACAATCTCTTGAGATAGGATTCTCACTGGACTTCCACCTAGAGTAATGGCCAGAAAGCCTCAGTGATCATCTTGCTTCGCCCTCCCAAGTTCTAGGTTTATATGTGCACACAGCCACATCTGACTTTTTACATTGATGCTGGGCCCTGAATTCAGGTCCTCATGTTTGTACAATTAGTGCTCTTATCCACTGACCCAAGGCTATATCCATGGGGTGTATTTTTTAATAGCTACCCTTGGAGCCTAATTAGCTACTCTGTCACACTTTTTAACTCTTCTTTTTGGACTTGGGTTATTTCAGATAAGGTCTCTTCAGGTTCGCAGATGTGTTATACTACAATCTCAGATCTTCTAAGTTTGTGTAGAAGAGGTTTAATTTTGCAAATAGTACTCTTATAATCTAGAATTTCTACTTGTTTCTCCTTTATCATATTAATTTTTCTGTTACGATATTGCTGTTTTGCTTATTTCAGCATGAGCATTTTAAATCCTGAGGTGCTTTTTACTTTTTCCTGGTATACCATAATTCTATTTTACTTTTCTTTTATGATTAATGAATATTGTTTGAAAGTGATAATTACTTATAATGTATTATATTTATTATCAATGTGCATTTGTCTGGAAGGTTCTTTTTTTTGTTATAATTTGCAGCAAACTTGTCTGACCTCAAAAATAAATAATGGAATTTGTTAAAATTTCCTAAAATTTTATCCTGCACAAAACAATATTTTCTAAAAGATTGATTAGTTTTCTGAAAACTTATTTAACAGGAGAGATAAGTTTTGAAAGTTATATATTTACATAAATGTTTAAAGATATAAATGGATATAAGTACGTACAAACTAATGGATGACATAAGAAATATCCAGCTTACTGTGAACCATGTAATCATGGGCCAAGACAAAATCAGTGTGTGTATATGTGTGAGTACAGGTCATTCAAGTCTGTTGTACACCTACTTGTTACTATGCTCTGCATAATATAAGGATGAAGTTGTAGGCTATATTTTCTAGATTTCTGTAGCAAGAGACAGAGTTGCTGGGTTAAATCAATAGAAAGCAACAATAAGGGATTACAGGGTAGAAATCAAACAGCAGCCAGATCATTCTTCATTTCTCTGACAGCTCACACTTTACCCAAGAGCTCCAT
Organism: Grammomys surdaster; assembly: GCF_004785775.1. NCBI lineage: Eukaryota > Metazoa > Chordata > Mammalia > Rodentia > Muridae > Grammomys > Grammomys surdaster. The sequence goes on along the minus strand of NW_021620427.1, from coordinate 2,070,040 downwards.
TGAAGACTAGATAAACCCATTCTGGTGGATCCAGTAGCCTTTCTGCTTTGCTCTAGCGTCAGTGTTGCTCATTAACACATTTATAATATACAGAGTCTTGTGCTATTGCTTTGCTGTCTAAAATTTGGCTTCTAAGTTTGGCTATTGGTATGGATATGAGTTACTGGCGCTGTCTGAGTTTACGATGTGGTATATACAACAAAAATGATTTGGACCATGGAAATATGGATGATTGTAATAGAGTTGATTTCAAAAGAAAAGAGGTACTCCCAAGAGCTAGGGATCTATGCAAAAAACAAAAATCCCTCAGAAGACCCATGTCACCTGTGTTCATATTCTTCATAGATCATTTATATAATGCTATGCTTCTCCTAGGAATCTCATGTCCTTTTCTTTGTGTTCTGTTTTGTTACACATAACCTTAGTAGGCACCAATGATGTGTTTATAAAAAGATAAAGAGTTAAAAAGAGTATGTTCTGTGGGTGTGTGGAGAGGTATGGGGGAAGGGGATGTCTCAGCTGGCCCATACAGAGGCATCTCTTCTACCTGGGAGACCAGTCACACACCGGTAGAGTATAGAATAGAGTTTTTTCAGAGCATGGGGAGGGGAGCCAGGAGGGTAGTAGAGGCGGGGGAGGGGGGAAGAGAAGAGAAGAGAAGAGGAGGGGAGGGGAGGGGAGGGGAGGGGAGGGGAGGGGAGAGGAGAGGAGAGGAGAGGAGAGGAGAGGAGAGGAGAGGAGAGGAATAGAGAGGAGAGGAGAGGAGAAGAGAAGAGAGGAAAGGAGTAGAGGCCAGCCATGACCACATGGAGAGAGAGAGTGTGTGGAAGGGGAGGAGGGGGAAGGGGTGAGGGAACAGAGGGATAAAGAAAGCAAGAGCAAGAGATAAAGAGGGAGAGGAGGGGGACAAGCAGCCCTTTTTAGTGGGCCAGGCCTCCCTGGCTATTGCCAGGTAACTGTAGAGGTGGAGTTTAGACAGAATACTGACATAGGTTACCAGGGTTTATATATATTGATGCCCCTTTCTTCAAGCCCCTAATCATGACAGTTTCATTAACATCATGACAAGTTTCTTCTGTTTTATAATTGTTGGCACTTATATCTAGATAGATTTTTGGCTATCACAGACCTTAAACTTAATATTGTTATGAATCATCTAAATAAACAACAAAGAATACTCTATAATCCATTGCATTTCTTTTGTTTTCCTTCCTCTTTCTGTCTCCCTCTTATCTGTCTGTCTTCTCATCTTATTTTCAATATTCTTGTTTTGAAATAGTCAATTTTCAAAAATCTGTTATGAAATACTAATTTTAACTAATTGATACATCTTTTAATCACTAAATTTTAAGTGATTAAATACTTTTCTTCAACAACTAATGCCACAGTAAATTCTACTTAAAAAAATGAAGAATAAACAACCTGAAGTGAAAGAAATTAGTTGCCCTCAAGTGCCTTTACCTTTTAATTAAGGTATTGAAACACTGCCAAGAGCATGATGTCCTGAGGAATGTGAGGAACTTCTGGTACATATTTTAGAAAGGGGAAGATATCTAGATTAGATTAATCTCAGCTCTCAACTATTCCTGTGAATACTCATTCAAAGAAAATATTATTCGCAGATATGAATACAAAGAATGAGAAGCAAGAAAACAAGAATTGTAAAAAAAAAACATAATTAATCAACATAATTATTAAGTTGTGAAAAACTTTTATCAGAAGTTACAAATATTTTATTTAAATTTCTAAGTTTATTTTCAAACTCCTGATATTTCCAAACTAAAAGTGATCAATTAGAATGAGTATAAAAGACTCACTAGAACCTATAGCATTTTATTGTAAATTATGAGCTATATCTCTAACTATATTTATATATTTATTTTATTATTTTTAATTTATTTTTATTGAATTTTTTGTTTACATTTCAAATGTTATCCCCTTTCCAGGTTCTCCCCCACCCCAGGAAAGTCCCTATCCCATCCCACCTGCTTTAGCTTCTATGAGCGTGTTTCCCCACACACCCACTTCTGCCTCCCCACTCTACATTCCCCTACACTGGGACATCGAACCTTCACAGGACCAAGGGCCTCTTCTCTCATTGATGCCTGACGAGGCCGTCCTCTGCTACATATGTGGCTGGAGCCATGGGTCCATCCACGTGTACTCCTTGCTTGGTGATTTAGTCCCAGGGAGCTCTGGGGTGGGAGGTCTAGTTGGTTGATATTGCTCTTCCTATGGAGTTGTTGCAAACCCCTTCAGCTCTTCAGTCCTTTCTCTAACTCCTTCATTGGGGACCCCATGCTCAGTCCAATGGTTGGCTGCAAGTATTCTCCTCTGTATTTGTCAGGCTCTGGCAGAGTCTTTCAGGAGACAGCCATATAAGGCTCCTGTCAGCATGCGTTTCTTGGCATCCACAATAATGTCTGGGTTCGATGACTGTATATGGGATGGATCCCCAGGTGGGGCAGTTTCTGGTTGGCCTTTCCTTCAGTCTCTGCTCTACATGTTGCCTCTGTATTTGCTCCCATGAGTATTTTGTTCCCCCTTCTAAGAAGAACTGAGGCATCCATACTTTGGTCTTCCTTCTTGAGCTTCATGTGGTCTGTGAGTTGTATCTTGGGTACTGCGAGCTTTTGGGCTAATATCCACTTATCAGTGAGTGCATATCATGTGTGTTCTTTTGTGATTGGGTTACCTTATTTAGGATGATATTTTCCAGTTCCATTCATTTGCTTAAGCATTTCATGAATTCATTGTTTTTAATAGCTGAATAGTACCCAACTGTATAAATGTACCACATTTTCTGTATTCATTCTTCTGTTGAAGGACATCTGGGTTCTTTCCTGCTTCTGGCTATTGTAAATAAGGCTGCTATAAACATAATGGAGCATGTGTCCTTGTTATATGTTGGGGCACATTCTGGGTATATGCTTGGGAGTTGTATAGCTTGGTCCTCAGGTAACACTATGTTCAATTTTCTGAGGAACCCCCAGACTGATTTCCAGAGTGGTTGTACCAGCTTGCAGTCTCACCAACCGTGGAAGAGTGTTCCTCTTTCTCCACATCCTCGTTGTCATCTGCAGTCATCTGTGTTTTATTTTTCCAAAACCACAGTTTCCCATATATTTCTATAGCTCAGCAAATATATACAAACATATGTACATGTACATATGTGTCATATATACATTCCTAGAAATTAACACACAAAGAAAACATAGTAGAACATTAAAATTAGGAATCTAGCTAAAGAGTGTGGAAAAGTTCATTGTACTACCTGGTCCCTTTTCTGTAGCTTTGGGTTATTAAACATACAGACACAGATTTCAAGAATCACATGAAGCTAAATTACACTGTTTACAAGTAAAAACACTGATAATAAAGTGATAAGTCAGGATAATGGAATTCTGGGAGAGATAAGCTCATGAGGGAGAACTTCACAGGCGCTTCTAATATTGTAAATACCTCCACTCCAGTATGAATGTTGGATTTTCCTTTGCAGATAGTAACTATAAAGTTACTACACATTTTTTCTAAGTATATATTTCTAAACTAGGAAATGATCAAAAAAATGGAATGAAGTATATAAAAACATTTTTGAAGGAAAATCATTTCACATGATTGTGTGTATGTATGAATATGTGTGTGTGTGTGTGTAAAAATACTGTTTTGCTTTCTACGATGTAAGGGGGCTTTTGCTAAAGAAGTCACATAGCCAAGACCAGGCTATGGAAACATACTGAGCTAGTCATCTTAGTTTTCCATGAGATACTTCTGATACTATCACCAATTCTCAACGCTGAATTATTAGACATTAGGTCATATGTTTTTCTAAATGATTTCTATCCGTTTTATACAACATGTCATGGTGTGCCTAAACATATTCTGTATATATAGCTTAAATGTTATCGTGAAAACCTTTAAGATTCTGTTACTCAGATGTTATAAATATCCAATGTTGCTCATGAGCCTGTTCTGCCTGTTGGAACAGCCTTTTCTGACTCCCTCTGCAACTGACTGGGTGCTGCCAGGCCTGAGTTTCCCCATCCTAGCCATCCGAATCAGACTCAGCATCTAAGTCCTCATCACTGTCTTCCTTCCATTTGTAGCCTCTTCTATGGTCAGAACCTTCATTTTCAGTATTTTCTGAAGTTTCTGGTTCTTTTTTTTTATTGGATGTTTTATTTACATTTCATATGTTGTCCCCTTA
>NW_021620427.1:2062908-2065733 GCF_004785775.1 Grammomys surdaster | reverse complement strand
CCCCCCACTCCCACCTCCCCACCCTCAAAATTCCCACCCCCTGGGGCGTCCAGCCTTCATGAGGTCAAGGATCTCTTCTTCCACCTATGCCCAGCAGGGCCCTCCACTCTTACATATTCAGCTGAAGCCCTGGATCCCTCCCTAAGTGCTCCCAGGCTGGTGGTTTAGACCCTGGGAGCTGTGGTTGGTTGGTATTGTTGCTCTCCTCATGGTGCTGCAAACCCTTTCAGCTCCTTCAGTCTTCACTCTAACTCCTCCATTGAGAACCCCATTATCAGTTCAATGGCTAGTTGTGAGCATCTGCCTCTGAATATGTCAGACTCTTGAAGACCTCTGAGGAGACATCCATATCAGGCTCTTATCAGCATGCACTTCCTGGCTTCCACATCAGCATCTACCTTTGGTGACTGCACATGGGATGGATACTCAGGTGGAATGGTCTTCAGATGGCCCCTCCTTCAGTTTCTGTCCCTCACTTTATCTCCATATTTGCTCCCTTGAGTATTTTGTTGCTCCTTCTAAGAAGAACCAAATCACCCCCACTTGGTCTTCCTTCTTTATGAGCTTCATGTGGCCTGTGTGTTGCATCTTGGGCATTTCAAGGTTCTGGGCTAATATCCAATAATCAGTGAGTGAATACCGTGTGTGTTCTTTTGTGATTGGCTTACTTCACTCAGGATGATAATTTCTAGTTCCATCCATTTACCTAGGAAACTCTCGAATTCAATGTTTTTAATAGCTGAGTAATACTCCATTGTGTAAATATACCACATTTTTTAAATCCATTCCTCAGTTGAAGGACATCTGGGTTCTTTCCAGCTCCTGGCTATTATAAATAAGGCTGCTATGAACATAGTTGAGCATATGTCCTTGTTATATGTTCGAGCATCTTCTGGGTATATGCCTAGGAGTGGTATAGCTGAATCCTCAGGTAATGCTATGTCCAATTTTCTGAGAAACCTCCACACTGATTTCAAAAGTGGTTGCACCATCTTGCAGTCCCACCAACAATGGGGGAGTGTTCTTCTTTCTCTACACCCTCGCCAGAGTTTTTAATCTTAGCCATTCTGACTGGTGTGAGATGGAATCTCAGGGTCGTTTTGATTTGCATTTCCCTGACAACTAAGGATACTGAACATTTCTTTAGGTGCTTCTTGGCCATTCGAGTTTCTTCCGTTGAAAATTCTTTGTTAAGCTCTATACCCCATTTTTAATAGGGTTATTTGGTTGTCTGGAGTCTAATTTCTTGAGTTCTTTTTATATATTGGATATTAGCCCTCTATCAGATGGATGATTGGTAAAGATCTTTTCCCAATTTGCCGTTTTGTCCTATTGACAGTGTCCTTTGCCTTACAGAAACTTTGCAATTTTATGAAGTCCCATTTGTCAATTCTTGATCTTAGAGCATATGCCATTGGTGTTCTGTTCAGGAACATTTCCCCTGTGCCCAAGTATTCGAGGCTCTTCGCCACCTTCTCTTCTATTAGTTTCAGTGTATCTGGTTTTATGTGGAGGTCCTTATCCACTTAGACTTGAGCTTTGTACAAGGGGATAAGAATGGATCAATTTTCATTCTTCTACATGTTGTCCTCCAGTTGAACCAGCACCATTTGTTGAAAATGCTGTCCTTTTTCCACTGGACAGTTTTAGATCCTTTGTCAAAGATCAAGTGATCATAGGTGTGTGGGTTCATTTCTGGGTCTTCAATTCTATTCCATTGCTCTTCCTGCTTGTCTCTGTACCAATACCAGGTAGTTTTTATCACTATTGCTCTGTTTCTGGACTTTACTAAATGGAATTATGATCTCTTCTTTCTTTCCACATTTTGCACAAACTTAATCGTCACAAGTACATGGTCTACACATTATGTGGTAATAATCCTTTACTGTCTTTAGTAAACCTTTAACACATTTCTTAGGCTTTGACAGTGGTTTGTATTTGCTATATTTTACAGGCTATTCAAGAACTTCTTTACATCGCTGACATACTCCATCATGAACTTTTGTATTAGTTTTCTTGGTCTGAACACTCTTACCAGACTGGTCATTTTTGAGGTAAACATATTCTGGTGCTTCTGAGGCCAGGATTGAGTCACATTGCCTTTCTGGGAACTCATCAACAAATCTCAAGCACCGTAAGTCAATGCAGCCTATAAGTTACAGGAAAGGGTAAAGAAGTTCCCGCTCTGGATTGAAACTTCAGGAGTCAACTGAGTTTTTAATCTTAGCCATTTTGACTGGTGTGAGGTGAAATTTCAGGGTTGTTTTGATTTACATTTTCCTGATGACTAAGAATGTTGAACATTACTTCAGGTGCTTCTTGTCCATTTGACATTCCTCAGCTGAAAATTCTTTGTTTAGCTCTGTACCCCATTTTCAATAGGATTATTCGATTCTCTGTAGTCTAACTTCTTGAGTCCTTTGTACATACTAGATATTAGTCCTCTATTGGATGTAGGATTGGTAAAGATCTTTTCCCAATCTGTTGGTTGCTGTTTTGTCCTATTTACCATGTCCTTTGCCTTATGGAAGTTTTGCAGTTTTATGAGGCTCCATTTGTCTATTGTTGATCTTAGAGCACAAGCCATTGGTGTTCTGTTCAGGAACTTTTCTCCTGTGTCCATGTGTTTGAGGATCTTCTGCACTGTTTCTTCTATTGGTTTCAGTGTATCTGGTTTTATGTGGAGGTCCTTGATCCACTTGGACTTGAGAGAGAACAGCAACAGCCGGAAACACACACACACACACACACACACAGAGAGAGAGAGAGAGAGAGACAGAGAGAGAGAGAGAGAGAGAGAGAGAGAGAGAGAGAGAGAGAGAGAG
>NW_021620427.1:2045353-2062898 GCF_004785775.1 Grammomys surdaster | reverse complement strand
GAGAGAGAGAGAGAGAGAGAGAGAGAGAGAGAGAGAGAGAGAGAGAGCTGAGCGCAGAGAGAATAGAAAGAGCAGAGAGTAGTTTTTACCAGGACAGTTTTAAAGAGACAGAGTGCACAGAGCACAGGCTAGACACAGGTGAAAACAGAACTAGCCAAAGAATTAGAAGGAACCAGAACATTAGAATACATTGCCATAATTACTTTGAGGCCAAGCAGAAGACTTCAGTCAGAAACCAAGAGAGGCCTGTTTGCATCAGTCATCTTGGAGAGGAGTTTGAGATAGAACAGCTATGTTGAACCAACTAGCCAGAATTTAGAAAGAATTAGAAGGGTGGGTTCAGCAATAACCATCCAAGATAACAATTACATCTGCCAAATAAAAGCTAACTTACAGCAACCATTTCAATTACAGTTTTCTTATATGATTAATATTTTAAAGATAATTTATGCAATATATTCAAAACAAGCCAAATGATAGCTAAAGTTTAACCTTATTTTATTGAAATACTACTTTCTCAGTACAAGCTATTCTTTAATATAGAGAGGCAACAAAATCTTTTGATTTAAAAAATTTTAACATTTTATAATATTGATTTCTAAAAATATATATTAGTAATATAAGCAATATTGAAATTGAAGAAATTACTCTTAAAAAATAAATTGGTACTTATAAACATTTACACAATATTTTATGATTGGAAGACTCTTTTACACAGTGAACAATGATCAACTTAGAAACATTCATCTCAAATATACATTAATTTTTACATTGGGAACAATCCTAATTTTAAAGAACAACTTTTATTAGGACTTGCTAATAGAACATCAACATTCCCAATGAGTTTTCATTTTGTACTTATGGTGTATTAAATATTTAATATGTGTGCTCCTAATGTTGACATGGAAATTAGTAATTGATAATATAAAATTAGAAGTATTTACAAAGACATATTTATTTCATCAGAGGCATGGCATTTTTGCATTTATGTGGAAACAGTCTGAAAAAATAATAAGTATTCTTAAATCCAGTGCCAGTGTAATCTGCAAGAGAAATTTCATTAAAGTAAAATATCTACAGTATATTTGTTCATAAGATTTCCTTCTAACATAAACAGTTTAGCTAGAATCTTAAATATATTCCAAAACTAATAAGTAGAATTGGTAAATGGAGAAGGATTCTGAGGAATGAAATGGTATATTTTGAATGTGTTAGTAATAAAAATGAAACCACTCCATGTTATAATATTAAAAAGTATCATTCAGAGTTCCCAGTTTTCTTGTGGAAGCAATCAGAAAAGCTGTTTCTATCAGAGAAAATATCCTTTTATATATAAGTGTGAATAGCAGGTTCTTTCCAAGAACAAAAACAAAAGCTAACTGCTGAACGTGTGTGTATATATGTATATACACACACACATATATATATATGTATCTCAAATATTCTTTTATTTTGTGATTTAAAAAAACCCTCATTTCATGAAAAATGCAACAATTTTTCAGAGAAATAACAATTTTATGGACTGAAAGTAAATACAGAAATATTTCATATGTATATAAAACCTCACTAGATACTGTAAGGACCCACGAAGAGGACCCCCAACTCAAGTCCCAATCAGCACACACCCAAGGAGACACGAGAGACTGACTTGATGCAAAATAGCAAAAGGCAGTTTACTAACAAGGGCCCTTGGATTGAAACTCATCCCACGCAGGGGAGAGAATTTCGATGAAGACCCCAGGAAGTTTAGAACTTTTATAGGGGGAGGCACAAGGGGGAAGGGAAAAGCAGGAAATTCTGGTGCAGTTACATATGATTGGATATTTCAAACATCAGTACTTTGCGTAAGCAATCATTTTGACAGGCTGGATGGCCCACTATTTTTGACCATGAAGCCTCAGACCTTCTAGGATAAACACCAGGTGGCCCATTACTCACTTGGGCATGTTTAGACTGGTCAAGATATGTTTTTGGTTGTTTCTACATTTCTGGTCACCTCGTCCCTAGAGGGGCTTGATATTTTTATTATGGCTATTCTCAGCAAGCTCAGCAAGCCATCCTGAGGTCTTTGCAAAGTTGTTTTTAGTTTTTACTCTTACAATACACATCACCAAGCCTAATATTTAATTTTTATGTCAATGTGGTAGGGTACATAAGTATCTGTATACATATGTATGTATATTGAGAGCACAGCTTGTATCAGACAGAACATAGATAAGTATGAATGGATCATACCATTGGAGTAAGATATTATTTTCTCCTAATAGTATCAGTATAAAATGAAAAACTATAGTTGAAATCAATAGAACTGTGTACACAGTGATAAAGGGAATAGGGTTAGTATTCTGAAAGTGGTGGCTCTAATAAGTGAGGACTAGAGAGAGACTTGGTTTGTAGATATAGGATGCTGTAGAGAAAAACATCAATCATGTTATTCAGTACTGTTTCCTGCATCCTATAGTACTGACTTGTCCAGAGTAACAGTAGTAAAAAGACTATTATCTTAACCAGTCACTCTGGTACTTTAAATACGGTAAAAATCCTTGATTAAGGATGGTGTCCTCCTTAACAGTCATGACTAGTGTTGTTTGCATGTTCTAGGGGTAGTAAACATGGACGCTTTTCTAAATAGTCCAGTTGGTAGGTTTTCCTTTAAATATTTATGCTTATATATTTGTGCTGCTCCTTCCCCAACCTTGGTTAGAAAAACCTTCTATTGCAGTGAGTAGTAGTTACTATGGAAAGACAATGAGGCAATATTGTTCAAAATTCTAAGAACATCTGAATGGTTAGACTTTGCTGGATAGTTTATAAATATCACTAGGGCTTAGTGAATATAAGAAAGAGGGGGTGAAAGAGACCACACTGATAAGTGCCATGTCTATTGGACTATTTTCTAAGGAGAGTATTAATTATTACCTTTAAGAATGTAATATAATTACATACTTTCTCCTTCTCTTTTCTCCTCCTAAGCCCTCCAACATACTCTTCCTTGATCTCTTTCAAACTTATGAACAATTTTTAATTCATTATTATTAACATACACATGTATATTTAGGTGCCTAAATTACAGCCTGACCATTATGTATGGTGTTACTTTATATATATTTTCAGGGCTCATCAGTTAGTACTGAATAACAGATTTTTTTCAATCATACCTGGGAAAAATATTCCTAGAAGTATTATGTTCATGTGTAAAATTTCTTTTAAGTCCTATTTAAACTACCATTGATTGGAACCCTTGGAAATGGTGGATATTCGACAGCAAGTGGTAGAATATAGTGAGAGAAAGCACATTTTCCAATGCTGCTTTTCCTATTTGCTAAAATAACACCTTCTGTAGTATCTGTCACTCTTTATTTGCTGATATAATATCATGGCAAAGGAAATTTATTTTTTTAAAAAAGCATCTAAAACTTATGACTTTATAAGGTTAATGTTCATTATTGAGGAAAAAGGGAACAGCTGAGAGCACACATTGTGATCGACAACTAGAAATCATATAGATACTACTGAGAGTCTGAAATCTATTAAAACCTAATCTGCCTCCAGTGGCACAAATACAACAGTGAAACTATATCTCCTAGTCTTTCCCAAACAGTTCTACCAACTATGGAAAAGTATTCTAACATGACCCTTCTCATTCAAACCACCAAAGTGAACTAGTAAAGAAATAGAATCTATCTTCCAGTCCACATCTCTAACCACAATCCTAGATTACTGCAGACATCAGTGACTACCAGCTGATACCCCTACCCTGACTCCATGCTTGCTGGTTCCTCTAGGCAGCAGCCTGAATGATCATGCCCATGCTGCACTGCGTTTTCTTCCTTCCTTCCTTCCTTCCTTCCTTCCTTCCTTCCTTCCTTCCTTCCTTTCTTTCTTTCTTTCTTTCTTTCTTTCTTTCTTTCTTTCTTTCTTTTTGCTTATTTATTGTTATATTGATTTTTAATTTTTTATTCCAGTTCTTTTTATTCCCCAATCTGTTTTTATACCATTTTAATTACATGCAAGTATTAAGGGCAGTTCTAGGTTGAGGAACTAGCAATACAATAGATGAAAATAGTCAAGGAACAAGCAAGACAATAAATACAAATAGTCACACAACAAGCAAGGAAATAAACAAAGTCCCATGATCATGCTCACCATCACTCTTTCTAAGGGCTTAATAGAATGACAAAAATATCTGAGCCTACTTCTCTGTCCTAGCCCAATGTCATTTTCATTCATGAAGCCTATTTCTTTGTTTTAGCCTAAGATTTAGATTCCTGCCTGAAATTACTTCTTTGTTCTAGGCTAAGATTTAGCTTCTTTCCTGAAATTACTTCTTTGTTCTAGGCTAATGTTAGATTCCTGCCTGAAACCCACTTCCTTGTCCTTGGCCAATGTCAGATTCCAGCCAAGCATCCCCCAAAGCACTCCACATCTCCCCCTTCTTTATTTTATAAATAAGACTGAGCCTGTCTTAGATCATTCTGACAAGAATGTCTTCCATACCTGTTGTGGAACATGCATTATCAAAAGCAATGCCCATCTGCCTTAGGTTGGTAAGGCTCTGTGCAGAATCTTACATGTCACTGGCTTGCCAGTATTGCATATTCTAAGTCATAACTCTACCTGTATCCATGGAGGCCTTCTGCTGTCCAGGACAATCAGAGGACTACAACCATTGGGGACTACCAGCTCTACCTACATCCTTGGAGGACTACCCACACAGTAATACAAGCAGCTTGACGTTATCAGGGACAACCAGTGCGACCTGTAAGCTCAAAGGCCTGGTGATATCACGGACTACCAGCTCTTCTTGCAACCCAAAAGGTCTGCTCCCAGCAGTTACTTACAAGTCTGCCAACTCTGGGACAACCAGATGACTAAAGGCCAATATAAAAACAAAATCAACAAAAGTCAGGGAAATATGACACCATTGGAGTCCCACTATCCTACTATAGTAAGCCCGTAATATCCTAACATACCTGAATTAGAAGAAACTGACCTTAAGTCTAATCATATGAAAATGATGGAGGCCTTCAAAGAGGAAATTCATAAATTTCTTAAAGAAATACAGGAAAGTACAATCAAACAGATAAAGAAATGAGTAAAAACATTCAAGACCTGAAAATGGAATTAGAATAAATAAAGAAAACATAAACTGAGGCAATCTTGGAGAAAACCTATGAAAGAAAACAGGAACTACAGACACAAGCATTGGCAACAGAATATAAGAGATGGAAGTGAGAATCTCAGGCATACAATATACAGTAGAAGATATTGATATGTCAGTCAAGGAAATTGTTAACTCCAAAAGATTTCTGACACAAAAGATGCAGGAAATCTGGGATACTATCAAAGACCAAATCTAAAAATAATAGAAAAGAAGAGGGAAAAGATTCTCAGAATTTCCAGGGTCAGAAAATATCTTCAACAATATCACAGAAGAAAACTTCCCTAATCTAAAAAAAAGTAATGCTTATGAATATACAAGAATATTACAGAACACCCAGTAGAGTTGACCAAAAAAGAAAATCCTTCCATGACATAATAATCAAAATACTGTATTTAATTTGAGGTCAGCTATTGGCTTGCTGTGCATTGTTTTTTTCATTACGTTTATGAACGGGTTTTAGATTTTTGTCAGAGTCTTTTTCAGCATCTAATAAGATGATCAAGTGAATTTTTTCTTTCAGTTTCCTTCTAGTGGATTATGTTGATGGATATTCATATATTAAGGTATCCCTGCATTCCTCAGATAAGGCCTACTTGATCATGGTGAATAATGTTTTTAAATTCAGTTTATGAAAATTTAATTGAGTATTTTTGCCTCAATGTTCACAGTAGTATTTGGTCTGAAATTCTCTTTGTTGAGTCTTTGCTTAGAGTAGATATCAGGATAACTGTGGCTTCATAGGGTAAATTTACTAGTGTTCTTTCCATTTCTATTTTGAGGAATTATCTGATAGAATTTTGCATCTTTCCTTGTGGTTTTCTCCCCTTTGGTTGGGATATGTTTAACTGCTTCTATTTCTTTAAGGTTTATAAGAGTGTTTAGACAGTTTATCTCACCTTGGTTTACCTTTGTTAAGTGGTATCTGTCTAGAAAATCATCCACTTCATTTAGATCTTTCAATTTTGTGGAATACAAGCTTTTGAAGTAAGACCTAATGTTTTTTGAATTTCCAGTTACTACTGCTATGGCTTCCTTTTCATTTCTGATTTTGTTAATTTGGATACTGTATGCCTTTTAGTTTGTCTAAGGGTCTGTCTATCTTGTTGACTTTCTCAAAGAACCAAATAATTTTGTTGATTATTTGAATTGTTCTCTTTGTTTTTAATTGACTGATTTCATCCCTTAGTTTGACTATTTCCTGGCTTCTACTCCTCTTCGGTGTGCTTTCTTCTTTTTGTTCTAGAGCTTTCAGGTGTGCTGTTAAGTTGCTAGTATGGGATACCTCCAGTTTCTTTATGAAGGCATTTATTGTGATGAACTTTCTTTTTAGCACTGCTTTCATTGTATCTCACATGTTTGGGTATGTTGTAGGTTCATTTTCATTGAATTCTAGAAGGTTTATAATTTCTTTATTTCTTCCCTGATCAAGTGCTCATTGAGTAGAGAGTTGTTCAGTTTTCATTGAGTATGTGGATTTTTTTCTGTTGTTGTTGAAGTTCAGCCTTTATCCATAGTAACCTAATAAAATGTGAGAGGTTATTTCAATCTTCTTGGATATCAACAACAACAGGAAAAAAAGCAAAAACAAACAAACAAACAAAAAACCAAACAACAGAAAGTTTTCAAGCTCATGGAGTCTAAATAACTCACTACTGAACAAAAATCATTCAAGACAAAAATTAAGAAAGACATTTAAACTGTTTTATAAATGAATGGAAATGAAAACAACATACCTAAAATAATGGGAAAACAAAGGTGATTTTAAGAGGGAAGTTCATGGCATTAAGCACATACATTAAAAAAATTAGAGAGATCTCATATTAGCGAATTAATAGGACACCTGAGATCTGTTGAACGAAAAAGAAGAAATAATATTCAAAAGTAATTAAAGTTGTAGACAAGAAAGAAACAAATTCAGGGCTGAAAGTAATAAAGTAGGAACAAGGAAGCAAACAAGAGATTACAAACAAACAAAAGAATCTCTAAAAATATTTTTGAGTTCATTTTGTGTTGGTCATCTACTGCTAGACATGAGACCTGCCCTTAAGCGTGGTTTGTATACCCAGTAAGACTCTATTGCAGAAACTAATTTTTCTGTCGTGAGTGGTTATCTATGGGAAGTAGCTTTTGACTTAGGATTGTGGGTTTGTGTCCACTCCAACTTGGTATTGGGACCACACCAGACCCAGATCTGTGCAGGCTCTGTGAGTTCAAATGTGAGTTCATTGCCCTTCTAAGAATTCATCTTCTTCTTCCATTCTCTCCCACCCTTTATTCTTTGTTTTCCCAGGTATTGAACTTCTCATAAGTCTTTTGACTGAGATTTTTATTCTGTTTATTGAATTTTTTATTTCAAGCATCATTTCAGATTAGTTTTTTCCAACAATTTTATCTTTTGCTAGTACATATTTTCTTGTATTGGATGGAATTATTTCATATTTGTTGTTTATGGAGTGTATTTATCTTTTCATTGTGTTCTATGATCATAATGATAATCATTCTTTGGATTTGTCTGTTGGTCCTTTTATGTCCCTTTCACTAGTTACGATCTTTGGGGGAGACCTCTCATCTTGGTTTTTCATAGTCTGTTTCCATGCTAGGACTTTTCATCTGAAGTTACTTTGTAGGTTAACATTTTCTGTCTTTAATTCTGTCTTTTATATTCCAAATTCAAGTCTACTGTTTTTTTTCAGTAGTGGTGCTGCTCATGTTCAATGCAGGATGATTCAAAATTTAACCAGAACTACATTCCTCAATAGGTTAAATTGTACATTGGAGTGTCAGGTGCTTCTAACTATACAGAAAATAGCTAACAGCCTTGAGTTTTAAACTTACGTTGCTTAACTATGTTTTAAGTTAACTTTAAAAATTCCCTGTAGATGAGCTAATTGAAAGATTTCCATCTTCTTACTGCAATCAGATGATAAGAAGCAGAATCTATAAAATGAACAAAATCCTTATGATTAGATTCTTAAAAACAACTAATCAATTTTTACTTGTTAAAACTGCAAACACAAGAGTTTCATGCTTGGTTCATTCATTTGCTTTCCATATTTTCTCTGAAAAATAATGTTTGAACCTCAGTTTAATGTTTTCCTCCATCCTCCAAAACCTGTTGTTTTGTGGACGTGAAGATAGTCTCTGATAGTAAAAATGTCCTGACTCACTAAGAGAAAGAATAATTACAGTATTAGTGGATAATTTTGTAAGTGGCGTGATTATGGCGTTAAGCATGATTAAAATTTACAATAAATGTACTGAGGAAGGAAAGGAAATTTACATTAAATTGATTTTACAGATCCCAGTTAAGTGGTGTATGACTTACTCATTATTCAAACAATAGTATATTCAATGACTCTGTAATCATCTCTCAATCCAAGAAGTCACTGTCTATCTAATCAGTCACTCTGCTCATTCTCTCTATCGTGGTTTGAACAAGAAGTGTCCCCCTTAGGCTCAGGCTTTGAACACTTGGTCCCAAGTTGATGGAACTGTTTGGGTAGGTGGTGGAAGCACATGGCCAGGGTGGACTTTCAATGGAGCCTTGCTCCACCTCCAATTTATTATCTATGCTTTATGGTTTGGGTTCATGTCTTGACCTGCATTCTTCCTGACTCTGCTACTATGACTGCTATCTGAACATCAAGCCTGCTGTTTGCTCCTGTGGCTCCTCTCTCCTCATAATCTACTGTTACCCAACTAGAAACACAGAAAATCAAACCATTTCTTCTTAGCTTGCTGTGAATGGTGATGTTTTATCACACAAAGAGAAAATTAACTAATATACCTCTTTATCTGCACATTATATTAACATGTTTCTAGGACATTCCATGAGGCCGTTTGTTTGTTTCGTTACGAGCTTTGGAATGCACTAATGTATCAACCCCTTAAGGACAGTATATATTTAAAAATACCTCATTCATATAGATCTGTGATGCTTTCTGCCTTCGAAGTTTTAAGTTCCATAGTTCTAATGTTTCAAATTTATAATTGACTTACAAGAGTTTATTATACATATATTTAATATAGATACTAAGACACTATAAATTTTTAGAGATTTTAATTGAAATAAAAGTGTTTCCTTCTTATTCTTCCTTTGAATTTGTTTATCACTTCCCAGATAAGCTTTCCTTAAATGCTGGCTATGCCACATCTCCAACTCTCAAGTTGATTGTTTCTTTTTTCTTGATTGTTATTGATATGTACACACATATAATTTCAGGTTGTATTAGTGTGTTCAGAAATATATGTATAAACAAATATAGTAATAATAATTACAAATGCACCTATATATAAGATACACAGGACAGTTTATAAGTAGGAAAGGAAAGGGGAATGATATAATTCTATTATAATCTCAAAAATAAAAGATAATAAAATGGAATTAGCCACAAAAATAAAGTGAAAGCTGTCATTTGCATACTTTTATACTCTTAAATATAGAATGTACACACAACGAATATTTTGCTACATTTTATGTACCTTTTAATTGCAAGTAACATATTCTAATAGGAAAACATTTTTTTTTGAGAAACTTACAAGTAAATGCATCTGTTATGTTGAACAAGTATTGTTTGGGTGTTTTCACTTAAATGTAATTACAATACAATTTACTTTTCTCCCATTTGGTATTTCAAAATACTCACTGGGGTACATTTTCCAATTTCCTCTAGAAAAAAAATCATAGTGTCTGACTCTTTTGCTGTGGTAGCAGAGAAGCAAGAAAACTTTTTTGATGGTACAATAAATGCATTCATACCTCAGTATCTACCTTAAAATTTTCATTAAGAAAAAAGAAAGTTCTTTTCTTTCTTCCTGATTTTAGGGTGCATGCTGCAATTGGTGCAGAGCATGGATTTGTTTCTTTATCCTTTTACTCACTGTTCTTCTTTGACTTAGTTTCCAAAACCATAAGAAATACAATTTCAAATAATCAAAATAATCAAAAAAGGAAAGAATCCTTTTCTCCATCTAAACTTTCCTGTATACCACTTTTTGGTTTCTTTCAAATTTATGTCCTCATTTAAAAAAATTTAATCTAAGGCCTTATTTTTAATAATTGATACATATATATATATATTCATAATTTATATATACACATATATACACATTTTCCTCCTAATTTCAAATTCTAGAGGTTTTTCATGGGGCGAGGTGAACGCTGAGTCTCCCTGCTAACATCCTTCATTTGTAACTACCTAGAGGCTTCTGATGGTTTCAGTAGTTCAATCCATACAGAAACTCTCCACTGAACTTTAAAAAATGACCCTCAGGCTGACAATTGCTTTGAACAGTAGCATGCTGATACTGGCTTTGGAATTTCATATCAACTGTCAGGGATCTACAGCAAAATTTGCAATCAAACAATAAATTATGCATAAGAAAGACATTGAAAATGATTCTCTAGTGCCAAATGGCCTACATACACATAGATACCATTAAAAATGGAAACATAGTTTCAAAATATTTTAGATATAGAACAATGTATGTAGATATTATATGTACTTGATATATACTTCTATAAACAAATAATTTACACAAATGTATATGTATATATATATATATATATATATATATATATATATATATCAGATTGAATGACTCACTTAGAATTTGTAAACATTCTCCCAAGATTATTTATTTTTATTGGACAGTATAATGCCTAATATAACTATCTTTCTTTATTATATTACTTCTCTAGCATTTCAATGTAAAAATATTTTAGCAATACCAGGTGCTTCTTGGACATCTTTCAGTGAGCTACTTATCTAGAGAGTACAGAAGCACATGGCATACATCCTAGAAGTTCATGCTTTTGAGTTTTATTTTTTCTTCTATACATCATTGTCATCATTTTTGTCTACTATCACATATTTCAAGGAAGAAAACTTCCCTGGCATTACAAACACAGTCTTGGCAACTTCTGTATAGTCATAACACAAATTTTTATACTCATGATCTTGAACCCTGCAATCTAGCCACTCTTCTTGTCTAAAGTCTATCTTCTCTTCCCCTCATATCTGTAAAGGCTGCATGTACCTGACGGACTACCTCAACAACAGATTCTTTATATCAACATTCTTATCACTACCTAAAATTATTTTATTCCTGAAAATTTACATTTTTCTTCCCTTATTATATATATATATATCAGATTGAATGACTCACTTAGAATTTGTAAACATTCTCCCAAGATTATTTATTTTTATTTTTATTTTTATTTTTATTTATTTATATAATATAAATTTTTTTATATATATATATAATTTATATTTATATTATATATAAAATTTTATTTTACAACATTATATATATATGTGTGTGTGTGTGTGTGTGTGTGTATACACACATACATATATATGGCAGTGAGCTATGAGAAAATGCCGGAAAGCCTGGTAGAAGAGCACTAGAACCACAGCACCCTGGCCTGAAGAAGGCCACTGGGATGGAAGGTGCTTCAGGCTTTCCCAGACATCCGGGTCTCTCAGTTTCAGCTCTCCACAGTCACTCCCACAGAGAGGTCCATGGTCATTGATCACATAGGAGTAGCACCATCATGCAGATGAGGCATTCTCAAGTTCTCAGACCAAGCCAATAGGGGTTACCTGCTGCCAGACCTTAACCCACCCTAAAACTGTATATATAGGCCAAGCTCAAAAGTAAAAGTGTGCGAGATTCTTCCCAGCATCTGAGAGCTTCTTTCATGGTCCCTCCCCTCTTTGCCGACCAGCCAGTGCCCCTCCGAAGCACTTGAAAGAGCTGTAACACTTTTCAAAGAGTTGTAACACATTCTCCCTCTCCACTCTGCTGAGACCCTGGGACGCGGTTGGTGGTGGGGCAGAAGCAGACTCTCCTGTCTGGCCCTGTCGTACCTCCCGGTCTGCTCGCGGACAGAGGAAGCTAGGTGGCTGCTGATTCCACCCTGTCCTCAGCCCGGTCAGAGATCCCCGTAAGACCCATCTGGAAGTGGATATATATATATATTCATTACCACCTTAGATATCATTGGGTCTTGAAAAGTCAGATTTTTTATCTGATATTTCACCAGAACAGTTTATTATTGAGTGAATTTTGAAAATATTGATGTGCTCCATTTGAAACCACTCTGTGTTTCCCTCTTATTAATTTGCCCATGATTTAGTGAAATGTGATGTTGTATGCAAGCTTCTCTAACTAATGTATTCATTCAGGACATGCTCAAACTACTGTACTTCCCATGCATCCAGATGATTTGGTATGATATAACAGCAGATAATTCTGTATCTATGAAGGGTTTCCATCAATTTCATTTTACAACATTATGTAGGACATTAAATGCTGGTCAGCTTATTTTCAACTTGTTGCAGTCTAACAACATATAGAAAAGGGAGCTTCAAATAAGCAAACACCCCCATCAGATTGGCCTATTGGCAAGCATATGAGGCATTTTCTTGATTTATATTTGATGTGAAAAGGCAGAGCCCGGTACGAGTATTGCTACCTCTGGACATGTAGGTTATCCTAGATTGTATTAAGGGGAATGATTAGGTCAAGGGGAGATAGTGAAGAAGCAGCATTCCTCTATTGGGGACCCTGCATTAAGTTTAATGGTTAGGTGCTAGCATATGCCTCTGTATATGTTAGGCTCTGACAGAGCCTCTCAGGAGACAGGTATATCAGGCTCCAGTCAGCATGCACTTCCTGACATCTACAACAGTGTTTACATTTGGTGATTGCATCTGGGATGGATCCCCAAGTCAGGTACTCTCTGGACTGTTCATCCTCCAGTCTCTGCTCCACACATTATCTCCATATGTGTTCTTGTGAGTATTTTGTTAAGCAGAAGAAAGAGGATAGTGGGCTTGATTATTGCTGGTATGACAGCTTTAATTACATTAATTGCTGACACCACTGCTTCTGCAATTGCTTTGACACAAGAAGTTAAGACAACTATGTCTGTTAATTATTTAGCAAAATATGTTACTAATGTGTTGAATATGCAAGAAGATTTAGGCACTTGGAAGAATGGATTGAAGCTCTTTATCCTATTCAAATTATTGGAAAAAAGTTCAGAGTTTAAGAGCAAGGAACCATCTCATCATGCCAAATACCATCGGATTCATGTCAGTTCTTAAATTTACAGTGGTAGTCATTATAATTAGGAAAAAAATTTGAAGACACTTTCAGGGTATTTGGTATAATACCCTCTCTGGATGATTTAACAATACATAGGGAGCTTATGAATTTCAAGAATGCTGCTTTGCTGAAAATTGATGCGACAGATACTGCTGATAAAATTACCCATGGTCTGAGGTCAGTATTTCTATTTTGGTCAAACTTCAAGAATGGCATAAATAGTTTGACCATGATAGCCCTTTTTGGCCTGGGAATATTTCCATTCCTGCCCATCATGTTAAAACTTGTCTTTAACAGCATCAACATATTGGAAACCATAGTGCATGGCTTGAACCTGAAAACTGACCACCAGACAGAGTTATTAAATTAACAGGGGCTGCTTGGGAAGAATCTGACATGGGCCAAGGAGAAGGAAGTAGGCTTCAGGCAGGAATCTGTCATCAGGCTACAACAAAGAAGTAATTTCAGGCAGGTTTCTAAATTTTAGGCTAGAACAAGGAAGTAGGCTTCAGATATAAAAATGACTTTGGGCTAGGACAGGGAAGTAGGCTCAGATAGTTTGGTCATCTTGATAAGCCCTTAGAAACAGTGATCATGGGAGCATTCATAGAACTTTGTTTATTTCCTTGCTTGTTCTTTGACTATTTATGTTTATTCTCTTGCTTGTTCCTGGATTATTTGCATCTATTTTATTGCTAGTTCCTCAACCTAGAACTGACCTTAATACATGTATTTAATTAAAATGTTATAAAAGCAAAAAGATGGAGGGGCGTGGGATAGGGGTTTTCTAGGGAGGGGAAATGAGGAAAGGGGATGACACTTGAAATTTCAAGAAAGAAAGAAAGAAAGAAAGAAAGAAAGAAAGAAAGAAAGAAAGAAAGAAAGAAAGAAAGCAGCATTCTTTCATGTCTTCCTTTACAATTATTTCCTCCTAGTTCATTCCTTGAATTCTGTCCCTGACTTCATGTTGGACTATAAGTTGTAAGTTACCTCTCCTTCCTGAGGTGCTTTTGGTCATTAGCCTTTACCACAGTGATAGAAATGAACCCAGGACAGTAGGTAAAAGTAAGAGGTCTAAAATAATTTAAAGAAAAGGTAATAATAGATGGATTGTATATGATGTTTTCTCTGAAGCCTATAGAAACATGTCAGGTAATTTTAAAGAATGTATCTCTAAAAAATACACCATTCTTGCCATTCTTATTTATTGCTGTATAATTTCTGACACTAGAATTTCTTGTTCTGAACTTGGGAGATGGATAGATTTCTAAGAATGCTATTCAAGCATGAAGACCTGAACACCAAATGCCAAGCACCCATGTAAAAACCTGAGTTTGGAATTGGTGAGGCATGCATGATACTGGCCTGACTAAAGGTTCATTTAGAGACTTAGTATCAACTGTAAAGGTAGAGAGAGGCAGAACAGTGCTCTAATATCCACCTGTGGCCTCTGCATGTATTTCTCCATACAGATGTAGAAATAACACACACACACACACACACACACACACACATACACACAGAGACACACAGAGAGACACATACAGATTATCTAACAAAATCTTTTTCTGTTAACTTTTCACTATGTAATAAAGATTTAGTTCCAATCCCATGTAGGATTTCATTTGTTTTACTTTTTTCTGTCATGATATAAAATAATAACTTTTCCAATGTTTACTTCTGAAAGATTAAGCCATTTATTATATCTCACTAAAATAACTTGTATGAAACTAAAGTGAAGTAGATTCAATCAGTAGAAATAAATTCACATTTAACTGGTCTAGGGAGATAGTGCAGTTTCCATCACCAAGACTCTCCTTTTGACTTTGCCATTAAAGAACCAACTTTCTATACACAGAGAAAAAGAAATTAAGTGGGGAAAGTTATCTAAAGATGGCTTGATAGAAGATATTTTTAAAATCCCTATGATTGAAAGACTTTTTCACTTAACATTTGTTTATTTTCTTGCCAGTTTTTTTAAATAATCAGAAAGCTTTCAATCAAAGTGACCAATTTTTCATATGTCAGTTTAAATGTAGTATATGATTGATGGTCCAATTGCTAGTAAGCAAAGAAAGGGGGAAATGTCAGATGTTGGCCATATTTCAGGCTTCACTGTGCTACTTCCTCTGTTACAATGATTGACAACTCAAATGCATTTAGATTTAATACTTCCATTGAAATGACTGGAGATTTGACACAAAACTCCTATCCTTAGCTGGCAAATAAGTAAAGCAATTCTTGAAGCAAATCTGGAATTAAATTAAGAAACAGTAAGGGCACAGCGTCAATTGCAGAACATGCAGCCTGACTGGAAGAACAGCTGCAAATAATTGTCAGGTGATAGCTACAGGAAAAAAAAATCATGGGATCAGAATGTCCAACTCTTAGAAATTCATTAATAACATGTAAGGACTTAGAAATTAGTATACATATTCAACTGAATTCTTACAGACTTTAAAAGCTAGTCACTTGATAAAAATATTGTCACTTGATTGATTAAAATATTGATAATATAGAAGAAAAATAAAAAGAAAACATATTTTACTGTTTTGTGTATTAACATGAATTTTTACAACAACTAAATGGGATAATGAGTGTATACCAATTAACATATAACTATACAACCGTAATCAGTCTTAGTGTCAAAGTGATTAATAAATTGAGGCTACTTTAATATTTCAGCAATTTGTAAAACATGTAATTAATAACTAATAAATTCTTTATAACTGGTTACTTGAAATATTATAATCTCACCAGTGAGTGAGGAATGAAATTTTGTAGTGCAATTTTTATTTAGTTTGGACGTAGAAATAGAGATTTGGATGTATCCCGAGAGAGGTTGAGGTATGCCAAAACATAATATTGCATTCATGGTTACAAATATCAGAGATGTGCTGTTTTCTCTGAAGTTTCACGAGCTTAGGAAGAATCCCTATGTCATCAGCTATGAAAGGAAGAGATGAACACATGATCTACTTTTCCTTGAGAGCAGTGAAGTGGACCAAATACCTAAAGATGGAGATAGAGTGCAGCCTTTACATCCTGAACTTTTCTTCTGTAGCAGAAACCACTGGCTCTCCAAAAGCTTCCATGATTCCAGTGAATTTCCACAGGCCAGGTTTTCATGAGAGTGAAAAACTGCAGGAACCTCAAACTTAGATGGTGTATTTCAGGTAAGTCTTTTGACATAAGACTACCAAACTATTCTTACAGTGACCAATGAAGGATTGGATAAATTTGTCAATGGATATATATTGGATATATTGCGGGGATAGACCTATTAAAGTGTGGAATTTTTTTATTGTTTTTAACAGAAAGTGACTTTTAGTGTACAATTCTGCAGAATGGGACAACAGCATGGGAAAAAAGGCAAAAATGGTTGATGCACCAATTTGGAGCAAGACTGTATTTGTTAAAGTCCTCCCATTCTGAGAAATACTTGTTGTCTTCCTCATCCTTCTCTTTGTCTTCATCAGTGTAATTCTAGTTGGTGTCACTGATGTAGTTGTCCTCTTTGTTGTCCAGTCCCACTGATGCCTTTCTGCAACATGGGCTGGGACTTCCCAGATTTTCATCCTATCGGTTTAAGATACAAAATCTTGTCTAATGCAGCATTTAAGGCTGTACCCTTCTCTGTTCATGAGCACAGACAAGCAGCAGATCCCTGTACCTTTCCAGTTCTTAGAGTTCTGAGACAAGCAGAAGAAGCCACTAGCCCAGAAAGAGAAGGGCCTAGTGTCTCCTCCTTACCTGTGATAAATTGTTATTATTGTTATTAATTTAGTCTCTCATACATCACATCCTGATTGCAGTTTATGTTTTCTCCTTCCTTCCCAGTCTGTTTCCTATAC
Source organism: Grammomys surdaster (assembly GCF_004785775.1). Lineage (NCBI taxonomy): Eukaryota > Metazoa > Chordata > Mammalia > Rodentia > Muridae > Grammomys > Grammomys surdaster. The sequence continues at coordinate 2,045,765 of NW_021620427.1, read as the reverse complement.
TTCACTGCTCCCTTCACTCCTTCTTTTCCTTCAGAAAAGGTCAGGCCTCCTAGGGATATCACCAAACAAAGCATATCGAATTGCAATAAGACTAGACACCTACCCTAGTATTAAGCCTGGACAAAGCAACCCAGCAGGAGGAAAGTGGTCACAAAAGTCCTAAGAATCAGTCACAGCTCTACTCCCACTGTTAAGAATGTCACAAGAAATCCAAGCTACCGAACCATAACATATAAATAGAGGGCTTAGGAGAGACCAAGGCAGGCTCCCAATTGTCATCTCAGCCTCTTTGAGCCCCTATGAGCCCTGTGGATTATCTTGTAATTATTGACCTTGCTTGGCTCTCTCTCTCTCTCTCTCTCTCTCTCTCTCTCTCTCTCTCTCTCTCTCTCTCTCTCTCTCTCTCTCTCTC
>NW_021620427.1:1968943-2045343 GCF_004785775.1 Grammomys surdaster | reverse complement strand
CTCTCTCTCTCTCTCTCTCTCTCTCTCTCTCTCTCTCTCTCTCTCTCCCTAGTATTTCCCAAGCTCCACCTAATGGTTGCTGTGGGCCTCTGGATCTATTATCATTAGTTGGTGGATGAAACCTCTCTGAAGACGACTATACTACTCTCCTTTCTATGACTACAGGAGAATATCATTAGAAATCATTTCAATGGCTTGATTTTTGTTTGCTTGGTGTTGTTTTTGCCAGTGGTGTTTGGTTCTATCCTAGGTATCTGAGCTACCCAGACTGTAGTTCCTTGCCCTTCAGACAATGCCAGAAGTGGGCTCCTTCTCTTTTGGCATGGGTCTCAAGGAAGACCAGTCACTGGTTAGCCAGAATTTCTACACTGCTTCACCACAGGAAATTGTGCAGACAGAACAAACTGTAGGTTGAAGATTTTGTGGCTGAATTGGCATCCCAATCTCTCCATTGGAATTCGTGCCTGGTTACAGTATATAGCCCATTCAGGCTCCTTATATCCCATGGCTAGGTGTTTTATTTGGAGTCACTCTCATAGATTGCTGGGAGTTTCCATTGTACTGGTTTCTACCTGGTCCTCAAGATGACTTCAAATTCCAGTCAGCTATCTCTCCCAGTTCTCCTTCCCTTCCTTCTCCCACCTGATCTATCCTGTACCCGTTAGACCCACCCCCAAGATCACTCATAGTATTTATTCTATTTCTCTTTCCCAGAGAGATTAATGCCTCCCCCTTAGGGCCCTCTTGTTACAGAGCCTCTTTGAGCTTGTGGATTGCAGCACAATTATCATTTACTTTAGGGCTAATATCCACTTGTAAGTGAGTACATATCATGTTTGTCTTTTTGGCCCTGGTTACCTCACTGAGGTTGAGTTTCTCTAGTTCCATCTATTTGCCTGCAAATTTCATGACGTTATTCTTTTTAACACCCGAGTAATGCTCTGTTGTATAACACCCCACATTCCCCATATCCATTCTTACGTTGAAGGAGATCTAGGTTGATTCTAGTTTCTGGCTATTATAAGGCTGCTATGCGTTGAGCAAATATTCTTCTGGTAGGATATGTGCCCAGGAGTGGTATACCTGGGCCTTGAGGCAGGTTAATTTCCAGTTTTCTAAAAAACTTCCATATTTATTTACAAAATGGTTGTACCAATTTGCACTTGCACGAGCAGTGGAGGAGTATTCCCTTGGCTGCACATTCTCACCGGCATGAACTGTGAATTTTTTAAAATTAAAAAAAAAAATGTGTTCTGAAGGAAAATCATTTTAAAATTGAAAAGTCATTTCAAGACAATATTAATCTGCACTAATCAAAGCAGAATAGGATTCAAAGATAAATAGACATGAATTATGAGAAAGTTGACAGAGTGCTTGCGCCTCTATCCATCTGGATATTCCTGGTATTTGTTCTTCAGAGTGACTCTGTCTGGTCTGCCTCTTTTGTCCCTGAGTTGATTCAGTTCTCCTGGTAGGCCTGAGGCCCTGGTTCTAGCAGACAACTTGTGGAACCTTCAGACTGGGGATTCTTCAGAGGGACAAAGAAGCTGCTGATCTGTTGCCCTGGCTGCAGTAGATCTCCTGGGAGACCTTCAGTGGAGCAATCAAGCTATTGTCCGGTTTGAAGATGTTCTCCAGGGGGATCTACGAACTGTGGTTTCTATTCCCCTCTGTGCAGCAGAACTCCATGGCGGCTTTCAGTCTGTTGGTTCACTTGTCCTGTATGCCTTCAGGTTGTGGTGTCAACTGCTCTGAGTATAGAGGATCCTCTAGGATGACTCAGGATAAGGTGTCTTCACAGGAGCAGATCAGCTAGCACTCAGTTGCTCTGAGTGCAGTGGATCCTCAACTGCTCTGAGTGTAGTAGATCCTCTAGGATTGGTCAGGATATGGTGTCTTCATGGTAGCTGGGCAGCTAGGAGTCTGGCCCAGCAGAAAGGACCAGAAGGAGAGTGGTATTAGAGAGGGCTGGTTTTTGTGAATGATGGTTCCTGAGTCCACTGGGCTCCCAGAGGCAGCTCTGGGACATGAGGTGGGGGGTAAGGTTCTTACCAATTGTTCTGAGTGCAGCTGATCCTCTAGGATGCATCAGAATATGGTGTCTTCACGGGAGCCAACCGGCTAGAAGTATCTCTTCAGAACGTTTAAATTCACCAAAAAGAAGTAACAAGCTAAGAAATTGTCACGGTGAAGAGAATTCTAAGGAAATAGGTTGATTAAATGCAATGTGATACCATAAAACAGAACCTGAAAAAATTCCATAATAGGGATCACAAAAAGAAAACGAAAGAGACATTAGATATATATTATAAAATTTTGGATACAACATGGGGAGTCATGCATTAGTATTTCAACACATAGCAAAAATATAATAGTAATGTAAAATATTAATAGCAGAGCCTGAGATATCTGGGTGAACACATATCACTTGAATTTTTTTCTATAAGTCAAAAGCTATTCTAATATAAATATATATCTGAAAAAATAAAAGAATAAATTTCAATAGAATTATCACTTTAAAATATCTAAGGGTAGGCTAGAAGACTCAATGGGTAAAGATACTTCCATCAACCTTGATGGCCTGGGTTCAATTTTCTGGACTCACATGATGGAGGGAAGTGATTACTACAATTTGAATAAATTTGTCCACACAAATACTGTGGAACACATACACCTGACCTATGGTTTAAAAGAGCACTCTGTTTACTTAGTTGAATATAGACAGTAACTGGGGAAAAACAGGCATGAAGCAGCTTTCCAAATAGTAAAACATTACAAATCTTCTAAGTGGGAACCTGGGGAGTTTGGAATAGGCTGTAAGAAGTTGGATGAATGGTTTCCTACTATATCTACACCGAAGATTAGTTTTCAAGATTAGTAAATTGGTGATTCAGAAGGAGAGGTAGAGTAAGTAACAGGTTGAACAGCAGCTCTGGCACAGTAGCTTACATAGCCTTGGAGAAGCACTCCCTTCAGTCTACGCAACTGAAAAAAATAAAATAGTATGAGCCAGATATTATCTCAAGGTTGTTGCCAGGAGCAACTGAAGAAAAGAGGTAGCATTAAAGCATAAGATAAACTACTGAAGAGCAAGTTGGAAAGAGAGACACAGTATGTGTAAACATAAGGGAAATTACCACAGACTTAAAAATAAATTTTGTTTTAAATAATGATACACAGGCCTACTTATATAAACTAATTGGAATTATCCAAAATTAAGAAAAAATAAAACAAACAAAATCCCTGAAGATTCAGAAAAAGAAGTAGAAGGAAAGTAGGCAAACAGACAGACAAACACACAGAATGGCTTTCTGGGGTTATTTTCTTGCATCAGTCATATTTATTGGAAAAGACTTCACAAGTTTGGTAATTGGATTTAAATAAGAACAAATGTTATTCACTCAAAAGGGAAGGCAGACAATAAAGACAAATACAAATAGTGATAGTGGTGTTTATTTACTGTTCTTTCATAGGTAAGGGGTTGCAATGTGACTATGAGATACAGGCAGTAGCTTTAATATTTATTAATAAATCCCAGGATGGGGTTGATACCTGTCTCAATAGTTTGTTCACAAATGAAACACACACACACACACACACACACACACACACACACGCACGCACGCACACTGCCCTAATATTTGAATATGGCTTAAGCAGCACAATAGCTGACTTTGACTGTCAGCTTTTTGACAGTCTAGACTCTATGTTGCTAGAATCTATCACATGCAGATAATTTTGAGTTACTACTTATTAATTTCTATGTTCCATCTTGGCCACTCTGGACCCAGTTGAGCAGCCCTCTGGGCTGCTCTTTCTAGGCCTAGAGCTCTGGGGACTCTCCTTGTTTCTCTACCCCATGGCAGCCTCTATGTTTCTCCTCTCTCCACACTCTCCTCCTCCTCCTTCTCCTCCTCCTCTTCCTCCTCCTCCTCCTCCTCCTTCTCCTCCTCCTCCTCCTCTTCACAGTCCCAAACCCAGGAACCTAAACCTCGCAGCTCTCTCTCCTCCCCAGCTATTAGCTGCTGACATATATATTTACCAATCAGAATTAACTGGGGACAGGTTCCCAAAAGCTATGTACAGACCCCCCTTGTGTAAATATTTTTGGAAGTCCCCATTAGCAGTAGACTACAAGCAGCTAAAACAGGCTTTGGGGAAAAAAGGAGTATTAATAATATTGATATTTACAAGAATAAATTTAATAAAATTGTAGTACTGGTCTCTCCCTTAATTTTTAGTTTGCTTGGGTTTATAAGAAACACATAACAGGAATGTATAGTTGCAGAAAAAATTGTAGCCCTACTGTGTGTACCTTGAGATTTTGAATGCGTTTCATAAAGTTTAGTGAGGATTTTGTGAAGATGATAATAGAACAGGGAACTAAAAGACCTGAGTGGTAATGCAAGTTGTTATTATCTTGATGGATAATGGGCAAAATGTGAAATCAGATCATTATAATAATGAAGAATAAAATGGCATGAGGGTATAAATTGAGAAGTGTTCTGTTAATGAATTGTTCTATGAAAAAATTGTTGTAGTAAATATATTGGAATGACCAGAGATGAGAATTCAGTAATGGAACACAGTATTATAATGTAAATAGATCTGTTCTTAAAACTGTGAAAGGTAGGATTTGAGACTCACACCAAAGAAGTCAATCAATGCGCGTTATTGTAAAACTTGGCTATTGTAAAACTTCTCAAAAACTTATGAATGGGAAACGACAGGCCCTGAAGGCATTCGGTTGGTAAACAAAATTGACATAAGATTAAACTGCTTCCAATTTTTCTATGAGCACTATTCTTGATCATAGAGAAATCTTTCCAGTGAGGAGAGTAAGTGACTGATGAGTGCTAAACAAGGCATGTTATAATTTCTTCTATGGGTCACTGAGCATTGTGGGTAAAACAGCAGAAAGAACTTTAAGAGTCAACAAACATAGAAGTCATTTCCACATTTTAGCTATTATGAATAAAACTGCAATGAACATAGTTGAGCAAGAGTCTTTGTGGGATGATGGAACATCTTTTGGGTATATGCTCAGGAATGATATAAATGGGTCATGAGGTAGAACTAGTCCCAGCTTTCCGAGAAATCACCAGATTGATTTCCGAAGTGTTGCACAAGTTTGCACTCCCACCAGCAAGAGAGGAGTGTTCCCCCTTGTTCCACATCCTTGCCAGCATGTGCTATCTCTTGAGTTTTTGATCTTAGTCATTCTCATGGGTTTAAGATGGAATCTTACAGTTGTTTTGATTTGAATTTCCTGATGACTAAGGATGATGAACGTATTCTAAGTGCTTGCCGTTTGAGATTTCTCTATTGATAATTCGCTGTATAGCTCTGTATCCCATTTTTAAATTGGGTTATTTGGTTTGTTGGTGTCTAACTTCTTGAGTTCTCTTTATATTTTGGATATTAGTCCTCTGTCAGATGTTATCAAGGAATTTAAATTTGTGAAATTGCCCCAGATTTTTCTGAGCAGCATTGTAGGAACAAGTGATATACAGTAGACCTTTCTCATTTATCTGAAGTTGTTATTTCTGATGTTTCTGATACCTGTGATTGGTTATAGTCCCAAAAATTTAAATACAAATTCTAGAATTAAAAGATGTAATTTTAATCAATTTTACTAGAACATATTGCCATGACAGTTTATTCCATTATTAGTTCCTATTGTTACAAATTTGTAATTTAAACAAAAACTGAGTATATGTTCCCAGGGGAAAACATAAAAGGTTTTAATAGGCTCAGTACTCTGTGTTTTTAGGGATACACTGGAGGTCTGGACTGTTGCCTTATGGCTGAGATAAGGCTCTGTAATGAAGTGATTGTGACTGTGTGTGACCCGCAGAAATAAGGAACTCAAGACACAGGGAGATAAGAACATTTCAATGAGCATTTATCAAAGAAATAATAACTATATAAATAGGTATAATTTCATATTGCAGGTCATTTGCATTTCTTAAAATAAAGGAATATTTAAATGTGACATAAAAGAATAAATCTAAAAAAAATAGCACGGAGGAGGAAAACAAGAAATTCTATATTTTTACACAGTGCAATAAGGAAGAACATGGCAAATTATATTCTCCTTAGATGTACATGTAGGTTAAAAATGAGGAATCTGCATAATGTTGGAAAATTATTAGTAGTAATAGTAAAAAATATAGTGAGGGAGATAATTTATGATGTTTAAATCTACAATGTTCCATTTTAAAAAAATAAATGAAAGAGTTTGATAAATTATTAGGATGGTTAACAGGTACAAAGATTTCATAATTTTAAGCTTATAAAAACTATAATATCTCCATGTATTAGAATAATGTCATCAACTTTTAAAAATCATGAAATGGCATTAAAAGTTACCTATATTGAACAATAGCCACAAGTAGATCTTATGTCCAACGATGGTAAATGGCTTTGAGAGTTTCTGACAAGTACCATAACTACTTGAAATATATATAAATATATTTAAGTATATTATATATGATATATTTTATTTAAATCTATATTCTGTGAGAATTTACCACATTATATTTTGATCATATGTACTACAGTAGACCAACTCTTCTCCAGTCGATCACCCATTTGATAGCTACCTGAATTGGTGCCCTCTTTTCACAAGTTTTGAAATAATTAAGTACAGGTACTGCTGCTACCTGAAAGTTCTAGGATGTATGGCTATTCACTGAAGCATTTTCTACCTACTGGAGGGCACATGTTTAAAGTAAACTCTTTCCATGTTTTGGTACCTACTAGTTGTCAATAGGTTCCTATGTATGGGATGGGATTACGTAAATACATCTACCCTTGATGCTGGAATTTTGTCTGGCTTGAGGTTTCATAGGTCTTTAAACTTTATAACATCCATAAGTTCATATATGAAATTGTTCTCTTGATCCTAGAAAACCCTGTTTCACTGTAGTCATTTACTTTCTCTGTTTATTGTTACCCCATCTTCAGCAATTATCCTGAACTTTTCAAGCAATCAGTAGAGACAGTTATTTTTTTTTCGTTTCACCCCCTCCCAAATATAGCAGTATAAAATATAGCTAGTTAATAGTCAAGTGCTCTAAAATATTCTTCACAAAATGTCTACTTGGAAAAAATATGCAATCAAAAGTTTGCTATTTATATAGGAGATTTTTGTTATTGTTTTTATTGTTTTGTTTGGTTGCTATGTAGTCTAGATTGGTATTCCTGCCTCAGTCTCTCCAGGGCTGAGATTTTAGGTATTATAACTATGTGCAACCACTCTGAATCATTAACGGTTTTTAAAATATAAAAAATTAAAGAAATTGTCTCAAAATGTTTAGAGACAAGGCAAGCACACACAAGCAATTTCATCATAAAGCATATAAATAATTAAGTAAAAGTAAATAAATGAATAAACGTAAAGGAAATTCAATCTTGCTCCCACTATGTGGTATCAGAGGCATTATTTTCTGATGGCTTGAAATATAACTTTCTGCTTCTCTCATTCTTGTTAATTCTGGGCCACTAAAGGCCAAGCTTAACTCCTTTATTTTCTGACCCAAGAAGCTGGACCCTAGTCTGACACTTCCCAGTGTCTCAACATAGGTGTGAATTGAATTTATCTCAGATACAGTAATAGGATGAACAAAATTGAATAAAATGTCACAAGAGTCCCACATATTCCTTCATATGCTAATAGAAGACCCAATGATAGAAACATCAAATATCAAGCTAAGGAAATAAGTGAACTAACCACTGCATTGGTTTCATAGGTTATCTCTTTATAGGGACATTTCATTGGACCACACTAGTAACTTTCCATTTAATTTAATTTAAGAAAAGTAAATGTTAGTATATATTTTCATATATATTAATATTATCTGTGACAGTTACCTCTTTAAGAGTGTAAATATAAACTGGATTTTCTTTTAGAACTATTACGGTATCATAAACATTTAGAAAAAAATTAAGGACAAGTACTTCAGCATGGAAAGGGAAAATAAATAAGGTTCTACAAATTAAGTAGAATTTTCCTTCAACTTAGAACATGGCCTTATTTCAGAGCAACTTTCTCTGTACATAAAGATGTCTAGATATGAGCCATTGCAGTACATTGAGCTCCATAGAGACAGCGCCGGGGCAAGCGAGAGCCGGACGGGCACTGGGCGACTCTGTGCCTCGCGGAGGAAAATCAACTAAACATGGGCAAAGGAGATCCTAAGAAGCCGAGAGGCAAAATGTCCTCATATGCATTCTTTGTGCAAACCTGCCGGGAGGAGCACAAGAAGAAGCACCCAGATGCTTCTGTCAACTTCTCAGAGTTCTCCAAGAAGTGCTCAGAGAGGTGGAAGACTATGTCTGCTAAAGAAAAGGGGAAATTTGAAGATATGGCAAAGGCTGACAAGGATCGTTATGAAAGAGAAATGAAAACCTACATCCCTCCCAAAGGGGAGACCAAAAAGAAGTTCAAGGACCCCAATGCACCCAAGAGGCCTCCTTCGGCCTTCTTCTTGTTCTGTTCTGAGTACCGCCCAAAAATCAAAGGCGAACATCCTGGCTTATCCATTGGTGATGTTGCAAAGAAGCTAGGAGAGATGTGGAACAACACTGCAGCGGATGACAAGCAGCCCTACAAGAAGAAGGCTTCCAAGCTGAAGGAGAAGTATGAGAAGGATATTGCTGCCTACAGAGCTAAAGGAAAACCTGATGCAGCAAAAAAGGGGGTAGTCAAGGCTGAAAAGAGCAAGAAAAAGAAGGAAGAGGAAGATGATGAGGAAGATGAAGAAGATGAGGAAGAGGAGGAAGAAGAGGAAGACGAAGATGAAGAAGAAGATGATGATGATGAATAAGTTGGTTCTAGCGCAGTTTTTTTCTTGTCTATAAAGCATTTAACCCCCCTGTACACAACTCACTCCTTTTAAAGAAAAAAATTGAAATGTAAGGCTGTGTAAGATTTGTTTTTAAACTGTACAGTGTCTTTTTTTGTATAGTTAACACACTACCGAATGTGTCTTTAGATAGCCCTGTCCTGGTTGTATTTTCAATAGCCACTAACCTTGCCTGGTACAGTCTGGGGGTTGTAAATTGGCATGGAAATTTAAAGCAGGTTCTTGTTGGTGCACAGCACAAATTAGTTATATATGGGGACAGTAGTTTGGTTTTTGTTTTTCTTTTCTTTTGGTTTTATTTTTGTTTTTTTTTTTCCATCTTCAGTTGTCTCTGATGCAGCTTATACGAAGATAATTGTTGTTCTGTTAACTGAATACCACTCTGTAATTGCAAAAAAAAAAATTGCGGCTGTTTTGTTGACATTCTGAATGCTTCTAAGTAAATACAATTTTTTTATTAAAAAAAAAAGATGTCTAGATATTTCCTTGGAAATTTGCATATGGAAAACTTAGTATCAAACTGACACTTTATCCAAGGCTACACATAGGATCATTGCAAAAGACAAGGAACCAGCACAGTTTTGTTTTAGAGACAGAAAATTTAATGTTCTCACAGTGATGATACGTCACTCTAAAGATCACTTATTATCAATTTTCTCCTACTTGAAATTATCCACAGGTACTGTGGAGCTCATTATGGACTAGTCTTTTGTCATCTGCCACAAAATATTTAGTCAACACTATCTACAGTAGAGGCACTTAATATTCTAAACCATTTCCAGCCAAAAGTGGTAAAAAAAAAATAACAAATGGGGATTAACAAGCTTAAAAATTGCCCTTCCAGAATGTTTTCCTGAAGGCATATCATGAAGTAACATAAAGAAAACTCTAAAACTATTTTTGATTATCTAGCAGGTTTTATTCAACAGTAAATTTATTTATTGTAATCAAAGTATTTTTCTTTTAAAAAAACTCCAAGAAATGATTATTAATAGTATGCCTGGTTTCAATATTATAAATGTTGGGTTTACTCTTACAGCAATTCATAAAGAATCATTACATTGATTAAGAGAACTCCTCATGTATCTTATGATAGCTATAGGAAGATGATAGATTAAAAAATAAATGGTTAAAATTTAGATTGATTAACAGTGTGTAACACACTAAATGTTAAAGATATGTTATAAGATATTAAATCTGTCTTAATATAGTCTGTAAATTTCTCTCTTTTTTGAGTAGATGTTATTGTCCTTTGTTGGAGAGGCTATTCTGAAAGGTGAAGTTCAGTTCATAATGAATAACTTCCGATATGTCACTGACATTACTATTTTATGTACTGACGTCACCATGTATGTGTGTACCTGTGTTTCCGACATAGTCAACTATTGACATTTATGATATCACTTCCTAGAATTGAAAGACGAGTTTCTGAGGTCTAGATAAAGCCAGTGCTTACCGTTATGATACTGTTTGTCAAGGTGACTTGCTACAGAAGGAAGCATAGATTTCAAGAAAAATCTCTTTTTTTTCATACTGGGATCAAAATAAGGGCATAATGTTATTTTGCTGTAACAGGCTTTCAAAACTCTATCCTCTTGTAGAGATAATGATTTGCTGTGTTACTTCCCCATAAATAGGACATAAGACAGTTTAAGGCTGGAAGGATAATTTTACAATGAAATGATTCGGAAAGTTTAATCCAGAGTCTTCATTTAAATTTTGTATCAGATCTGTTCTGTTCAATGTTATTCATTTCACTATAGCATTCCAATCATTTTCACACATACACATAAATAAACACCATGACGTTTTGCAGATAATTCATCCAAACTGTTGCTTCAAGACATCACTATGTCACTTCTTTCAAAAATATCTGAAGGCTGTATTTCCTCACTGAGAGACAACTAAATATAAATCCATTATCTGGAAGGTATTCATATTTATCTTATTCATAAATTTATCTTAAATGACTGCATTACTCTTGCATGTATAGATATAGGAGCATCAAAAGAAAGCTACAAGCATAAAAAGTTTGCAGACCCTGCTACCAACACTTTGATGCAATATTTACAACTTTTTGAAAATGGGACTTGCACATATATCTATTCTTTCTACTAAAGAAAATTATAATAACTCCTCAATCACTTTTTTCTATTTGTTACTGGTAAGTCAAATGATATTATATGAATCAGCATTTTAAAAGTATCATTTGCTTATGATCCCACAATAACTCACATCGGTGATAAAACCCAAGTTCAAATGATAAAATATTTTGGCTTTTAATGGAAACCATACTCTGAAGATAAGACATATTTGAAGGGATCTAGGGTATGAGAAAATCATGAAATTCATTTCTCAATCTGCCCAGAAATGATAATGTTCTGTGCTCTTTCCCTGTCAAGGGATGTCCTTCCCATTCTTGGTGTTGTTCTAACAGCTAGAAAAGGTGCTGTCATTGTTAGAATAAGGAACATTAATGCTTCTATGAGAAGGAAACTCTTTATTAACAACTATTCCAAATATTTCAAAATAATTACCCACCACACAAGCTTCAAATACAACTTTTATAAGACAATTATAGCAATTATAAGCACACTTCCTCTCCCTTTATCACCCCAACTAAGCATGTAGAAGTTTAGAATATTCTACTAGTCCAAGAGCCTTCAAAGCCCTAAGGAAACAAGCAAGTTTAACTTCTGATAAGGACTGTAAGACTCTATCCTAAATCTATTGAATGCAAACCAATTACTTTAATTAAGCTAAGACCTTAACTAGATTGGCAGCAATCAAGCCTAAGAAATTTAGTTAACAGCGAAATACCGTACCCGTGTCTTCAATCTACCTCTCCTGACTATCAGAAATGAGGAAGGAGAAGCCTTAGTAGAGTTAATATTTTACACCTTTGAATTTGAAATTTCATGTTATTATAACCTAAAGATTGGTTTAAAAGGGGGAGGGCTTAACCTCCATGTTTAGATTTACAATCTAATGCTTACTCAGTCATTTTACCTATGTTCATAAATCGTTGACTGTTCTCAACTAACCATAAAGATATTGGAACCCTTTATCTCCTATTCACTGGATGAACAGGAATAGTAGGACACTAAGCATTTTGATCCAAACTGAATTGGGACAGCCAGGTGCACTACTGGGTGATGATCATATCTATATCATTATCGCGACTGCCTGTGCATTTGTTATCATCTTCATAGTGATGCCAGTAGTAATTGAGGGCCTTGGAAACTGACTTGCCCCATTAATAATTGGGGCCCTAATATAGCATTTCCAAAAATAAATAATGTAAGCTTTTTACTTCTACTTCTAGCATCATCAATAGAAGCTGGAGCAGGAACAGGATGGACTACATAGTCACCCTTAGCCGGAAATTTAGCTCATGCCAGAGCATCAGTAGATCTAAGAATTTTCTCCCTATATTTAGTTGCTGTATTACCCATATTAGGAGCTATTATCCTTATTACTACCAGAATTAGCATGAAACCACCAGCTATGACACAGTATCAAAACCGTTATTTGTTTGTTCCCTACTTATCACAGCTGTACTTCTGTTTCTTTCCCTCCCAGTATTAGCTGTGGACTCACCATGCTTTAACAGAGAGTAACTTGAACACAACCTTTTCTTAACCCTGAAGGAAGTGGTGACCCTATCCTTTACCAACATCTATTTAGATACATAGGACATACAGAAGTATATATTCTTATTCTGCCAGGATTTGCAATTATCTCACATGTAGTTACTTATCTGGGGAAAAAGAACCACTGAGGTATATGGGAATAATTTAAGCTATAAGATCTATTAGCTTCCTAGGATTTATTGTATAAGCACATCATATATTTACAGTACTCTTTGATGTAAATACATCAGATTGCTTTATATCAGCCATTATAATTATTACAATCCCTACTGCTCTTAAAGTAGTTAGCTGATTTGTCATATTACATGATAATAATATTAATGATCTCTAGCTATATTATGAACCTTAGACATTATTTTTCTTTTTACAGTTGGAGGCTTAACTGGAATTGTCTTATTCATCTCCTCATTTGACATTGTCCTTCATGACACATACCACATTTCTACAATTGGTTTAATTTGGGGATTGACCTAACTGAAACAATATGAATAATGAAATGACACACATACATACAGAAAATGTGGACTTGTGTAAACCTTGTGCTGGTAGAGTCTACCAGTATCTTGTACATTCAGCCCATTTATTATATAAAAGAATAGGAATTGGTTAGCTAATCATAGTAGGTGGTTTCTGTCTAATAGTAGGGCTAGGTTGCAGTAAACCAGGAAGAGGAGGCTGTAGTTTGTACTACGTGTACACATTAGTTTTATTTGTAGGTTAATGTCTTAGTCAGGGTGTCTGTTCCTGCACAAAACATCATGACCAAGAAGCAAGCTGTCGAGGAAAGGGTTTATTCAGCTTAAACTGTCATATTGTTGTTCATTACCAAAGGAAATCAGGACTGGAATTCACACAGGGTAGGAACCTGGATGGAGGAACTGATGCAGAGGCCATGGAGGGATGTTATTTAGGGACTTGCTTCCTCTGGCTTGCTCAGTTTGCTTTAAGACTTGCTTTAACATCATCAAGTATTGATTCTTTCCCAAATTCTACAGCTGAGTGATACCCAATACTCTTCCCTAATTCAACCTTACATGTGTATTTTAGTTTTAAGAATCCTTTCATTTCAAAAGTCAGAAAAAAGCTGGAAATAAATCCCACTCTGGGGCATAAGCCTAGTTTCAATGTATTTCCTCCTTTATGTCCTGTCTACAGTATCTTTGGTCCTCTACTGTTCATGCTGTTAGCTGAATTAGTTGCAGGAGCTGGTGTCCTCTTTCCAGAGTTTGGAGAATGTACTCATATTTCCAAGGCTAAGTTCAACTAAGACCTTATTTGAAAGAATATTTTCCCGTGTCAGATTCTATTTTTCTGATGATTTTCCTCTTACTTATTTCCCAATAGAGGTATTCCAAATTCCCTTCTACTGCCTTAGGGACCAGAAGAACCTAACACAGTTGGTTGTACTGTGTTGTACTTACACAATTTTAAAAGAGCATCTAGAACACATTCCTAACATCTAATTAGGACTTAGGGCATACAGGTGAGGTGTTGTTATCCCACTTTCTTGCCTTTTGAGTGACAAGAGCAGATTTCACCCAGTAAAATATTTAAACTTCAAAAACATTCAAACATCTCAAGTGCATAGAACTTTCTGGTACTACCCCAACCTACTTTTAGTTTTTCATCCACCAATCCTCTCTTTCTCATTTTTCCTCTGGGCTTCCTCTGCTCACAGTCCTTGTTAATTCTCCCTAGCTATATATTTGAAGGAAGCAGCAATGATATTTGAAATAATTATCAGTAGCCTCAATATTTCATGATTGTGTTAATATGACTGTACCTAATCCTTGAAATCAAATGGCTCTGAAATTCACTGTACTCCTATGGACAAATTGTTCAAATTTTATTGTTTTAGAAGATGAAGTAAAGTTTGTAGAAGTGTTAAAGGAACATAGAATAATGAACATAAATTATATATTATTAGTAGTAAATTGTATGAAAACCAGAAACAAAGCTATGATATTGAAATAATTTATGGGGTTTTGAAAAGACATTTAGCTTTCATTTCTTTTCAGTGTCCTCATTAGTAATATGCTTATTTCTAAAATTTTGAAATATGAAATGGTAACTTCAAATGAGTCATCCTACTTATAATGGCTTGTCACTTGGTAAAAGTCTCTCCGCAGCTCTTCTAGAAAGACCTCAGGGAAGACAGAGAGAAAGTTTTAGTTGATCACATCAAATATATGCCAGAGGGAGACTGGCATGTGATGATCTAAAGGAGGGTCAAAAATGGCTACTGGGTTTTGTTATGGATTTTTAAGAAGTTTTATGCATATTTAAAGGTGGATAATGTGTTATGGTATTAAAGTGATAGATTTACCTGTCCCAAATCATGGTGGAAGAGATTTCCTTTTATGATCTTTTCTATATGTAATATTTATAATTATTATTTGGGAATATAAACCAGGTATACAATGTATTTTGGAAATATTTTCTTTGTCCATTCTCTCATGTCTCACCTAGCATGTTCCCATTCTAACAGAACACCTTCTTCTTTTTAAAGTATATAACTTTTTCCCAGAAAAACATGACTTACCCTTCCTACCTTCCATCAGCTAGGGGTGGATCCTCAGTTAGGGGTGGAACCTCATATACTACCCCCGAAATCCTACAGGATTTCTGTTATCAAGTCAAAAAAGCAAACTTAGTGCTATTTTGTAGAATTTTCCTAATCATGGTCTTTATTGCTCATTTACTTTATGTTTTTTTCCATAAGGATATTCACACTAAAATAGTCTCAGTTCTGGAGCAGTAGTTATTCACATGCTGTCTTTTATCAAGAGTTACATTAAAATAAATTCATACAAAACAAATACTCAAATCATAAGTGCACAAATGTCTTCACCTTATGTTTTCTTCGACTATGTTAGTAAATTATAGCATTCAAAGGGGTCAAAAGAACCCTCTTTGTTTTACCTACAAAAGTGTTCTCTTTAGCCTAATACCAAAGTAAAATCATCCCTAACAGAATTATTAGTTTGTCATAGATTTGTACATGGAATCTCCATTTATTCTTGGTGGGTATAGTTTCAAGAAATTTATGAGAACCTATATAAAAAGAAATAGCATGAAATATAGATATATTTTACTAATTCAATGTCTGTCATCTCATATTTCCTCTGTTGCAATTTAACAAATTTATCATGATTCTATTTTCATCTATCTATGCCAATTTCCTACTCATTTGAAAGTAACAATGCCCCATAAATGATTAATTCTATAATTAAAAATAAACACACAAATCAACTATTAATAAAAAATGAAAACTTTATCACAAATAAAAATGATTATTTCTGCAGTCGATCACCCATAGTTTCCTTTAATTATGGAATCATATACAAGTGTTCTTAATTTTTAATTTCCATATACAATTTTATCCCATCATTGTTTGAAAATGTTGTTGAAGCAGAAAATTTTAAAGTAAAATGTAAGGAATTGCTTAAAAGCTATGGAAGGTTCTTTGGGTTTAAACCAAGTTCTGTTGTCTTTCACTATATAGGGCAATTTCAATCTAGCAGCATGGCTCCTCTGGCAAGGGATCACATCCAAAGAAATGTGTGTATGATCCAGATGGAACGAAGCCAGACTGTTAGTGCATACATTGAAGGTAAAATTAGATTGCAAAAGGAAGCAGCCATGTTTGAAAGTAGCACCTCCAGTAGAAAGACAGAGCACCAAGTGGAGGGATGGGATGACCATCTCACAGTCAAAAACTCTGACCCAGAATGGCTCCTGTCTAAAAGAACAGCAGGAACAAAAACAGAGAAGAGACTGAGGGAAAGATAGTCCAGTAACCAGCCCAATTTGGGATCCAGCTCAAGGGGAGGCCCCAAGGCCTGACACTATTACTGATACTATGGTGTGCTTAGAGAGAGGAGCCTAGCGTGACTGTCATTCAAGAGGCCCAAGAAACAGCTGACTGTGACAGATACAGAAACTTACACCCAGCCAATGGACAGAAGCCAGGGTCCCCTGTGGCTGAGTTAGGAAAAAGGCTGAAAGAAGTTGAGGAGGGGAACCCCATAGGAAGACCAGCAGTCTCAACAAACCTAGACCCCTGAGATCTCTCAGACACTGAGCCACCAACCAGATAACATATACTAGCTGGTCTTAGGCCCTGGACACATATACAACAGAGGATTGCTTAGTCTGACCTCAGTGAGAGAAGACACACTTAACCCTTGAGAGACTTGAGGCCCCAGGGAATAGGGAGGTCTAGCTGGGTGTGTTGGGGGGGGGGAGATTGGGGACATCCTCTTGGGGATGGAGTAGGAGGAATGGAAGAGGAACTGTCAGAGGGTTGACCATAGACCAGGAAGAAAATAACAACTGGACTGCAAAAAAGTTTAAATATAATAATAATTACACAAAACAGAACAAACAGAACAACAGAAAGAAACCAAAAAGCCAATATGAGAACACAAACACCCAAACTAACAAAATAAAATACCCCCTCAGAAAGAACCCCACAAAATTGCAAAATTGAAAACAAAAATCTCTCTCTCTCTCTCTCTCTCTCTCTCTCTCTCTCTCTCTCACACACACACACACACACAC
Source organism: Grammomys surdaster (assembly GCF_004785775.1). Classification (NCBI taxonomy): domain Eukaryota; kingdom Metazoa; phylum Chordata; class Mammalia; order Rodentia; family Muridae; genus Grammomys; species Grammomys surdaster. Next base: position 2,028,257 of record NW_021620427.1, on the reverse strand, counting down.
ACACACACACACACACACACAGCATCTAACTAAGGCCAGACAAAGTGAAGAATCAGAGAAAGATTTGAAAGAATGAGCCAGATATAGGATTCACTAAATTCTCAAGAGAACAGCACAGGATGGAGAAGCTCTTAAGGGCAGCACAGGGAGAAATGGAGTCAGTCGGTTGGGATTCAGTGTGGTGAATGCAGTGCAGTGCAGTTGAGTTCTCTCTGTGAGTTGATGTAGCTAACTGCAGGTAACCAGAGGCAGCTGAAGCCAGAGAACAAGAAAGAGCCAGAAGATGAAAACAAACTGCCAGAGTTAGTTTGAAGCCAAGCAGAGCAACTCAGTGAAAGCTGAGGAAAGCAAGATTGAATTAGTCAGTATGGAGAGGAGGTTGAACCAGAGAACCAAGCTGAACCAGCCAGCAATATTCAGATACAAGTAGAAAGGGTAGTGTTCTTCAGCAGTAAGACTCTGATATGACAATTACATTAAGTGAATACAAGTTATATTTACAATTGAGTACACTATTACTTTATTATATTGATTATCTTTCAATATGCTATTGGATAAATAAGTGAAGATTGTCTACCAAATAAAATACTCCACCCTGTTTCTTTATTGCCCCTTCTCTCTCAGAACCATCACCAGGTTTTACCATTTGTCATTTTGATTACTGTAATTGTTTTGCTTCTATTTTCTTTACAGGAGGTTAGAATATATTTATAAAAATTGATTTTGACTCATTCTTATACCCTGTGAATTTTATCTTTCCTATATTCTTTAAAATTTTTATATTCTCATCCTTGTTGTCCTTCTACTGTTGAATCATTTGCTATTTCTTCTCTTTGTATTTTTTTAAACATCATTTAAGGAGATTTTATTTAGTTTTATATAGTCTTCTTTACAATGGTCAGGCTTTGGATTTCTACATAATATTTATCGCACTCTCCTAATTCAAATTTCTCAAGACTGACTGATGCATGCTTCCCTCAGAAGGTAACACAATATGAGTGATATTAGTGAGTGCACAATTTAGAAAGAAGTTCCAGGTGTAGTTGTCATTGTAGTCTACTATTAACCTTGTAGTAAAACTGTCTTTCAGGAAAGTGAGCATCAGTTGTCAAATACTGTAAGTCAGGATGAATTTGACACATATGATTTAATTCAACACCATAAAGCTAACCAATACAGTGTACCACAAAACATATTTACTGGAGATCATGGAGCTCAATAGAAATTGCAACTTATTTGGCACTGAATTACCTTCCCAGGAAGAGAACCAATCTCAGACTTTAATATCTATTGACTATGTATTGATTCCATATGAACAAATTGATGAATATGAGTCATTAACTCAAACCATTATTAAGAAGGTTCAGCTTGGATTCCAAATTTGTTGAACTCTTATTACATAGATAACTAAGGATATTTTAAAACATAGGGACCCATCTTTATTCTGACAAAGTTAGTTTGTAAGAAAAATAGAGATTACTCTAATTGATGGATCCTGAAAGAATAAATACAATTGGTTAACCAATAACCCAAAGTAAATATTGAGTTCTGTTTTTATTTTTTCAATTTTTGTTGATAAGTTTATTTTCATAGTATTATCCTTCTGGGAAAGACTTAACGACTCTCTCACTCTCTCATGTGTGTGTGTGTTATGTGTGTGTATTACTACATAGAAACTAATATAATTAGATTAATTAATACTAAGGTAAAATATTTAAGCCATAATTTAGAAATACTATATTTTAATTCAAAGATGACTTTTAATATATAAAATAAATAATTGAATCAGTGTATGTTTCACTTTTCTCTATTTTCAAACTTAGTAGATATATTAAACAATTAAAATTCATGCTAATTTGCAAAGATGGCCACATGCTAATTGACAGCAAATTAAGTCAATATTTAATTATGTTCAAAATTTATGTCATTGATTTAAACATTGTTTTTAATGCAAGGTTCACATCAGTCTATCAAATTCATAAAGTTTAAATATTTTTAATGATAAAGATTAAACTTATTTACAAAGAGGTACATGAAGAAACATTCGCACAGATGAAAAGGAACACATTACAATGTAGCTATATTATAAACTCAAGAAATTGATTAATTTTAAAAAGAAGTCACTCACAGTATACGTGCTAAAGCATTTAGTTGCTATGATTATCTTCCTGTTCTAATTGACAAAACATATGTGAATGGGTCATCAAAGTTATTTGTCATATTCATAGAACCATAGAAACTGACAGAGACAGGAATTTATTTTATAGGTGTGTGTGTGTGTTATAGATTTTGCAAATAGTCCCCAGATTACATATTCATTAGCTGTTGCCTGTATGTAATTATATTGTATTTGGAAGGAGCTTAGTTTTTTTTAAAATGTCCTTTTATTATCTTTATTTACCTGTGTACTTACCTCTGTGTGGGTGTCTGCTGTGCGATTGTCATGTATATGCCAGTGTCTCAGGAGGCCAAAGAGGCAGGTACATACTTTAAAGCTGGAAATACAGCATTTGTGAGTTGTCTGACATGGCTGCTGGGAACTGAACTTGGAGGTTGGGAACTGAATTTTGGGCCCGCTTGAAGGTAAGTGCTCTTATCCACTTAGCCATCTCTCTGGTCCCCAAAATTACAGTTTTAAATTTTGCTCTCCCCCAGAGAATGAAGTGGGAATTGATGCTCACCTGGGACAGAGTTAAAAGGGATTTTGACATTAGTTTGGGGGTAGCAGGAGTTATACCCATCATAGTAATCCTACCCACATTTGGTCCCCTAGGGAGGATCTACTTACTGAGAAATATCTGAAGGATTTAACTAACTCCAGGGCAAAGACATGCTTTCAAAGTGACTACAACCAGTACTTTACTAAACCAGAATTATCCCTAACTACATTCAAAATATGTGTCCTTATTCCCACAGATAAGTGTAGTCCAACACTACAACAAGGAAACTTCCACTTGTAACAGACAGGGACCATTACAGACAACCACAATCAGTCAAAACACAGAGTTGTGGAACCCAGTCCCAATGGTTGCAACTATGAAACAACTTCTGCACCTAGGCTCAGGGGGCACTGTGGAAGAGGGTGTAGAATGACTGTTAGAGCCATAGGATTAGGGAGTTTGCTGTCAGATGATATCACCTAGTAATATCAGAAAGGACACCCACAGCATCTCTCCAAGATGACCTCCCAAGCATGATCTGAACAAGGACATCAACAAAGAGATGCTAAAACAGATAGGGGAAAGACCATGAAAGCTTTCCTATACAAAGAACTACAGGGAGCTAAGTAATAAGGAAAGTGAGAGCAATAGTTTTTTCCAAAGAGTTGAGCAACTGGACAAAGTAAAGCTGCACAGAGACACTAGCAAAGCCGATTAAAATCATGATACATTTATAACTCATTTACAATTAAGTAATTTAATGTACTTTGAAAGGAGGTTTTAAGGTGCTATAATGTAAAGTATGTAAAGTATAAAATATCCAAAATAGCCTTTCATTTATCACTCAAATTAGGGAAAATATAAATGTAGATAATATGTGATTATCAGCTAGGTTAATGTGAGTATAAATGTCTTTATAATTTGGCTTGATGTAATAATCAAAGAGCCAGTCATCAATAATCAATGAACATCACTATTAAAGGTTAGCTCCAATGTATTTCCTGTATAAAATAGATAAATGTGATAGGAACTTCATGAAATATGATCAGTTTCTAGTATCCAATATGTGTATAGCTAGCCAATAAAATGAAATCATTTTATGTAAACATTTTCTACCAGGGAAAAGTCACCATTTATTTGAAAATACACACGGTTTGCATGATCTGGCTGAGTGAAATTGGGGGGAGGTGATTTATCATTTTATTATGAAAATATAAAAGGCTCAATTTTGTTCACACTCTATCATTTGAGGGAATAAAAATTAAACAAAGGTGGCCTGTGCTTTGTCATTCATGGTGTAAAGGTTGAGAGACACAAATGAGAAAATGTTTGAAAAGGAACACAGTCATAAGAGTTTGGTGGTAGAGATGAGCTTGACAGAAGTTTTCTAAGATAATTCAGGTAAGAAATATTAAAAGTCCAAGAGAATGGAGCAGAAAGGAATGTTTTCACAAGAGCATATTGGGAGACCCTGGCCAAGGAGAAAACCGAACACAAAGGCACATCCAAATTGGAATAGTAGAAAAAAAATATTTTCTAATATTTACTTTTAAGGTATTTAATTTTTTAAGTCATTGACTTTAAGGCTTTCACTTGCACAAGAAACAAATCTTTTGATTATCAGGCAAAATTGTATGAGGTGAATTTTTTAAGTGATGGGAAAATTGAAACTCGGTTATTATAGAAACTAAAATGAACAACAAAGGAGGCAAAACAGAATCATGCTTATAGTTAGAAAGATCAGAAACTTGCGATCATTCTAAATAATCAGTGGGTAAACTATTAGCATCTCTTGTAATCCAGTAAAAATGGATGTAATAAAAAATAAAATCTGTATTCATTACTCTTGAGTGTCACACATTCCATGCGGTTCTGATGATTTTCCCCCTGCTTTGTATATGTCCTCACTGATAATGGATAAAGCCAAAAAAAAAGTAAAAAAAATATAGGATACAATTATCAAAACTCAAGAAGATTAATAAGCTGAAGGGCCCAAGTGAGGAAGCCTCAATCCCTCAATCCCACTTGGGAGGGAAAAGAAAGCAATTGCAGGGAGTAGAGGGAGAGAGGGCTCTGGTTGGGAGAGGGGAGAAAGAGGGCAAAAGGGGAACATGATCAGGTGTTGGGAAGGAGAACAGGTGTGAAACCCTGAGGGCCAACAGAATGAATGGAAGCAGGTAACCTTGGGAAGTGAGAGGTGGGGGAGGGAGACCTGGCATATGCTGGAGACCTGGCAGGTGAGAAACTCTCAGGACTCAAAGGGAGGGACCTTAAATGAACTTGTAGAGCCCACCTCTAGCAGGAAGATAGGGCACCAAAAGGAGAGATGGGGTTACTGCCTCACAGTCAAAACCTCTGACCCAGAATTGTTCCTGTCTGAACTGCAGGGACAAAAATGGAGAAGAGACTGAGGGAATGGCAGTCCAGTGACCAACCCAACTTGGGATCCATCTCAAGGGCTGACACTATTACTGACATCTCCAAGGCCTGACACTATTACTGATGCAATGGTGTCTTTAGAAACAAGAGCTTAGCATGGCTGCCCTCTAAGTGGCCCAGCAAGCAACTAACCTAGACAGATGCAGATACTTAGACCCAACCAATGGACTTAAGTCAGGGACCCCTATGATTGAATCAGGGAAAGACTTGAAGAAGTTGAGGAGAAGACAGCCCTATACGAAGATCAGCAGTCTCAACTGACTCAGACTCCTGAGATCTCTCAGAAACTGAGCCACCAACCAGGCAGCATATAACTAGCTGGTTGGAGGCTCCCAACACATGTACAATAGAGTACTGCCTGTCTTGCCCTGAGTGAAAGAAGATGTGCCTAACCTTCGAGAGATAGGAGGCTTTAGGGAGTAGGAAGGTGTGGTGGGTTGGGATGGTGGTGAAGACATCCTCTTGGAGATTTGGGGGAGGAGAAATGGAATGAGAAACTGTGGGAGAGTGTGGGACTATGTAAGTGTATCTTGGTTCATAGCTGGGCATGGGCCTGGGACCCCGAGACTCCAAGGGAGAAATGGCAGGTGTTCAGCCATGTCCCCAGAACCCACAGTCCTGACAAGAGGTCTAGTCTCCATGGACCTACATTGTTCAGTCTCGTAGGCCATTACAGCCCCTCCCAAAGTGCACAGGTAGAGAGTGTGACTATAGGCCTCAGGCCATAGAGATTCACATACTAATGAAGACCAGAGGGCAGAGCCAATTAAGCATTCTTCTCCAGACCATCCCCTTTTCTCCCTCCCTATTTAACTCAGGTCTGCCCTGAGTTTCAGGGAGGTACATTCAGATCCATCTCCATCCACCATGAAAATAAATCCTTTTTGGAACCAAGGACTTCCTCGTGTCATTGGAGCCTGCTGTAGCCAAAGCCTCCAGACTCTGGAACCTTAGAGCTTTCTTGTGTATATGGGATTCCCCCAAGTTGAAAGTCTCCGGGACTGCACAACTGCAGCTACTCTTACCCACAGGAGGGCAGACTGGGAGGTAGACAATTACTGGAGTGTAAAAAACAAAGGATTAAAGATATTTTTTAAAAAAAGGAAACTAAGTTTATTTGAGAATTTGTGAAACCAGTACACTTTTAAGTCCTTCACAGAGAAAATTTTGTCTGTTACGGTATATATTAAGAAGAGATTAAAATTTTTATAGGTTAAAAAAAAAAGGAAAGAAATGATGAACAGCCAGTAGGTGAATCACAATTTCTAACTTACTGTGTGAACAAGATGTAGATAATTCCATACGGATAAAAAATACGTTGTGAAATAGATAAATATATAAGGAGCAAGTCATATTTTGCAACCTAACATGTAACCTATGTAAGATATTTTGTATGGGGAAATTTGTGTGGTGCTAAAAAAATTCCCCACACTATGACCTTGTATATAGAAGCATGACAGTTTTCTCTAATATTGTAAGCCTTCAGAGTAGATAAAAAGCTTTGAGATATATTTAAAAATATCTTTGTTATGTTTTAGCAGAGAAATCATCAATTAAATTCTGATTTGAAGTTCATCTACAGGAGTAGCAATGGAGGACAAGCGTAAACTAGAAAAAATATTATGAACAAAGACACTAATATAAATTTAACATACAACTGATTTTACAGTTTCTATTAAAAAAAGTTGAGTCATTTTTATCTTTATGCATTATCTGTTGTTTTTATATTGGCCTGCTACTAAAAAGTCATTCTGAAAAGATTTGAGTATACAAGAAGAAAAAAATTAAATACTGTACTTCACTTACTTTCTTGCATTTATTTTCAGTATTCATCAATTTTCCTTTTTTAAATTAAATTAATGTATAAATATTCTACATTTGAATAATTCTACACTATTTTTAGATGTGATTTATAAATTCCTCTTTCTCTAATTAAACATTTTAACATTATAATTACCCATATTTTATCCAAAAATAAGGTAAAACTTGTGTTTTGGATGAAAAGTTTAAAATGTAGAAATGAGTATTGAAATTCTAAATAACATCACATCAGTTCTTATATTTTCATATCCCTGAGTTTGATTTAAAGAAAAGTTTAACATCTTAATTATACAAATTAGGATTGGACAGTGAACCATTCTGTAATCATTGTACCTTAGTGAATATATATATATATATATATATATATATATATATATATACACATATATATATCTTATACTTGAATTATCATAGTTCATGAGTTTATAAACTTGAGTTCAGTAAAATGGTAGGCCCATGTAACAGAGCTTTGAACAATATGCTTATTTGCTTTTCACTGTTATTGTTGCAAAATCTGCTAGTCGTGAAATAAATTTGCTTATCCCAGGATGAGAGCTAAATGAAGTATAGTCATTTCAATCAGCCAAGCCTTTCATCTCTGCCAAGCATTTAAATAGTCTTCATAATGACCCAAGTGAATGCCTACATCTTTGTTTCTCCCAGTACTTAACAACTTGTAGCCTATAAGCTGGTTACATTTGCAAACTCTGAGTCAAACTAAAGCACTCATACATTCCTGTTGGCTGTGATGACTACTACTTCAACACCTTCTTTTTTTTCATAGTTCAGCATATAAAACAAATATAAAGGCATTCAATATGGTCTCGTTAACCAAAATTATCCTCTTTTCCTGAACTAGCATCCTGTATCATATGTTCAAATCACATGATGTTGTAAGTCTTAAGTTTCTTGCTGGCTTTTATTTATGGAACTTCATTCTATTGTATTGTGAGCATTGCGAGAACAATGTCAGTGTTTGAATTTTCACTCATTCAGCTTAACTTTTGACTCAGGAAGGGAAACATTCATAAGGAACCATTCAGATTTTCCTGTACATTACCCTCTAACTTCTCTCCCCTACTTATAGCCCATTAGTTAATATTTTATGTAATTATGATTTGTGAGCTTTTAAAAATATAACATATAGTTTATACATATATTGGATGTACTTGTCTGAATTATATTATTGGAAACAAAATGGATACTAAATACTAATTCAATGCTTTGGTATATAATTATGATATTAATGACTAATAAAAGAATGCCTTTTGATATTGGATCAAAATTTCTATTTGTACTTTTAGGAGAATGTAAAATTATTCAGATTATAGATACTAACAATTTAAATTATGCAAAGTAAACAATAATATTTGTTATGCAAATATATAAAATACACACTAAGATTATTATTAACTTCAATGTGTTTATATTCGAATTGTAAGGATTGTGACTCTTTTCAAACTTTTTTTGTGGAATGCAATTTGAGAATAAAAATCAAAGAATTTTATCACATATGAATAATCAATATATAATACTATTATACTAAATTGCTGAGACTGTATTATTCAGTAAAGGTTGGTAAAATATAACTTATTTCTATATCCACATATTTCTGTTTTAATTTTAACTAAAACAGATATAAAATGATTAATTTAGTTTTCCTATAAGGAAAGCAAGCAAGATGTCAATCTCTTAAGTAGCTTATGTAAGCATTAGGCTTCTGTTGTTTCTTACTGGATGTTCAGTTTATGTTTTCTTTTAAGCAATGAACTTAGGACCTATTATTTGCCCACCACAACGCAAAGAGCAACAACTCTTTCATTCTCTCTTCACCCAAAGTGGCTTCACTCTGGGGCACTATGACTTCATTCACTAGGGCTCATTTCAGGACAACAATGGATACAACTTCCTCTTTCAAAACTGTTCTAAGGCTTTCTGCCTGAGCCTTAAGATATTTTGGAAGTGCTTCCTTGCAGGATGGAAAGGCACCAAGCCAGCTACTATGCACATGCAAAAAAATCTGTCAGTTAACCAAATTTGGCACAGAATCCATGTCACTTAGGAGAAAATATGCTGTGGAATTGCAGTTCAAGCACAGAAATCACTATTTGTGTGTGTGTGTGTGTGTGTGTGTGTGTGTGTGTGTGTATTGAATTAATCTACAGATGATTTAGCTAACTTAAGTACAAAATGGGAAGGTAGATTCAGGATGAGATGAAAAAGGCAAAGAAGAAACAAGGTTACCAGGTCACGAGTGTTTTACTATATGAAATATTTGATATGGTGCTTGACTTGCAAGTAAAATTGATGGCAATCTTATTGTAATTTAGACACATGTTCAATGTACTAACTAATCGTTAATAGCTAGCCACATGTTTGTGTTGTGAACGACTGCCTTGCAAGTTCTGCATAAACCCCAGTTTCTAGACATTGTGTGTAGCTGTGCAGCTCACTTCCAAATTCAGAGCTCACTACTTTTCATGTAAATGCAGCTTCTGAGAGTGCTCAGTGCTGCAGCCTGCCCATGCTATTTAAATGAAGAGAAAGGCAAATGTTCCTAAGACAATTACACTAAACACGGTACACATATTATGATCAGCATAAGCTGTCAAAAGCTTTTAGGTGCAAATCAAATCTCCTTAAGTATGCTTGCATATTTTTCAGTATTATACTTGGAAGAATGTATTTTTAAAGTTGAAATTTAAGACATTTTCCTCTGATTTTGTCCAAATTATCCAAGTTGGGAGATGAATAATGATTCATTCTTAGACACTTGTTCTTAGCTGAGCTGCGAATCTGACAGTAATTTTAAAAGTAAGAATAAAAGCACAGTTTTAAGGACACTCTGCAGTTCTTTCTGTAAGAATGTTTTATTAGAGACGGTCCAGAGTCAAAGTTATTTCAAGGATAGACCATCTTTAACATCCTACAATCAGAAGTTGAAGGAAGTATGTCAGTTCCTTCAAACTTCTATTCTTATAAGCCATTCCAGACTTAAATGCACTTAATAATAAACCTCCTTTATTAAAATTGTTCATGCCTTTTATTATTTATCCAAACCTAATGAGCAAGACATAAATTAATTTTAGTAGAAACAACTCTAAATTAAAGAAAATGTCAAGAATCATCCATGCAACTGAGTCTTTAAATTGTGGATTTATCACTGTTGTAAGAAATTTGCAGAGGTTTCCTCCCATCTTTATTCATTTTTCTCTCAAAGGTAAGAACTTGAAGAACTAAAGCACAGCACTAGCTTTGGAGACAGACCATGGCAAACGTTAGACACACATGATTTTCATCAGCACAGAAACTTTTATAGAGCCTATTTATGATCCATTCGCTGCCTCAGGGAAAACCACTAATGTTTTCCATTCTTGCAATTCTGTTACTTCAGGAATGTAACACATTAGATGTGTCTCACTGATGCTTTAAGGAAAAATGCATGTTCCAGTGTTGTTGGGTAAAAGTACTTGTAAATGCCAATTACTTTCCATGGATTGATGGTTACAGGTCACCTATCTTTGATGGCTTTCTATGTTCAATCGTTTTATGATAGATAGCTGTTGAAATCTTCAAGCACAGATCTAAATTCGAGTTTCCTTTTCATGTTTTCATCTCATGCTGGAGATAGGATTCAGCTCTGCTATTGTCTGACAAACACAGAAGAGCTGAAAATTTATTATTTTTGATATTCTTACATATTTTGGATGATTTTCTTTGATCTGAGAAGCCAGTTTTATCTGAATCAATCTTTTATGCTATTTTCTTCTTTGGATTATATTGTATAGATATAAATTTTCTATTTTTTCCTACAAATTACTATTGTAATTAGGTGAGTTGGATCAGGAATTTTAATCAGTCTTCCTTGTATCTTGGTGCAGCTTTACTCAGACTATTTATAACAAATGCAATAAGAAGCAATATTATACACATAAAGATAATGAATTTCATAGGTTTGGGTGTGGTACCAGTCTATACATCAAAATACTCCTAGGGATTTTCATAGGTTACTCTTAACAAAGTAACAAAGACCTGTATCTCAATTATTTATTACTTTATTTGCCTCTTATGGACAGATATTTCTGTAGTTTTATCCAGAGGATGGGGAAGGAAAGAGTTTGTTGCAAGTTAAAACTTAGAGTCCACAATCCAGGGAAATAGGGCAGAAACTCAACGTGAGCTAATATTGATGATATGGAGGGTTCATTCCTACTCTCTTGCTTAGCCTGATTTCTTATAGCAGCACCCAGGATCACCAGCCCATGACTGGTACTACCTACGATAAGCTATGCCCTCTGGATGTGAAAATTGTCCCACAAGCCAACCTGGTGTATCGATTTTCTCGATTGATGTTTCTCTCTCTCAAATAACTCTAGCTTGCCTCAAGTTGACCAATTCTTCTAAGCAAGCTGCAGAGAAATTTTAATTCAGTAACATGGTTTCTTTAGCAAGGGATTAAATCTAAAGACCTTCTAGGTCTGTCTAACTCTGCTGAAATGACTACACCTTTCATCCCTCTGGTTGGAGTACAGACATGACCTTAGTATACATTGTCAATCTGAAACAATGAAGGTCAAGGAAGTTTGTAGAAGTAGCCATGTTGAATTATCATCTAATTGAAGGGAAGACAATGTGATGAATCAGAGAAAGACTTGATAGAAGGGGCCAGGAATAGGATACGTTCAACTCTCAGGAGAACAGGCAGGAAAGAAAGGTGACTTTAGAATGCACCAGAGATAGAGTGGGAGGGGGAGAGGGAGCTGAAGAAGGTAAAGGATAGGGAGAGAGAAAGAATTAGTTTTGCCTTGACAGTTTTACAGAGACAGGTTACAGAGAGAACAAACCAGACATAGGTGAAGACAGTGATCCAGAGAATGTGGAGACAGAAGATTAGAACCTATTGCCAGAGTTAGTTAGAGGCCAAGTAGAACAATTTAGTCAGAATCTAAGAGAAGCTAAATTGATTCAGTCAGCTTGAGGAGTTGTGACAGGACAGCTTATTTGAAACACTCAGCTAGAGTTCAGAAAGACCTAGAAAGTGTGAGCTTACTCAGCAGTAAGTCTTTAAGTTGACAGTTACAACTGGCAAATGAAAAAAAATATTTATAGACCTCACACCAGGTTTAGAAATATTTCAGTGTGTGGCGTCTTATTATCTAGAAGTCAATACATTTGTGAAGTTGGGGGTTTTCTAACTTGAGCTTCCTTTAGTTTCCATCTTGAATATCCTTTTTTCCTAGTTCAGAGGACAAATGAATAAGGGCACCTTCTACCTCAGTTAACAGGGCTCTGACTTGAAGTGCTTTCATTCATCTTTTCCTTTTTCTCTCATCATCTGCCTTTCATTTTCTGTATGATTTTCAATGAATAGTACCCAAGTCTGATCATTGCCCAGACTGACCTTGATACCAAGTTACTACCTCAGTCTCCTGAGGAGCTAGGACTGTAGACGTGCCTAAAAATATCTGGATTCAGACCTACTGGCTCAAATATTTCTGCATAATTTTGACCTCATTAAAGGAAATGCTGGGATAGGGGATAGGACCACCTTGACCACCATTTTTACTTAGTGCTTTCATTTTTATTGTTTATTGAACATAGATTTTTCCCATAAAATACATTCCAATGTGTTTCCCCACATCCTACTCTCCTTTCCTCTATGAGATTAAACACATACCCAACACTGTGTGGATGGCCAAGAACCTGAGATTGAATAGGTCAGGGACTTAGGAGAAAACCATGCAGTAGTGTTCTGCTGAAAAAACATACAAATAAAGGGACTCCTAACAACATTCTGCTATACTCACAGATCAGTGCCTTGCTCAGGCATCATCAGAGTAGCTTCCTTCTCTAGGAGGTGGGAACAAATATAGAGACCTACAGCCAGACAATATGCAGAGCCTGAAAGATCTGGAACACTCTACCCTTAAAAGAAGTCTCTCTCAAGAAATCAAGGAATTATGTAGAATAGGAGATAGAAAGAATGTATGACCCAGAGGGGATGGAAGACACCAAGAAGTCAAGGCCTTCTAAATGTGACATTGTTGTACAAATATGAACTCACAGAGCCTGCAGAGGTCTCCACCTGATGGGGTTCTAGAACTAGAATGAAAAATGTATACAAGCTCCCATCTCAAACCCAGAAGCCATCTCCAATTTACAGCTATTTATGAATGAAAATTAATATTGAACAAGGGAGTCACATTGGGGGAACAAAACACATTTAAGGGTAGGAACCATGCTCAGTATTAGACTGCCAACAAAAACCTAACTCATCAGTATGTTTGGAGATTCTTTATCTCATATCATGAATTCAGGGTTTTTTTTTTTCGCCACCTTAGAGGGTTTTTTTGCATATATTTTATCTATTTAAGCACCAAAGCACCACGTTTTTTGTTTGTTTGTTTGTTTGTTTGTTTTGCTTTGTTTTGTTTTTTGAGACAGGGTTTCTTTGTGTAGCCCTGGCTGTCCTGGAACTCACTCTGTAGACCAGGCTCGCCTCAAACTCAGAAATCCACCTGCCCCTGCCTTCCAAGTGCTGGGATTAAAGGCATGTGCCACCACTGCCCGGCTAGCACCATGGTTTTATACTTATTTATTTAGTCTTCCCTTTAGAAAATAGGAGGACTCACAGGAATATAAACCAGATATGGCATGTCAAGCTGAAATAAGACTAGGAACCTCCTCCTGTATTAAGGCTGCACAAGATTGCCCAATGGGAGGGAAAAGGTCCCAAAAGCAGGCTAAATTATAAAAGACACGAGAAAATCAAACTAGACAATGATGATATATATTAAGAGGCCCTAGATCAGACACACTAGGTTTCTTGATTGCCTCAGTCTCTGTGTGCCACTATGATCCCAGTTTAGTTAATTCTGTGGATTTCCCTGTGTTAGCCATGTCCCTCTGATTCCTACCATCTTTTTCAAGTATCTCCTAATGTTTGACTTTGGGTCTCTGCGTTTCTTGTTGTCAGTTGAAGAAGACTTTATGATGATTATGCTAGGTTCCTGTCTATGAGTACAGCAGAATATCATTGAGAATCATTTTATTGACTTTTTTTTTTTTTTTTGCTGGTTGTGTTGGGTGCTTGTTTTTATTGGATATTTTATTTATTTACATTTTAGATGCCTTCTCCTTTCCCCATTTCTCCTGCCTAGAAACCCCCTATCCCATCCCCTATCCCATCCCCCCTTCCTCCTTTTTGCTTTTATACCATTTTAATTACATGCAAGTATTAAGGCCAGTTCTAGGTGGAGGAACTAGCAATACAATAGATGCAAATAGTCAAGGAACAAGCAAGACAATAAACACAAATAGTCATAGAACAAGCAAGGCAATAAGCAAAACCCAGTGAACACTCCCGTGATGACTGTTTCTAAGGGCTTATCAGAATGACCAAAATATCTGAGCCAACTTCCCTGTCCTAGCCCAAAGTCATTTTCAGGTATGAAGCCTACTTCCTTGTTCTACTAGGTCTCTGGACTGTCCAGCCTCTAGCTCCTGGTCCTTCAGGCAATGTCAAATATGGGTTTCTCTTGTGGCATGAACTTCAAGCTCTCCTGGTCGTTGTTTAATTAGGGTCACCATCATAGATTTCTAGTACTTTCCATTGCACTATGTTTCTGCCTGGTTCCTCAAATGCCACCTCCAATTCCATTTGTCTCTCCTAGTATTCTCTCTTTGATCTTGCCTCGATTTAATTCCTTCTGTTCCTATCCCCCACACCTCCAGTCCACTCACAATAACTATTCTATTTCCCATTTCCAGGGAAACTCACGCCTTTCCTCCCTTGAGTTTTCTTGTTAACTAATCTCTCTGGATAGGTGGGTTGTACCATGAGTAGCCTTTATTTTGAAGGTAATATACCACAATTTTATCTAAAGTAATTTGACACTATTACTATCTAATATGTTTGTTTACCTTAATCAATGTCTCATATAGTTTCTTAAACATGTGAACTGCTTATTATATGAATTGGAACAACAACATTAACGTGCTTGCATGCAAATGTACCTTATACTTCCAAATTTCAGTTAAGTTTTGTTTCTTAATTGTATAGCTATTTTCTTGTTCATGTGTATGTTTTATGTTTACTAAGCAGCATTCTAATCTACCTTGGGACATTATTAATGAACAATCCTTTTTTCCTTTACTGATACCTCACTAAAATAAGTTTCTTTGCACTCAAGAGTCACATGGGAAATATTCCCACCTTTCTGAGAGTCTGGGTAATGTTTCTGCTCAATCCTTTGGCCAGTTCTTTCGGTTGAGTTTTAAGTAATTATCCTAATAAGCACAACAGTATTCACTTATCCATGGGCAAATGTTGCAGAACACTGATGTGATTTTTATGAAAGACACACAAACTATGTATTTTTCTGGTTTTTGAAGAGTCACAAAGTTAAGTGATCTGATAGGGGACATGATGAGCTGTGGATCTCCTTAGATAAAGGACAGGTCTTTAATACAAAAGAAAGCACGATTAGGGTAAAGGTGAAGAGCAGGATGTAACTGATCTGATGGGAAAAAGAAGAAAAGGGGGCTACTTGAGGAAAGAGGAGGGAATTAAAAACAGGAAAATATGGAAAAATAGGTAAAACAAAGCTATGGATGACTGAAAAACCTCAAGAAATCATACTATTAACTATCTACACAACACATACAATTTAGTCTGAATGTAGACATAGTCTTAGTGAACTTTTTTTTAATATAGTAGACTGTTCTCCCTCTATGCACCAAAGGAAGCTTAATAAAAACCCTCTGGGCTAGATATGAGAAGGCCCCTTTTGAGTTGTTGGTCAGGACTGTCTAAGAGACATATACCATATACAGACTATTCCCATTGCCTTTCCTTACACCCAGAGGTGCTAAAAGGAAATATCTACTATGGAGGGCAGCATATACTGAGAAATAGGGCCCAGAGTTGGAACTCAGCTAAATGCCCCCTTCCTCAGAACTAACTTTCATGGTACCAGAGGGCAGCATTCAAGCTTCAGAAGGAAGTAGATAACCAAAGGTTCCACTCAGCTCTCACACCTAGGAACCATATCAACAGCGTCAACATCAGCATTACACGAAGATAACCTGAGAGTGCAGCAGTAGCACCCATATATTGGCTGCAACCAAGGACTCTTTAATAGGACTTAAAAATGGAGCTATGGCATGCTTAATACTTTAAATCTAGCTAACTAATCACTGCTAGTAAAATTATGGCTGCTGAAGGAGAATCTAGAACCACTAATTTACTAATTTAGCATAATCCATAAAAATAATCTATAAATATCTTTCTTCATCTATATTCATATTTAGTCTTCACATCTCATCACGAGGTTGCTTTTTGCACAGAGAACAATTATTACTGGAAACCCCAACCAATCAAGGTGAAGAGTTGTGGAGCCCAGTTCCAGTAGATACAACTCTAGAACATTCCCTTATTTAAGACTTAGGGAATGCTGTGGATGAGGGGGCAAAAGTTTGTAAGATCTAGAGCATCACTTACTTTGCTGTGTTAATGTATATCCTAGTAACTGCAGAAGCTACATGTGTAAACTCTGACAAACATGGCTGCTCAAATATGAACCGAACAGGAAAGGCATCAACAAACACGCCACACTTCAGAGGAAAAATAACTCTGGGTGAAAAGTCTACACAAAGAACTATAGGCACCTGAGTAAAGCTATGAGTGGGAGAGGTGGAGAGGTGACCCTCCTCAGGGCAAAGCATACAATACTGTTTGTCCAGTACCTAAAAATCATCCTTGAAAACATATACTAAAAAAAATGTTATATGGATCCAACTGGTTGTGTTTGGGAATATATGTACATATGCAGATACATATATCCATTCAGTAACAATTGATAAAAATGAAGAGGCCATAAATTTGGAGGAGAGTTGTGAGGTTTATAAGGAAAGTTCACAGGGAGAAAAAGGAAGAACGAAATGTAATTAAAAATATCATTTCAAAAATAAGCAAAACAAAGAAGAAAGGTCACATTAACATTTAATTAGTAAACTAAGCACAATAACAAATTGAGAGATAGCAATAAAAACAAATAAAAACATGTACTAATATAAAATTTATTTAATATAAAAATGTGTTGATTTCTGTAGTTTTTCTACTCAATGATCATATGATAACTAAAACTGTAGAAATTGCTAGTGTAAAGAAGGTGAATTTCTGAATTCATCAAAGACCCAAAAGCCATCCTTTGAAGCTCCTCAGTCCTTATTCTCTTTACTTCTCCACCCCATCCCTTCCTCAAACCCTTATGTTTGTCTCCTCATCTCAGGAATATTATTAACCTTGATGAAAGGCATCCAATTCTGTTACTATGTACAAACTTAAGTTCGATGTGGGCAGTTGTGAGACACAGAATGCTTGTCTTTTACTTCTTGCTATCACATTGTTAGCTATAGCCTGATGATCATCATCTTATAAAATATCATTTATGTGTTTTGTTGGCTTTTAAATTTTCACATGGAAGGTAAAATACACCTCCTTGTGCTATTTTGCTGTCTGATAAAAGTTAACATTTGAATTTTACACTTACAACTCTCTGTGTTTAATGACTTTATTTCTTATTTTATTTCAAGTTTCCAAGCTTCTAAGTCTACAGACTATAGGTGAATAAGCAAGTAGTGCTTATTTCCAATATATTAATGTGTTTTGTTTCAATTATTTTGAATGGGTAGCAATCAGCACTCACAATAATTTGTTAATAGAATAAAAAACAGAAGGAAAATACTTTTATAATCAAGCAAATTCATTCTGATTCAAAACCAAGGTGCTGATATGTTATTGGAAATAATATGTGAAGATGTCAAAACTGCTTATTATACTTTTATTTTAAATGTAAATTACTTTAACAAGGAACTTAAATACATTTCTATTTACATTATCAGAATATATGGTTTCCTATTCAGACACAGTGATTATTAAAAAGATTCCTGAAGAATTACTTTTTGTATATTCTAATTTTTAAAATTTCTGGTAGTTGACTTGAGAGTTTAGAAAGAGTGATTATCATGTATAGCTCATGCAGTAATGTCTGTGTTTTTAAAGCTGTATTATAATTTTTTGTTAACACTCATAATGC
Organism: Grammomys surdaster; assembly: GCF_004785775.1. Lineage (NCBI taxonomy): Eukaryota > Metazoa > Chordata > Mammalia > Rodentia > Muridae > Grammomys > Grammomys surdaster. The sequence continues at coordinate 2,010,238 of NW_021620427.1, read as the reverse complement.
TTCAGATATTATAGAGGTATTTGTAAAACATTGCTGTTTGATGGCTAATTTACTATTTCATAGAAATCATAAGAGAAAAAGAAATGACCCAAACAAATATATTCCTTAAGAAACAGGCATCTTCTCAAATACATTCACAAATTATCTTACCAAATACCCTAGAACAATAATAGGAGGTCTCGGTAATTTCCATTACTGACATCTCACCACCCTTCTACCTTTGTAAACATTCAAAGATTATATGAATAAAGGAGGCCTGGATGTATTATTGTATATATATTAACTGCATGTGTTTGCTTATATGTGTATTAGTGTCCTGCATTGTGCTCACCAATATGTGCACATGTAGAGGTCAGAGGCTGAACTCAAGATTCGTCCTCTGTGGTCTGTATTATTATTTATTATTATTATTTCATCATGAGACAAGCTCCCTTACTGGATTTCAGTTTTCTATTTAGGACCAAATGGCTGGCCAGTGAGTTTCTTTGTATTTGCCTATCTCCATCCCTTCCCCTGTAGGAAAAAACTCATGCGGGAGTGTCCTGAAACTGCAGAGACCCATGGGCGGAGGGTACCCAGAGGGTTTCTCTGCAAGCGGGTCCCACATACTGGAGAAAATCTGAAGTTTCTAAAGACTGGAAGCTTTGGCGAATACAGGCCCCAGAAGACACGTGGAGTCCTTGGGCTTAAAACGTTTATTGTTCTTGGTGTGGTAGCTGAATGTGTGTGCCCCTGTAAAAGCCAGAAGAGCTGGCTTAAATAGGGGAGGGGGACAGAGGAAAATCTCTGTTAGTCACGTCCTCTACCTGGATGGTGAAGCAAAACCTCTCAAGGAGGGTCTACTCTGAGCCAAACGTGTCTGCAAGGTGCAGGCTAATGGAGGTGTAGGTCGCATGTGGGTGGAGTCTGGAATCCGCAGGCACTTCCATACTTGGCAGTTACAGAAGTTACAGGGATATAAAGTTCTATAATCTGTAGTATGTATTATGCCCGCTGTGCCGTCTCCTGAGTGCCCATTACTTTAAAATAACATGTCTGTTTGTTCTGAAGGCCTTTCTAATGCAATAGCAGTTCAGCTTACAGACAAGAATCACTGTCTTTAGCTGAAAGTCCTTTGAACTGACGAAAACTTTTGTGTGTTCAAACTCACAATACTGAACCACTAGAAATACCCATGCTTAACTACTTGAAGAACAAAGAACAGACTATAGAATGAATTCTTTATATAATAATTGAAAAGTTAGAAGAAAATACCTTAGCAAGAAATGACTTGGATATGATAAAAGCTCATCTTTTATAAGGGTAGTCTGATACAATTTGTTACAGTATTTTATGCAAGTGAAACAGGTTTAGAATTTTTTAGAGTTTAGATTTCATTTAAATTAATAACAACAAATTAAAAATACAAAATGTGTACTTTTATTTGCAACGGAAGAACTATCTTTGAATGAAGAGACTAGTATTATGTGGTGAAGAACATTTATAAATCTTATGAGTACAAAATGTTGCATTGAGAACTTCAAATTAGGTGATTGCTTCACATTCAGTTACAACATAAATTGTCACTAACAGCAACAAAATTTAGACAACTGAAATAGATCTTATAAAATGAAACTTGTTCTTTTCAAATGACAGCAATGAAAATATATTTACACTCACATGGAATGGTGTCAATACATTTCTAGTCATTTTACCACACTGAGCTCATTTTGCAAAGAGGGCTATCACTGTATTGGATATGTTTCCACATTTAGTTAAAATCTTGATGTTGTTAAATAAAACATATAAGAAATTTAACTCATAGATACTGTCAGAGTTTGTGTGTGTGTGTGTGTGTGTGTGTGTGTGAGAGAGAGAGAGAGAGAGAGAGAGAGAAAGATTCCTTAACAGTGACCATCTGTCAAGTGAAACCATCCTAAAATTGTATGTAATTGTCACATGATAGGGTCCTACTTGCTGAAAGTGATCTGAGAGTGCCACGTGCACTTCTCATATGAAAGTTCTTCAATATGACCACTCAAAGGCTGAAAAGGGAAGATTTACACACAGATACACTGCTTGCATGGTCATTACTACCTTGCTAAGGTGTTTAATAAAGAAAATAAAAAGTGGGCAGCAGAAACCAATATGAATATCTCAGAACACAAACAGTTGTCAATATTGTGTAACTCTTATATAGAACAAAGTTAAAAAAAACTCCCACAGTATGTACATAGCAAGTTCCTCCCATTTCATTGCTGTAATATGTTGGCAGGTTTTCTGTCCTTTGTTTTACTCCTCACACTCATCAAATGAATGACTTAGATGGATTCTGTGCTTTCTGTTTTAAGTCTGTTTAAGTAACCGTTTTTTAACATTGGCCTCTTGCAAAGAAAACATTTAAAGTATCAAGTTTTACACACTCACACACATTATAGAATTGTTTTCTTTCACTATCATTCACACAAAATGATTTCACTCTTCTTAACATTACAGAGATACATTTTCAGAATTGTTTATAAGTTAACCCCAAATACATTTAAAAACTTACTTGACACAATAAATCCCTTCTAAGCAGCATTCAATGGACAACATATGTATTAAATAAAGATCCCCAGTGTTTCACCTTATATATTGTTCTTATTTAAAATTAGTGAGCATAATATTTAAAATAATATTTACTGAAAAACGATGAACTATTATTTGTTTTTCTTCTTTGGTCATTTTGTTGTAACCCTTGCTGTGGTAAAGCCTACACATTCACTGATGCTTATGAAGAAATTTCTGATTCTTCCTTGAAATTTGTCTTTCTGCATTTTTGTTGTACCTTCAGTTCATCCAGCCTCTTAATTTTGCTTCTATATGTGTTAATGACTCCAAAGATGTATGCTCATCCTTCATAGAAAATATGAGTTATTTATTCAAATGCAGCTCAATATTGACTGTGCGTGATTATAGGTGATATACTGCCACTATTCAAAAACACATTTAATATTTCTGACAGTATTTAAAAGGCCTTAATGTACTCTAAATGACTATGTTAGCATGGTATTCATTATAGTTTAATGCAAAAGATGGATAGGTAATGAAACATTTTATAAAGTAGTAAGCTAATAATATAAGTGTAATCTACTTTATCAAAAATTAATTTCATATTTTACTTGTTTTTTAATTACCCAACATCAAAACATTTAGGTTTACTAATGACCTTCTTAGGTTGATACACTTTTATCTCAGAATCAAGGACACAATAACTGATCTATCCTTCACTGTTTCCTTGGGACATCTCTTGTTGCCAGGCTTGGATACATGTTGCAGATGCTGTTTCCACAGGTGTGAAGTCCAATAATAAATGAAGAAGAACTAAGTTGGGTGTGGAACAATATCCCAGGAGCTTGGGTCAGTTAGGAACCAGTGAATAAATCTTTCCATTTTCCATATTCCTGGGAATTAGTTGTAAGACACAATTTATATTGTTTCTTGGGGGCGTGATACATCAATCACATCACTGGGAGAAAGACAGCTTGGTAATACATCTTTTTCAAGGATCATCTGCTTGTTCTCACTTTTTAAAAGAAAAACACTTTATTAATAGGTCTACATTATCTACTAAAATTATACACATGAGTTCTTTGCTGAGGTGCAGCTCTCTGGGGCGCATGCTAGAGGAATACATCTTATAACAGCTTATAACAGTTTATTTATGTGCCTTATTTTTTCTAAGCTTTTACCTTATCTTAAAGAACTATGTTTCAGATACTAAAACTGAAGTAAATATAACTATATTTTCTTCGGTTAAAAGGTATCTATTCATTTAACTAACAAAAGTTGCTTATGTTCCTCATGCAATTGAGCCATAGAAACAGAAAGATACATAGGGATGCCTCTTCAGTTCACAAATAAATGAAAAGAAGAGGTATATTAACAAATTAAGTCTAGCATTTCAAAGATAAAAATACAATTAATGGTTTGACTGACACGTGCCAAGTCTACAACTGTCACAAAGAGCTACGAGGCTGGAGAGATGGCTCAGCACTTATGTGCACTTACCATTCTTCTAGGCCTTGTATTTGATTTCCAGGATCCACCTGGAGGCTTACAAGTACACTCTTAAGGGATATACTGCCCTCTTTTCTACTCCTCAGGCACTAGAAAGATACATGGTATGGAGCGATATATGTAGGCCTACACACACAATTAATTAAATTTTAATGGAGGATTTTTTTTTTTTGGTTCCTATACCTTCAAGGCTCAGTGATTTCTTGAATAAAATTTACTGTATAACTTCTTACTATTTTTCTCTTGCATTTACCTAGACCGTTATTGTACATGACATTGAGGTCAGGTGTGTAGAAAGAAAAGCTTTATTTAAATGTGAAGCCATATTTCTACTGATGCTGGTGACTGTTAAGAATTAATTAATGATATACAAATATAACTGATGTTTCATGATTTTAACCACTGGTAGAAGACATTCATAGTTTCTTGTGTCTTGGTACTGACCCCAATCAATCTCTATTCTCTCTGTTTTTTAAATTTTTTATTGGATATTTTATTTATTTATGTTTAAGATGTCATCCACTTACCCCATTTCCCTTCCCTAGAAATCCCCTATTTCATCCTTTCTCCTCCTTTTTGATTTTATACCATTTTAATTACATGCAAGTATTAAGGTCAGTTCTAGGTTGAGGAACTAGCAATACAATAGATGCAAATAGTCTAGGAACAAGCATGACAATAAACACAAACAGTCAAAGAACAAAGAAGGCAATAAACAAAGTTCAGTGAACACTCCCGTGATCACTGTTTCTAAGGGCTTATCAGCATGACCAAAACATCTGAGCCTACTTCCCTGTCTTAACCCAAAGTCATTTTCATGCATGAAGCCTACTTCCTTGTTGTAGCCTAATATTTAGATTCCTGCCTGAAATTACTTCTTTGTTCTACACTAATGTCAGATTCCTGCCAAGTAGCCTACTTCCTTGTCCTTGGCCAATGTCAGATTCTTGCCAAGAAGCCCCAACTATTCTTGACATAAACTAGCAGCAAATATGATACAAGTGTAGTCTTGAGATCACATGGGTTTTGTTTTTTTCCTTTTCCTTTTACATATTAATGATTAAATGACTGAGTTAAGAAGGGATAGAGGATACCCAAGAACACCTACAATTTCATGGAATTAAGATATAGGAATATTAGAAATTCAGATGAATTTAATATGGGTACCCTAACTAAACACAGGCTTACAGTTCCTTGTGACAAATGATGGTTTATCGATTTGTACCATTAAGTTTTATGTTCCTTTCTTATGTATCATAATTTTATCAGTGGATATTTGATGAAACTTAGACTAAATTTGAGTGCTACCATAAAAGTAATCTAAAACGATGTCTTTGTTTCCTCTAGGATAATTGTGGAAAAAAATGTTAATCAAAAACAAAAAAAGGTTTATTAATTCCAGGGACAGTATAAAATAATGACAAGGTGTAAATAAAATAACTTCTAAAACTATGAAACCTCTAAGTCTATATGTGTGAAGTTATCTGTTAAAGTTGCTTCCTTAGGTAACCTCACAGTTATTTATAGATACAGTGGATTTGGAAGGTACTCTCTAAGCAAAATATTTTAAGGAGATGTGAATGTATTTAAGCTACTTCTGAAGAAATGCATGATATACAAACTAGATATTTTATAATCAATATACCAATGAACTTAATACCAACGAACTTAACAGAAATAGGGAAATGTATTAAGTGGACAAATAAAGTTACTTTTTTATGTAGTGAACCTGAGATGCTTATAGTGAGCTGCCTTATAATAAAGATCAATCAGGTTCTTAGACTTTCTATTTTAGACCTAAGAGAGATTGTAAGCATAAAAATATGTTTCTGTGACATTGAATATGCACTCTTTGTAAAGTCACAACTAAGGGGATAGGTACTATAAATACCATTTGTATGATTTTGGTAACACATGATAAACTCCATTAGAGCCATAGAAAACTTCTCAAGTTATAAAACAAATAGCATTTGCACATGATTACTAGCATACGGCATATTTTTCCCAAAGTATAATTCACTACTTAGCCGTCAACTCAAGAGAAATTAGAATAAGAAAGTTACTATTACACAGCTCATGCACTTCTTTCTACAAGTTTATGCTATAGTAAGGCAGCATCTATCTGGTTTTATTTCTCTAAGATATAGATACATAATTTTTTCTTGGATTCAGTATACATTTCATACTGTTTGATGATTTGAATGAGCACTGAATAAGTCAAGGCCCTCATTATCACATTGGGGGAAAATGTAATAAATTATATTGATGTCAATATTTTTCCTTTTTATCTAATATTCTCTCATATATTAAATCTAGACTGCAGTTTCCCCCTTCCTGCTCCCCAGTATGTTCCTTTCAGTTTGTCCCTTTTCTGTCAGGTCCACCACCCTCACTTCCCTTCAGAAAATAGCAATATCCCAGAGATGTCAACCAAATACAAACTAACAAGCTACAGTAAGATGAGGGACATATTCTCAATCAAGGCTGGACAAGGCAACCCAGTATGAGGAAAATAGTCATAAATACAGGCAAAAGTGTCAGAGACAGCCCATATCCCATTTTTAGGAATCCCACAAGAACACCAAGCGCCACAATCATTACATAGGCAGAAGACTTAAGTCAGACCCATATACATTCTCTGATCTCTGTGAGTCCACTTTAGTCCTAGTCAGTTGATTCTGTGCTTGTATTCCTGTGGTGTCCTGGATCCCTGTGGATCCTATAGTTGTTCCTCCTCCTCTCCTCAGGACTACTTAGGTCCACATAATATTTGACTGTAGGAATCTGCATCTTCTCACATTAATTTCTATATGAAGTCTGTCTCTAGTCTCTCCAATGATGAGTACACTAGGCTCCAATCCAAGCATATTTTGAAATTGAGAAACTGTAAGCAGGAGGAATCATGACTCTGTTGGTGTCTCAGTCCCTCCATTTGAGGTCTTTTCTGGGTACAGAGGATGGCCAGGTCAGGCACCTTTTCCTAAATTACTAGGAGTCTTGTCACTTTGTAGGTTCCATGGAGTTTCCATTGCACTAGGACTCTACATTGCTCCCAAAACACCCCCTTGCTTATTCCAGTCAGCACACCCAGTATTACCTACCTCAGTCACTCCAACTTAATCCTGACTATTTTTAATCCCCACCTGCCCCAAGTATTTTTGCATTTATAGTCACGAGGTAAATTGGTCTGTAATACTCCTTTCTTGACTCTTCGTGTGGTTTGGATAGCAGGGTGACTATGGTCCCCCAAAATTTTAGCAGCCTTCCTTCCTTCCTTCCTTCCTTCCTTCCTTCCTTCCTTCCTTCCTTCCTTCCTTCCTTCTTTCTTTCTTTCTTTCTTTCTGGAATAATTTGAGAAGTACTAGTGTTACATCTTCTTTGAAGTGCTGGTAGAGTTCTGCACTAAATCACCTGGCTCTAGGTATTTTGCGTTTGAGAGATTTTTTAAGACTGCTACTATTACCTTGGGGATTTTAGGTCTATTTAATGGTTTATTTGATTTTGATTTAACTTTGGGAAGTGTTATCTATTGAGAAATTGAGAAAATTGTTCATTTCTTTTAGGTATTCCAATTTTTGTGGAGGACATGTTTTTGAAGTAAGACCTGAAGATTGTTTGGATTTCCTCAGTGTCTATTGTTGTGTCCCCCTTTCCATTTCTTTTTTGTTAATTTGCATATTGTCTCTCTGCCTTTCAGTTAATTTGACTATGAGTTTTTCTATCTTGTTGAATTTTACAAAGAACCAACTATTTGTTTCATTGAATTTTTATATTGCTTTCTTTTTATTTTATTAATTTCACCCTGAGTTTATTTCATACCATCTACTCCTCTTGGGTATATTTTCTGTATTCCATTCTAGACTTTTCATATGAGTTGCTAAGTTGCTAGTATAAGATCTCTCCATCTGGACCATCAGAAGTCCAACTCTCAAATCCTCAGATTCAACCACAGGCCACACAGCATATCTGTCTGGGGCCTCTGTCTTTAAGAATCTCAACTGAAAAGTCAAGAGTAATTTTTATAGGATAGCCTTTATGTGTTACTTGGGTATTTTTCTCTTACAGTTTTTAACATTCTTTCTTTGTTATGGGTGTTTGGTGTTTTCATTATTATGTTGCAAGAGGACTTTCCTTTTACTCCAATCTTCTTGATGTTCTATAAGCTTCTTGTGCATTCATAGGCATGTCCTTATTTAGGTGGGAAAAATTTTCTTCTATGAGTATGTTAAATGTATTTCATGGGACTTTGAGTTGGGAATCTTATCCTTTTTATATTCCTATTATTCTTGGGTTTGGTTTATCATTGTGTCCCAGATTTCATGGATGATTGTGTCAGGAATTTTTTAAATTTTACATTTTTCTGACTAATGTATTTCCTCTATCATTTCCTCAATGACTGAGATTCTCTCTTATATCACTTGCATTCCATTGGTCATTTTTTATATGTAGTTTCTACTCATTCACCTAGATTTTCCATTTCCAGAATTCCTCCAGTTTGTGTTTTCTTTATTGCTTCTATTTCCATTTTCATGCCCTGAATAATTTTAATCTTTTCCTTCAGCTCCTTGTTGTCCCCCACCCGGATGTTTTCACATTCTTTTAGAAATTTACTGATATCTCCAGGTTTTTGATTATTTTTCCCATGATTTCTTGAAGAAATCTATTTATTTCCTTCTTAAGGGCCTCTATTGTCTTCATAAAGTTGGTTTTAAGGTCTTCTTGTGTTTCAGATATATTTGAATGCTCAGGGATTTCATATGGAATGGCTGGGCTCTGGTGGTGACATAATGCCTGGTTCTTGTTGTGTTCTTACACTGTCATTTATTCATCTGTATTTGGAGTGATTATAGGTTCTGGTGCTGATTTCTGGGTTTGTATTAGTTGGATGAATGTATCCTTCCTTGATTTCTGTTTCCTCTCTGGTCTTGTGCCTAAAGTGGCTTGTGGTTGAATCTTGGAATCTGGCAGCTGGACTTCGCAAAGCTAAGATGGCCCCAGCCTAGTAGGGGGTTGCTGCCTGAATTGGGGGTATTGGATCTCTGACATTAAAGTTAATGGCCTGGCCTCTGGTGTAGTAAAAGGCTTCTGCCAGGGTTTCAGGGACCTGATCTTATCTCTGGTGTTCAAGAGGGTGGCTTGACCTCTGGTGGAGTAGGAGGTTTCCACAGAAGGTATGGACCCAGATATGATGGTAAAGATGTGAGGTGGGGTTATGCTAAGCAGGCAATAGAGCAGTAAAAGAGCAATCTTACATGGGGCTCAGGATGCTATCCTGGCCTTTGGTAGAATATGAAACTTCCTCCAGATTTATGGGCCAGAATATGGTCATAAGGAGAGACGGGTTGTTGGGCTTATGCTGTGTGGATGCAAAAGTAGAGGGCGTGGCTTACCTAGTTTTCAGGGACCTGACTTGGCCTCAGATATGGTTTCCACTGGAGTTGAGGGCCAGGATAAAGTGAGGAGTGTAGGGACAGCTGGAATTAGGCTGAGATGGGGTATAGATAAGAGGGAGGGATGCTCTTCAGAATTCTGGCCTGGCCTCAGGTAGAGTGGTCAGATTATGCCAGAGGTATGGGCTGGGATATGACAACAGGTTTCAATATTTTTGTCAAAAGTTAAATATTAACTAATTTAGGATTTACTATGTATATATTGTATGCCACTGCTTTTAAAATCTTTGTTGTGCTAATCAGGTCACACGTAGGTGTATCAGCATGTCTCTGTTTCAATAAATAATTGCTTAATGTCCCAAGGAATGTACTCTGTTAAATTATCATTAACTTCAAATATAAAATTAGAAATGAAGGGGCTGGAGAGATGGCTCAGTGGTTAAGAGCACCGACTGCTCTTCCAGAGGTCCTGAGTTCAATTCCCAGCAACCACATGGTGTCTCACGACCATCTGTAATGGGATCTGATGCCCTCTTCTGGTGTGTCTGAAGAGAGCAGTGGTATACTCATATACATTAAAAATAAGTAAATAAATATTTAAAAAAATTAGAAATGAAAGGACTTTGTTTTACTTTTGAGATTAAATGATTTATAAGAAGAAACAAGTTAAATATGGAGCCCCTAGCAATCTGACATTTGGGATATTTGCAGATATATTTTGCAAGTTTCTACAATAATGACACATTGATATTTGGAAGAAAAAATACTGTTATGAGATCTGGGATGATTCAATGAACTAGCTAAGACTTTGTAAGAAATATGTTTTTTTTTTCCAGCTATGGTTGTTTGAAAGAAATTGGCTCACATAGGCTCATTAGGAATGGCACTGTGAACAGGTGTGTCCTTGTTAGAGTGGGGTAGAGTTGTTGGAGGAAGACTGTTTCAGTTCCCTTTCTGCTGCCTGTCCAACTGAATGTAGAACTCTCTGATCCTTTTCCAGCATGTGATATCTGCTTGTGTGCTGGCATCTCACAATGAAGATACTGGACTAAACTTCTGAACTTGGCATCAGGCCCAATTAAATATTTTTCTTTATTTCTCTAAGATTTATCATGGTTGTAAAGTTTTTTAACAGCAATAACCCTCCCTACGACACCAGCAATACTTTTCAAAATTCATAATGTGTCCTTGACAATGTTTTTTTTTAAAATGGGAGGTCTGAACATAAAATGTCTAACAACATATTGATCTTTATCCTGATTTAGCATGGAATGCAAAGAAAATTAGTCTATATAGTAGTACTTTGATTCATGCTTGTTCTCCTTTATCACTTTATAGATTTCATTCTCCATAAATGTAATAAATCCTCAATTATACAAGTAAATATTACAAAGAGACATGATTGCAATCAACATATTAGAATGTGTGTCCTTAATGAAATTGAGGTAGAAATACTATTTATTCTCTTTAAGACATATTCGTTTTAGACAAATGTATTCAGTGTCTGAGTAAAGTCATTTTATTTTTTTCTACCCATAATTTAGTCTCCTTCAAGTAATAAAACAAGCTATTTTTAAATGAGATTCTTATCCTAGCAACCTGTATCACTAACATTGTACTTAGACAAAACATCATTTGTTTCCCAAGATACACTGAAGACCTACTAGTAGTTGGAATTGTTGCTCAGCATTCTCCATCAAGCTAAACACCTATTCGGAAGTTCAGTTGTACCTGTTCAAAAAAGATCATGTCATCAAAGGTTATTGATTGTTGATGTTGTTCACACAAGGAGAGGTCGTGCAGATCTTGGGACCGACTCCTAAGTATCCAGCCATTCCAGCTAGTCCTATACAACTCTGTCCTAATTACATGTAGCTTCAAGGTCTTAGAGAGGGGCTAGAGTATCTAGCTGGAAAGGACTAAGGGAAGAACCCCCTGTCTACATGATTATGGGAATCTATCATACGTGCTTGGTGAAACCATTCCAGTTTGGCTATATTGCAATCACCTAAGTTCTTGTTAGTATCCTCTATGTGCATAACAAAACAAACTTATTGGTGCTCCAGGACAACTGGTGGTAGATTTTTATTTTGGCTTAACATTGGAACTGTGAGGGAGTCATTGCCTAGCCTCCCGCATAAAACGAATTTTTCTCTAATGGTAATTACCATACGATTAAGAATTTTCTACATTTTCATTTTGTTAGAAATTATAACACCATGAAAAGTTGATTATGAATTAAGTTGCATTTTTATACTATACTTCTTTGTATGTTTTTTGGTTATAAGATTATTTTCCTTTAAAATATACTTACAAATTGTTTCCAGCTTTTAGAAATAAAATCAACTAATTTACACTTTTTAGATAAACTGAGTGACATGGAGTATTTCTCAACAACCATCATTCAAGTATCTAAATATCCATTTACATTTGAGAAAGTGTTTAATAAATATTCGAAGATAATCAGATTCCATCATCAGCTACTGCTTTCTGTTTTATTTAGTTTTCCCATACATACTGATTATTTGTATTAATGATGCAGCTTCACATTCCCTCAGGATCTACCATGCATTTTTGTACCAAACTGTTGATAGGGCAACTAAATGTACCATAGCTACACAGACAATGTTTTTAAAAGTAAAAGTAAAGTTGAAACAAGTTTTATGTCAGCAAGTGTAAATCTTCACAGCCAGGAAGAAGATATTACATATAAGATAGAAATGAGAACCAAGACTTGTATGGCAAGTGAAGAAAAATCCTAAGTAAATTGCTTTGCTGCCTAGAGCTGAAGGATGAGAAGATATTAGGCAGAAGACAGGCTCGCTGAAGAGGATTTAAGCAGAATAAGGAACACAGAACGAATAGAATTCATGGGAAATAAAAGATGGTACAGTTGATGGCAAAAAATAACTATAATAATTAGAGTTAAGTTGTAGAGACATGTAACGTGGACGGTAATGAGACTTTCTAATAGTTTTGAGTTTTTAAACAGTGAATGATGGTATCAGTCTTATAATTTTAATCAGGGAAGAAGCATAATTTACATCTTAGTTATATTCTATGTTTATGTGAAAATTGCTTTAAAAAAACGTTGTGGCTCATATTTTGTTGATGCCTATGCATCTGAGTGATTTAAATATACTTGAGAAACATTCAAGTGAAGCAATTACGAAGAATTTGGCTCAAATAAAACAGTAGATGATATAAAAATATGACTGATGATATGCAAATCATCCCAAGCATTTCGTAACAGAAGGATTCTACTAATAGAAACTTAATAGCACATAGAGATGACAAACCTCTATTTACTACAAAATGCTGTACTGTTTTTTGAGGCTCATAATAGATTTAATCATAGAACATCTACAACAACTATATCAGTTTCAAAAATAATCATAGTTGGATCTAGGCATGGTGGATCACACACTGATTTCTGTCCAAGTACTATAAAGATGGAGGGAGAAGGTTCACTTATGATGGAGAGCAAACTGAGCAATGCAGTGAGTTATAGGACAGCTTGGGTTATAAAATGTGAACCTGTCTCTAAACCAAGGAAGAAAACCAATATCATCACCAGTCATAGCTGAGAGTAAAGCCTCATCCTGAAATCCTAAGTTAAGCTGTCTACTTACCCATGCTTCATACACAATAAATACCAGTCATGGCAGTCAAAGGGGAACCTCTGATATGGTGATATTTTATCAGCACAGTTTAATGCTGTGTCCATTGATCAGAATGTTAATAGTTTTTCCTTTGTGGCCTTTTATAAATATACAATAGTAGATAAGCATTCATGTAGTTAAGGGGAAGTTATTAGTAAGTACAGCTTCAGATAATAATAGATACTTTTAAATTCAGATCTCATGTATCCATATCTAGCATTCAAAATAGTATGTAAAATTCTTCTCCTGTTTCTACTTTTGCAGTAGACTCTGGATCAAAATTCAAGGTGAGTCATTATGACAAAGGAAACCTATGATTGACTTGTGACTTCCACATGTGCACAAGAGAAAATCTTACTCTAAAATGTGATCATTTTAAAGATTGTGAAAAAGTGATCACATATATTTTCTAGAGATTGGTAGAATTCATGTTACATCCAGCAGTGGTTGGTAAGTGTAAAGGAACAAAAATGTGAGACATGCGCCTGTATTCCTATATGATTGACACACATCATGCATTAGTTCCTTTAATTTATATATATAAAAAACATGACAATGAAACAAAGTGGGCAGCTAGGAGCTCAATTCTATGGGACAGTGAGCTGACCTTTAGGAATAGGCTTTGGTATGTGACAATTATAACAAATTTGAATCCAATTTTTGTTTGGGACTTAATAAACGGAATGAGAAAACTAAAGAGGACAAGAATTATGATTGGTAAATGAAATATGGTCCTAAATATAAATTAAAAAATAAGATCACCTAGCAGTAAGAGTTTTTGGAGAACATGAAGTTCCAGTAAGTAGCTTAATAGTAAAACAATTTTATTTTAGCCTTAAAGCATTCTTTGACATTTTAAAATATGTGCATACTTTGTTTTGATACAAGTAACATTTTTTTTTATCCATGTGCTGTCATATTTTTCCCACTTCTGAAATCTGGAGAGAAATTTTCTTTGTTATACTAGGGCTGCACAGAATAAAAAGAATACCACTAGCATTGCTATTTAATATTTCAAAGTCTTTTTACACTAAATTAAAATTGATGATCTTAATTGGCCTGAGATCCACTTGAAATAAATTGTATAATTATTTCAGTAACTGTACCTATATAAATTTACGTAACTCATATTTTCTATTATATTGTAGGAATTTTAAGATATCTCTCTTCAACTTCATTTAAAGATTAAAAAATATGTGTGAAAATAGGATTTTTACAGAATTCTCAAATATGATCATTTAATCTCATAATATACTATTTGACTATTTAGCATAATAATAATATTTTGATAATTTAAAATTAAAATATTAGAAAATAAAAATCTAAAAAGCAGAAGAAAATTGAGGAATATACCAGAAAGCATTAATTAATATATTCACCTAATCTGTAAAAAACACAACATTTAATTTCATGGATTCCTCTGCCATTATATGAAGATACTGCCCTCCTAAAATGATGTTAACAAATTTCTAAAACTCATTATGTTTAGGTATAAATTGGAATTAAAAGACTCATCACTTCTTATTGTGGCTAGATGGACATGTATAATTGAAGATAAACATTACTAAAGTTTAGATTCTAATAAACCAAGAAAGTATTATAGAAATAAGATTGTCAATCATTGTTGTCAACAGGTCAGAATCTGGAATCAACTAGGAAGCATGTCTCTAGATGTTTGGGTCTTTGAGGGCAATTTCAGCAGATCAACTGAGGTGAGGTACTACCATAAAGTGGGAATTTCTTCCCCATGAGTGATACAGACGCAGAGGTGTGGGGATTCCTCAGTGCTACTTACTGAATTTTGTGAAGAATTATCTATGTCCTTATCTACTGCTGGGCATACACAGGCATGCTTCACTGACATCAGAATCTAGCCACTCAGCCTTCCAAAAGTAGAGTGAAAACCAATGAACTTCTCAATGTATTTTAGGATAGGGTAGACTTCCTGAACAGTCAGATTTTTGGACAAAGTATTTACCTGGTTCTTATCCTCTGCAGCATGTAAATTGCATTGTTGAACTACCAGTGCTCATAGGTGATAAGATACTCTAGTAAATCCCCCTCTACCATATATATTCTTGTATTCAAGAGAAAAGAATAAATGACAAGATTGTGCTCAAACAGGAAGTCTTTGATATACCTACTGCTTTCACATTGATATGGAATAGACCACAGGAAAAAAGTCATTAATATATAATAATTATTAAATTGTTTCTTTAAGCAGGGTAGATCATTTGTCATATAAAGAAAAACTCATAGGCAAAATAGCTTCATTTCTAATAATAAGCCTTACAGTAAGCGCATGTGCCCACACACATACACAAACACATACACACATAACAAAACAGTATGAATCTGAAGTTTCCTCGTCTTTTGGAAGAAGTTCTTCTAAAACTATTGTTACTATTCGCCATCTGACTAGTGCTGTGATATGTAATCTGGGAGGAAGAGAGTCATTTTTCAGGCCTGGTTGAATGCTGCAAATTTTTCTTCTAGAAAAACGTTTATGATCATCAACATAGGTAAGCTGTGGTTTAGGAAACTGCCATGTAGCATGTACATAGTAACCGATCTCCAGACAAAAGACATGGAAGGGGAAAACTGCTCCCTTGAAGTGATTTGGATGGGATGTGTATTATTCAGGGCTCTCTAGAGTCACAAAATTATGAGATGTCTCTCTATATTGAGGGAGTTTATTGTGATGACTTACAGTCTGTAGTTCAACAAACCCAACAATGGCCAGATGGGAATGGGAAGTCCAAGAATCTAATAGTTGCTCATTTCTACAAGGCTAGTGATTTCATCTGGTCTTCTGTAGAAGTAAGTTTCAACAGCTGTGCCAACAATTAAATGCAAGCAGGCAAGGAACAGTGATCTTTCTTCTTCCAACATCATTATGTAGGTCTCCAGCAGAAGGTGCGCATCAGATGAAAGGTGTGTGCCACCACACCTGGATCTGGGACTTGCTTTGTCCCAGACTGACCTTGAACTCAGAGATCTCCTTGTCTCAGTCTCCTGGGATTAAAGGAGTGTACTAAATTGCCTGGGCCCTAAGCTTATTATGGCTACTGTGCCTCAAGATCTCCATGGTAAGATCCAGGTCAGGAATTTGTGTCTTCTAGGCTAAAGATCTGAGTCACAGGTGAGGCTTCCAATTCTGGATTGGAGTTCATTCCAGAGAATCTCAAGCTGACAACCAGAAACAGTCATTAGAAGATGTTTGGTCTTACTGCTATTTCTATTATTTTAAATTACTAACTAGTCAAAGGAAATATTCATGTCAAGTGTGAGAACTTTAGTACATTTTGGTCTTTAATTTTTTTAAATAAGTTTTGACACCTTCAACTTTTTTTTTAATCTCCTGTCATCTGAGTAACTCATTCTTTAAAAAAATTGGTCATTTATAATATATTCTATTTTTAAATGAGTATGTGAGAATTGGAAAAGAAATGAATTTTAATTATAATTGGCTCATCTATTTGCATCTCTGGTGTAAAATTTCTGGAACTCAGAATAATTCAGTGTGAGAACATTTGGATCACATATTGGCAAACAGTTGCTTAGTGTAGTTTTCCTGACGATCATTAATATTGTAAGAATCTCAAACAGTAAGGGTGAACCAAGGACAGAATGTAAGATGTCTGATGGTGATAAAGTTAAAGTGCTTCTCTTTCAACTTAAAATGTAGCACTTGTATGTATCAATGGCTAGGAAATCAATAGTTGTTAGTATTCTCAGTGGAAAACAAGGCTTAGCTACTGTCATCTGTAAACTTGTATTGTACAATCATCAGTCATGGAACTCTTTTCTAATGTATGTGTGCTAGAGGTTCCACCCCATATTTGCATTTTTGAACTAGACTC
Organism: Grammomys surdaster; assembly: GCF_004785775.1. Classification (NCBI taxonomy): domain Eukaryota; kingdom Metazoa; phylum Chordata; class Mammalia; order Rodentia; family Muridae; genus Grammomys; species Grammomys surdaster. The sequence continues at coordinate 1,993,285 of NW_021620427.1, read as the reverse complement.
AGTGTGACCCAAAGCACTCTTGCAATCTAGGTGTAACTAGAAGCTAAGTGTAAGTGGATACACATTATTAGAGCAAAACAGAAAGAATGCTTATTTTTTTAATGATTAGAAAAATTAACATTCAATGTTTCAAACCACCACACACTTGCCTATTTTAGAATGTTTCCCTTTAAGAGCTCTTGGGTACTCTGGTTGAGTAATAATACCTGTACTTCACAGAGGATCTAATCCTCACAGCTGTCAGTAAAGCCTACACTAATGTGTCTTGAAAGAGTGATTAATAGGTTTTGACAATATCATTCCATTGCATATTTAATCAGATTACGCATCTGTTAGAAATGGTTTACTTCTAACATCTGCAGTCAAAAATCCACCATTGGTATTCAGATCAATGCCTTAGCAGAGACAGTTACTACTACGCATGCCAGTCTTACTGTTGACACATTAAAGCCGCATGCCAGAGATAGATGAGTCGTGACATTTTCTTCATTCATTTAATGATTTTTTTTTCAAAATTTCTTAGTTCATTTGTGCCTAAATTAATATTCATTAAAGAGAAGGAAACAAATACACATAACTGTAAGCAGCAAACTCAAGAAAGAGGTGCGCACTAGCTGGGTGCTTTACTTTAAAGGTTATATTGCTTTGTTGTTGTATAAAATGTACATAAACATATTGTTACAATTACATATATATGTTAATTATATATGTATATAATATATATATGTATATATATGTATATATATATATACAATTTGAAAGTGCTATACATTAAAGTATAAATTATAAGACAAATTTTAGGATTTAACATCACAATTTTTATTTTCGTGTGATTAAGCATTAAAACATGTACTTATCTGATACTACCGGTGGAAGTAATTATTTATCAGACTGAAACTGTCAGGCCTTAGTCTTGATCATAGAACAGAGGGTGTGGAAAAGGAAGGATTTTGCCATTATGTCTTTTTTTTCTCTCTATCTCCCTCTCCCCTCTCATTCCTTCCCTTTTTGCTTAGTATTACAAAGTATAAAACAATAATATAATAAGATAAAACAATAACTATCACATTGAAGGTACATTGAAGGTGGATATGAAAAACCAACAGCAGGTAAATGGCCTAATAGAAGGCATAAGAATTAGAGATCACAAGGTTCACACACTGTGGAGTCCCATAAAAACACCGAACTAGAAGCTATAGGCAGATGACATTTTGCAGATTTGTGCAGGGCCTGTGCATACAACTTTAGCCTCTGTGAGATCATATAGTCTTTGATCAGTTGATCAAGAGGGCTTTGTTTTCCTGCTCTCCTTCTTCCCTTTTTGACTGTTACATTTTGTTTTCTGCATTTCTTTATCAGCAGGATCCCTGTGTTCCAAGTGGGAGGGGTTTGATTTAGATAACCCTCTTTCAGGATGAATGTTTCAAACTCTCTCACTCTCTGCATACTCTCTGGCTGTAGATCTCTGTATTTGTTTCCATGTGCTGTAGAAGGAACCTTCTCTAATGGCCGTCGCTACATTCTGAGTTCTTTTTTTCCTATTTGCCTACCAGGGATGTGTCTAATTCCCAGTACTTAGAAACCCAGGTGATTCCTTTCTTCTCTGGAATCAGATCGGATTGTTCTTTGTTATTTGATACTGTTGTTGACTCTATACTAAAATGTAATTCACATTTTAGCCTATTACCTAAGCCATAACCCACTTAAATTCACACTGTATGCATATTCCATTTAGGTTCTAGTCACATTCTTTCTGCCTTATCTTTAATCATAGCAGCCGAATCCTTTACATTGATAATCTTTTCTACAATGGATATAGTTAAAATTAAAAAATTTCCTGTCCAGTTTTATGCCTTTATTTTTAATGTAAAAATTATTCTAGCTTAAACACATCTGTTCAAAGGAGCTGAATGTTTAAAGATTAAAAAAAGAAAAGTCTGATTCATTCTTAATCTTTGTTTTATAATTTGCCTTGACATTAGAAAGCATTAGCTGTCTAATAACACAATAACCAAACAAATTTGATATTTATCATTTTTCTGATATATGTTGATAGCTGGTACATCATTTTCCCCAAGATTAACTATTTTAGCTATAGTTTCACTTTCATCATTGTTTAATAAATTATATAAATTTGGTTAGGTTATGTTTTGTTTGCACTCACTAGAAAGTCATTTTTATATTTTTCTTCTAAATTTTAACCAAATAAAATTTAAGTATCTTTAATTTTTAATGAATTTGTGCTTTACAGCTTGATTTCATTATGTCCAGACAATATATTTGGAATTGTGAAGACATTTAAAATATATTGAGACATTTACTGGAATTAACAAATAAACCGTGTTGTCTGTAATGGCTGAATTGTCCTTGAAATAAGCATATTGATTGGGCTTTCATGTGGCTGAGGCATCAGTTAGAAACAGTGTAGATCTTCTATATTTCATGATTTCTCTGTTTTCCTAATGTTAATAATAATGCATGATAATAAAGCAGTAAGATAAATTTTTGTATTGTTGTACTCATTTATTTTAATTTGTGTTTTGTTGTTAGGTATGTATATTTCTAATTGTTAATTTTTAATGATGAAGAACTGTGGTATTATTTCATATTAAATAGCCTTCTTAATACTTGACATATCTTTATTTTCAATTAGAAACAACTTTCATAAAATCTTTCATAAAAATCTTTTCACATACTTTTAGTATTTTTCACAATATTTTCTATTGCTTTTATACAATTTTAAATTTTAGAAGACTTTAATTGATGCTATAGAATTCAGAATAATTCATTTTAAGCATATAGCTTTCTGTCAAAGGATATAAAACTCCACATACAAACATATCATCTTACCAAATTAGACAGAGTGAAAACAGTGATTTTCTTTTCCTGCTTTTTCATGCCTTTAGGTACATCATTCCAGTACATTTTCACAATCCCTTTGTATTGAAAATGAAAAGTGTGCTTTGAAGGAATTATTAAAGGTTATTTTGTTTGCTCACACTGTTTGTTCACTCTGGCTTTCTACCTAGCTCAAATTTCAACCTGATAGTTTTTCCCAGCTCAAATACCTTCCTTTAATCTGGTTATGTTAGTTGTTGTCTTTTCCCCTGCCACTTACATGTTACATGAATCAACATTAAAAGGATATACCATTTTTTTTCTGCATTCTGAATTGAATTGGGATCTAATTTGGGATTCTCTTGCATATAAGGAAAAGCTAATCTCATTTGAGAAGCATATAAGCTTCAATGACTTGTCTTCTTTCCTACACCTGACTATGTTAGAGATAATCTCAATGGCACTGGAGTGCCTCACTGAGTTTTTTATTACCTTGGTATGAGTATATTTTTTGGATTACTGAATCCATATTTTTCATATATTAAGAAATTTGGAAAAGGTATGCAACCCCATAGGAAGAACAACAATATCAACCAACAGACCCCCTACAACTCCCAGGGACTAAACCACCAACCAAAAAGTACACATGGAGTGACCAATGGCTCTAGTCATGTATGTAGCAGAGGATGGCCGTGTTGAGCATCAATTAGAGGAGAGGCCCTTGGTCCTGTGAAAACTCGATGTCCCAGTGTAGGGGAATGCCAGGGTGGGGAGACAGGAGTGGGTGAGTGGGAGATCATTCACATAGAATCAGGAGGAAGGAGGATGGTATATGGGGTTTCCGGAGGAGAAACCAGGAAAGGGGATAATATTTGAGATGCAAATAAAATAACCAAAAAAAAAAAGAAAAGAAAAAAAACAGACTGAGCAGTATATCTGCAAAAAAGTTCATATAATGTTTATAAATTTTGAATTATTTGTTTTTTCTATCTTTTTAAAATCATATTAAATATACATAACAACATGTATCTCAAATCCATTACATTTTTTGGTTGATTATATTTTCTCTTTCATTTTTCCTACTGCTTATTGGATAGTTTAATGATACATTATTTACTAATTTATGATTAATTATTAAATGCAATAAGGGATGCTTTCAAATATTTCATGTAGTTTTTCATTGATAGAAACCCTGGTCCTCCTTTTAACCATCTTTCCATTTCTATCAAGTTATATTTGCAATTTTTTCAAAAGTGTAATTTATTTGACAATTTCATACCTGGCAATAATGTATTTAGATCATATGGCTCCACCTAACCTCTACTCCCACCCTCCTTCATCTTTTCTTCTTGGAAACTTCATGTATTAATTATTCCTTTTATAACTCACTTATTCCAGTTTGTGTTTCCAGTGTAGTTAAAGTTGAAATACACTGGAATTGGGCAGTCTGTCATGACCATACAACTGAAAAAAACTGACTGACCATTCCGCAGAGGCCATTATATCCTAAAGATTCCTCCGTTTAGGATAGGAGCCTTCTAAATCTTTCTCTTTCCATCTTGGAAAATTGGTTGAATTTACTCTCGCCAAAGTCTTGTGTCAGCAACAACAGCTTCTATAAGTATATAAGTGCAATGGCCCTATTATGTCTAGAAAACATTATTTCAAGTACTTTTCTATGATAGATAGAGCCTAGAATGTTTCTTCTAGAGGAAGGAAATAACTCAAGGTGCTATCATTCCTGTACTCAGTTTCTATAGATATAGCTTCTCTATCTTATGAGAACACCTCTCCCATCTCAGTTTCTGTTTAAGAATCATGTGAAAGAGACCAATAGTAGAGCTTTTAGAATCTTAATGTTTATTAGCCTTGTTATTTAGATAGTTGAATTTAAAATTCATTTTCTGCTATTATCATACCACTCAGAATTCTGGTATTCTTGTTATTAATTTCTCACCAGTTGTTTGTGAATTTGTTTCATTTGACATGAAAAGGTTTGCAAAGAGTAGAGGTTAATTATTTTATTTTTACTAGAAAATATAAATAAAAGGAATGTGTGAAAACACCTTTTGTGACATTCATTCTATGGCTGAAAACTGAAGCTTATATATATGGTCAAACAATTATTGATGAGCTTCTTCTATGTGCTAACAGGAATCTAGAACAGGACAGGCAATGAAAGTATAACTGAAATTAACCCTAGGAGATGATAAGAAGTAAGAAAGATGTTAGAAGATGTCTTATTGAAATGGTACAGATTCAAGAGCATGAAAATTAAAACATACAAAAGAAGATCAAAATACACTAGGGAAATAAAATATCTGATGGGTCTGAGAAAAAATTTCTTGAGTTATAGTGTAGTAATAGTTCCCATATGAAGAGTGCTATAAAATTAGGTTAGAGACATGGGTTATGCCCGGTAATGAAGCTGTTAAGAAATTTATTTTGCAAATTCTGGAATATTCTAAATATAACATTAATTTTAATAAGTTTATTATTTACATTTTATTTAATCAAAGATTTTGTAATTTTCCATATTGTATTTGAAATATATTTTAAATAATTTTTCCAAATTTTATTATACTGCTAAAATGTACTTCTGTAATAAACTATGTTATTTAGTACATTTCAATGACATTAGGAATACAGCACAACACTTTACCAAGTCTCACAGAATCTATACTCCCTGTAAAATCAGACTATTTTTCCTAGTTTGCATTACACTTAAAATTTTCTACTTTAACAGCTTATCTGTAAAAATGATATGAATATCTGATAGTTATAGCTGCATTCTCATTTAAACTTTAATTTCTACTGTATACGAGATACACATATATTTGCATATATACACATAAATTACCTATTTCTAATTAGAAATCAACTCTATCCATTTAATTTTCATATACTTTCTTAATTTTTAAACATATACTTACCAATTAAAATAACTTAGGTCAATCATTAACGTAGGTATGCAATAACCTAATTAGTAAGAATTCCTAAATGGACTTTAGGAATTATTTACTGTCCTATCAATGTTGATGTTCAGTATTTCCACAGGTTATTTAAACTTTATCTTGACCTCTACTCAATAGAGTAAGTTAATTACAATATTATAATATCTAGCATTAACATATTCCACAATATTAATGTACTAAAATTATAATAAAAGTGTGCTTTGAAACAGTTATCCAAGAATTGAAGAGTCCAAATATTGCAGATAGACCCTATTCACAGCATGCTCTAATTTTGTAATTAACAATGAATCAAAAGAAGCTATTAGCTTCTGTGGCATGTCTGTTCTTAATAAACCTCATGCTGCTTAATGCTTAAAATCCTATTGTCCTCATAATATGTTTATAGATTTTTGTAGGACCAAATATAATAGCATATTTGAGAAATAATTATTTGAATAAACATTTATAAAGATTTCAGCATTATCCATTTTTTTCTCCAATACAGATGTTTAACTATCTGAGATCCCCTATTCCTTCAGAGAAGTAAATCCTTGCCCACTAATCCTGTAGTAACTTCAATGTGTATCTCTTCCTCACAATGTGTGGATGGATTCAGCAGACTTTCAGCAGACTTTCATCCATAGACATACTAGTCACTGATTAATTTTGGTTGTTGTTATATGTTTGTTTGTTGGTTGGTTGTTGTACTTATTGACATACTTATACCATTTTTTCAGGTTAAGCTTTTTTTTGTGCTATAATGAAGAAAATGTGCTACTAAACATTATCTAATTGTATCAAGTTTTAAAATGAAAATGAGGACACTATCATAATGTTGTAAACTTTTTGTGGTATTATTAAAATGATAGACACCTCAAAAGATTACCTAGATAAGGTAGGTAAACTTTAATAAATGGAAAAAGGCAATATTTCAAAGATATATTTATTTTTACTCTTCATATGAATGTTTGGTTTGCATGCTTTTATGCATAACATTTGTGTCTGATGAGAATATCAGAAAAGGATATTAGATTTCCTGGAATGTGATTTACAAGGGGTTGTGTGCAGCCATATGGATGCTGAGAAATAAATCCAAATCCTCTAAGCCCAAGGAAGTACACTTAGCTACCACCTTGGTACCTCATCTGCAGCCCTTTCTCCACTTCTTTTTCTATAGTTTCAGGTGCTCAAGCTTGCTGCTGATTCTTGCTGTAACTCAGACACTTGCTTTTGCAGATGTATGCTCCTCCTGTCCCTTCTGGAAAGTGGAGCAATGGGTGGTAAAATGAAAAATGTTGGATGAGTTCTCTAGATCAGAGTTTGGGGCTTAATTCAAGGAAGAAAAAAGTATACATATTTATTTTTTCATCTTGTGCCCTGCAAGGTAAGGATTGGTTATTAGATGGACAGATCATGAAAGGAACTTGCCGGCAAAATTATGTGATTTGTGTAGTTTCTAATGAAATAATTGAAGCAATTCAAGCTATGTAGGCTTTCAATTTGCAATGCTATGCTTTGGTTTTCTTGGTATTTTGTAGATCACCCTGATTTGAGACTTTAGTAGTATGACATATAGATAGGATAGATAGATATATCAATAATACTTAGATAGATAGATAGATAGATAGATAGATAGAGAGATTCATTCATACATACATACATACATATGTACATACATATCGAAGCTTCTACTTGGTTTTTTAATATGGTAACTTCATAAAGCTTATCACTACACATATCAAATAGTGCATCACTCAACTTCCATCGATGATGCTTCATTCTATAGTCGATAGGATAATTCACTGATGCTCAACTGATTAAGTTTCAGAGAATAAGAAATTGTACAATCTTCAACCCAAAATAGGAGGTAAATAGTACATCCCTACATCTCTAGGCTTCGGGATATTCCTGCACTATATGATGGAAAGATTTTAAGATTTAAATATGATGTATAACATCAAGGAAGTGGTATCTTTTAGACAGACTAAGGGAGTTTCTTATATGAATTCAGAGAGTTTGTGACAGCATGAGCAAAACTTAAGCAAGTAAAATCCAGCCAAAATATCAATGTGCTAGGAAAGTGGAATGCAATCCCACAACTACCTGAGGAGTAGAGAGATAAATATGGGAGAAGTTGGGGTGAATACAAAGATGAAATTCTCAAAATATTAAATATTAAAAACACATAGAGCAGCCTATTGAAAGTATTATAATGATTGTACCACATAATCAACAAGAAGCATTGTATTTTTTCATAGTGGTAACTGAAAAAATTAAAAATTATATTGTATAAGACAAAGCATCCACAAATTATTTCCATTTATAGTATGCTTTTACAAGATAGTACAACTTCTTATTTGCAATTAAGACTTACATTTACCACAGAATGTTGTCATTATAAAGTATAATATCGATGAGTTATTTTGTCGTATGAGGAAAAACTATTTTGCAGACTATGAAAGCATGGGATATAGTGTAGAATTATTACCTTATACTTATAGATGTTGTGAATTATATTGAATGACCTGTTAAAGGTTATGCAATGAGTTGGAAGTTTAACTGGAATTAAGACTTTTGAACTCAGACTCTTAGCAGATCTTTACCAAGCTTAAAAGGCCTTTCTTAACTATTTAGAAAAGACTTACTCTGTATTCTCAGCACTTTCTGTGGTTGATCTTAGAAAAATCTAAGAACAAACTCCCATTTTCTTACAAGTTAACCTATTTCACTTTTAGTACTCTAAGAAATAATGAATATACATTGCTTATAATTAATATTTCTTATTGTCCTATGAAGCATTAGAATGCTTCTTGATTTGTATCAAGAAATTAAAGCCTTATTTTATTTTTAGGGATTAATTAAGTTTCCATCAACTCTGATCTTAATATGTTTTTTCAGATATGAAGAATATACCTATTCTAATTTTTTGTTCTTTGATAATCTCCATTATAAAGTCTGTTTTTATATTAAAAGCACAAACATTCTTTTACATAACATATAATATAATGTAAAAGAAAATGTTAAGCTTCAAGTGTAATGTGTAAATCAAAACAAGAAAGTTCATGCTTTTGACTAAATATATGTGGCAGACATTTACTATCTCTACTAGAAAGGAAAATTTTGAACCATCTTTATTTAGAAAGGATTATTTTTGAGATTAAGGATAGACTCTAAATATTTGAACCAAAAGGCCTGCCTAGAAACTTCTAACAGGACAATGCTGTGGCTTCTACTCCCTTGACCAAAGGATGGTCCTCTATCAGAAAGAATTGAGAAGGTCATCTTCATCACCTGGATATGGGACTTCAGGAGGGATGTATACGGCTTACTAAAAAATAAAGGGGCACATATGTAGTCAGCCAGATCCACTGAGTAAGTTTGGGGTAAAAATTTCACAACCAGATTATGTCTGAACCATATATCTATTGATTCTTAGTTAATATTCAGTATCAACTATTGATGGCCTCATATATGCTGGTCATAAATCTTTAAGAGTATTATTTGCACATATCGGAAATGAGCACTTAGTTATGCCTTGAAGGTAGTCAAATATTGTTAATCTTTAGTTAAATTATAACGCTCAGTTTTGTCTATTCCTTATGTTGATTTATCTTTATTCTCCCATGAGCCTAGAGTCATATTTATCAGTTTTTCTAGCATCTGGCCTCTTCTTTTGTTTTAATTATCAGCTGAAGTATCAAGTTTCTAATATGATCATTTTGGTGACATTTTTGGTATCAAGATAATTTTCTCCACAACCAAACCCACACTCTTTAAAAATATACTGCTTATTTTGCATATATGGGAGCACTACATGAGTCAGTTTATATATCTTCTTTCAACTTTTTCATTTTACTAGAACATCAAGCTATGTATGTAGTAACCTACCACTGGACTTTTTATGCTATAAAACTTAACATCCTGAGAAGATGTACACCTTGGTGTAATAATGGCAGGATGTTTATTGCAGTATTCAACAGATCTCTTGATTTGACTTGGGGGAATATACTGTAAACGTGGAAACAAAGACATAGATAAGGAAATGTCAGGTGTAAGGAGGAGAGACATATTGATGTTGTTTTTCTAAATAGACATTCTTTTATCTGTAGATCTGTGTTCTCCTAATCTTTGATCAGAGAAGCTTCTTACTGCACTGGATAGTGGCTAATGCAGACTCATAGAGTTCTAAGTGCTAATAACAAGAGACTGTGCTCAGGCATACAAGTGAAGTTCTATGAATATTGCACAATGAATAGGAGCAACAGTAGAAATGTAAACTCTGGAGGATGGGATGAAAAGCTATGAGAAGTTGTCCTACAGTCATGACATGATGGTTTTACACATAAAATCACAGCAGGAATGGTTACCTAACTAAGAGCTATACAGGACCATACCTGTTAAAAATCCCAACATAGAGACAGGGACTGAAGTTATTGTGTTATTTCCTTCTTTTCTCTATGCTGTAAGTCCAACATCTTTTGGATATTAGCAACCTGTTCAATAAGCTGTTGTTCTTTGCCAACAAAATGAAATAGTGTCTACAATAAGTGTGGCTCAGACTGGCCTAAGCCTGTGATGAATAATCCTCTCATTATTTCAGTGCTTTCTTGAGCATAACTTCTTCTATCTAGAATATTTTTCTTTTTTATTTTGAGCTACACACACTGCTCTGACTACAGCTTCTCACTACAGCTAAAGATCACTACTTTGATAGCTGCTTTGGGATAGTTATTTTTCTTCAAGGGTAGTCACTAAATGGTTGGCTATATCCCAGTGGATAATTCCACCTATTTGTCCACATTTGCAGAGTTATTCTCATTTAGTTATTAAAAAATTGTGAGAACATGAGGCTGAAAGGAAAATGCATTGTTTATGAAGGGACAGTAGGGGAAAAGGATTGGAAGTGTACATAAGATTCAGTGCCTACAATGATGAAATTATCAAGGAAAAACAAATTTAAAAAGTAAAAGATAAATGTAAAAAAACTACTTTAGATGAGATGAGAAAAAATATTTAAAACTGTGGAAATGAAACCATATACAAACAAAAATGAAAATACAGTAGTAATATGTCCATTCAAGTTTTGTAAAATCAATATATTTACATCTTTTGTAAGAGGTCATGGATTCAGGAAGACAAATGGGAACATTAGAGAGTTTTATAAAAAAGAATATTAGGAGTAAGATGGACAAACTGCTCATGTATGAAGTTCGCAAAATTATGTTAAAAATTGTAATAGATCATTTTTTACTTGATGGATATAAAAGACATGGATATTAAGAGACATTAAATTGTCCTTCTATGTAGAACAACCTAAAATATACATTGAGTAGGTAATAGTTTTCAGGCATTAAATAATAAGTATCATAGGCTATGCTTGTAAAGAGGACAGAAACTCATGAAGTATAATAGAGTTGTACTTTGCTCTTCCAACTATAAGAGCAAAATGCAGCAAGTATTTAAGTAAGAGAAGAAAGCAGTGTTTGTAGTTGGAAATAATGAAGAAAGCATTCTAAAAAGAAGTTCTGCTCAGTAAAACACTGAAATACTGAAAGGAGTATTCACCAAAGGCTTGGAACACTCTGGTCCACACTTATTTTAGGCACTACTCATTTTTGTGAACAGAGAACAACAGCTTATTGAGGAGCTCACTGATATGTAAAAGATATTGGAGTGACAGCCCAGGGAAGAGGCGGGGAAAGCATAACAACATGAGGCATCTGAGTGAACCATGAAGAAAATCAGGCATTATTTAAGACGGGCTATCAACCTATAGTAAGACCAAGGCTCTGGAAATAAGAAGTAAATATTTAAAGATGATTTTTCAGATTAAAAAGGATTCTTTAGTAATTTAGCTTCATACCTTATAAAAGAACATAATTATTGAAATATAATTATTGAAATTGAAACCCTTTTTTTTTTTTAAAGGTAGGGTGGCTCATTAAACTCATGAGGAGACAGAAGCTTACAGGCTCAGAGGAGGACAGTAACCTAACAGCATTCAGGAACACTAGAAATTTACAAGGTATGTAGCGCTCTTCCCCTAAAGGTTACACAGCAACAGACATTTTTTAGGAAGAGAGACTTTCTTCATAGAACTGCCTAAAGTTTACACAAGGAGATACAGAGATGTATCTTCCATGAGTTAACAACTATTTGGAGTAAGGTTTTAAGATATTCAACTAACTTTAAGTCACTCATGCTTATAGTAGACCAAATAAACTCATTGATTTAGCAAGCTAGACTTAGGTGGAAACATCATGTGCTCTTTTGTAAGTGCTCTAATAAATACAGACATTTGTCCTATATCTCTCTAGATGGAATATCACTCAGTCTCCACTCATTGTTCCAAAATTCAATATTCAATGTAAAAATTACTAAAGGTGGAGAATTATAAATTATAATAAAATTGATTATTTAAAAAAGTAAAAACATATCAATAGTCTGATAGTGTTTTGTAACAGACTTTTATACACACACACACACACAAACACATACACACACACGTGTGCACAGATGAAACAAAAAATAAAGAAAAAACAGAAAGAGGCCATTAATTTGAAAAAGAGGAAGAAGAATATAAGGGATGATTTGGAGGGAGGAAAAGGAAGAGGAAAGTAATATTATGATGTCTCGGAAAGTATCATAAGTGAGATTTATGTGTAGAGTCTATTATAGAATTTGCTCAGAACGTACTTATCTGAAGTAGAATCAAACGCAGAAGGGGAAGCAGTTGATTCATAATGGAGTGGAAATCCTGGAATCAGTCAATCCTAATACTGTTTGTTTTTTTGTTTGTTTGTTTGTGCTTTCATTTTACAAGGGTATCTGTTAGTATCCAGTACTCTTTATTAAGAAAAGCATAGGGGACACTTAGTGGTAGAGAAAATAACAAGGGTATTATGAGCCTTACTGTTTAGGCATGAAATAGGCTTCAATCAGCCACATCTTCAGAAGACATGGGAGATAGTGGCCCCTCTGATCTTTGTTATTCTATCAGACTCTAGTCATGCATGAAGAGAATTTCTAATAGATGATAGTGATGAAGGAATATCTGCTAGAGCATTAAGTTCTAACAGAGCAGAGAAGCTTTTACTTTATTCTATTAAATGTTTAAGTCTTCATGAAATAAAATAAAATTGGAGAAATGATAATTCAGTTATAATAAATAAATTAAAATATAATAAATATAAATAATATATCAAATAAATTTATAATCCAATTATAATAAATATATAGATAAAGAAGACTATAAAGTTTTCAGTAGGATCTCTAGTCTTTATCTAGACATGAAATGTAATACTTTCTCCATGACAAAGTCACTTGTTCCACTTGTCTTTCAGCATCATATCCTGAGCTTGGAGCCTCTGAATCACCTGAATTTAGTACAGTAACAGGAATTTCCTAAGAGTCTATTGGAAAGAAAACTGAAGCCAAATTAAATAATTCCTGTTCTTTCTTCTCCATCATATGCATAGTATGTTTATTTTAAATAATATAAAAAGTTGTGATAAACTTCCCTTTCATATTGATAAAAATTAAAAGTTGTCACACATGTTTCTCAAGAAGACATGTCCAATATCAGACTACTTCTTTGATTTCATAGAGATGTGTAAAGATTGTTAGATGATTCCAAAAGTTCTGAATTTCATCCTTCACATACCTTGGATAGATCTACACTTTCATTGATAACTTGGTATGTGGCTGTTTCTAGTCTATCACTTTAAGGCTGCTCCACTGAAAGAACCACAAGACTTGACGAAAGGATATGAAACAGATGTCTTTCTGTATTCTGCATGGATAGGAACTGTAAACATCAGTGAAATAGTTTCTGCTGCTGTAGCTTTATAACCATCTCAGCACCCCATGGTAACATTCCTTATTGATTGTTTTATTTTATCAAAATAGATCTTCTCTCATGCAATACAGTTTCTCCTTCCCACTCCTCCTAGCTTCCCATCTGTCTTCTCACCCAGATCCACTACCCACATTTAACTCCCTTTCTGGGGGAGGGTACAAGCCACAAAGTACAACAGCTAAACAGAACAAAAGAAGATACTACAAGATACAAGACAAGGCAATGGCCCCCATATGGAGGTTGACAGGGCAACCAAACAGGAGGAAAAGACTCCCAACAGCGGGGCGAAGTCAGAGACACGCCTGCTCCCATAGTTATGAGTCCCAGAAATGACAAATTAACAGGCACAACAAATAGGTACAGATCCCTACAAGTCCTGTGCTTGCCTCTAAAGTCTCTGTCATCCCATGTAATCATGCTTAGCTGATTTAGTGGGCCATGTTATCCTGGTATCCTCCATCTACTATGACTCCTACAATTGTCCCAACCCCTATTCCATGGGATTCTGAGGAGAGGAACGTGATGAAAACCTGTATTTTAGGCTCTTTCTCCATAATATCTGACTGTGGGTCTCTGTTTCTGCTCCCATCTGCTGCTAGAGAAAGCCTCTCTTATGACTAATGGACAAGACACCAATCTATGAATATAGTAAAATATATTTGGAAACATTTCACTGATATTTTTTGATCAGTCAGGTTTTATTCTACCTTAGTCTCTGGTGAATATACTCAGGCTTCAGATCCTGGCCACTGAAGTAAAGTCTTGCATGACCTCTTTCTTTTGGAGTGGGTCTCAAGTTAAACCAGACATTGTTCTGTGCCATCCCTGGACATCTTGAAGGACGGACAGATAGTAGGTCAAAGGTTTTGTAACTGGGTTGGTGTCGACATTGTTCTTTTAATAGTCATCAGAATACTTTCCTACACCAAGAAGATTAGAAGGTAGGGGTAAAGGCTCCATGCAGAACTAGTTCATTTCTCCACATTCATTGAGATGTGTAGATACTATCCTTAGAAATGTGACCCCATTCTCAGTTTATAGAGACTGATTCTTTGTCCTAGCATCAGCCTGGGTTTCCTTCCCCTGCATCTAAACCTCCTCCATTTTTCTTCTTCAGTTTGATCCACACAATATTTTGAAGATGCTGTCTTTTTCCCACTGTGTATTTATGGCATATATATTTTTGGATTTCTGTCTAGATTTTCAATTGATTCAATGTTATCTATTTTTATGCAAAATTACTCAAATTTTTATTAAGATATCACTCTTGGGAAAACTTGAAAACAAGGATTGTGATACCTCCGATAGTTCTGTTATTGTTCCATATTCTTTTAACTATCCTGGTTGTTTTATTTTTCTGTATGAAGTTGAGTATCATCCTTTCAAGTTCTGAAAAGAATTGTGTTGAAATTTCAATGGTGATTCAACTGAGTCTGTAGATTGCTCTTGGAAGGATGGCCATCTTTACCATGCTAACCCTGAATGTGAGAGACATTTCTAACTCTTAATATGCTATTATCTTTTTTCTTCAAAGACTTAACGTTTTGGTTATATAAGTCTATCACTCACTCAGAGTTGTCCCAGTATATTTTATACTTTTGTAGGCTATAGTGAAAGTTGTTGTTTTCTTGATTTCTTTCTCAGTTTGTCATTATTATATATTAGAGGGAAATTGATCTTATTTTATTTTTAATTTTTAGTTAATCTTGTATTCAGCCACTTTGGTGAAAGTGTTTATCAGCTGTAGGAGTTCCCTAATATTTTTTTTTTAGGATCATGTATGAATATTATCATATCATCTTCAAATAATGATTGCAGATACTTTGGATGTCTTAATTTACAATGTGTATTACGTTGATCTCCTTCAGTTGTCTTATTGCTCTAATTAAAATTTCAAGCACAATATTTAATAGATATTGAAAGAGTAGACAAACTTTTCTATTTCTGATTTTAATAGTATTGCTTTGAATTTTTCTCCACTTAAGTTAATGCAGGCTTTAGACTTTCTGTTAACTGTTTTTTATTATTTTTAGGGATGTTACTTGTTTTTTGTTTGTTTGTTTTTGTTTATTTTTGTTTTGTTTTGTGTTGGGTTTTTGTTTGTTTGTTTGTTTGTTTTTCGAGACAGGGTTTCTCTGTGTAGCCCTGGCTGTCCTGGAACTTGCTCTGTAGACCAGGCTGGCCTTGAACTCAGAAATCTGCCTGTCTCTGTCTCCCAAGTGCTGGGATTAAAGGAGTATACCACCACAGCCTGGCTTGGGGAGGTTCCTTGTATCCCTATCTTTCCAGGGCATTTATGAAGTATTGTATTTGTCAAAGGCCTTTTTTGCATATCATAAGATGAATAAGTGTTTTTATACTTTGATTTTGTTTGCTTATTTGATTTACTGATTTTTTTTGTACATTAAATCATCCCTGACCTCTGGGATGAAGCTGACATGGTAAATGATCTTTTATTGTGTTCTTGGATTGAGTTTGCAAGTATTTTACTGAGTAATATTACATGTGCATTAGAGAAATTGGCATGTAGTTTTCTTTGATAAATCTTTATTTGGTTTGAATATTGAACTATGGCTTCATGAAACATATAGTACAATATTCCTTTTGTTTTACTTTCTGAGACAATTTGAGTAGTATTGGTGTTAACTCTTCTTCCAAACTATAGTAGAATTTTGTGCTAAAACCACCTGCTTCTGGGATGTTTGTGGTTGGGAGACTTTTATGATTGTTTCTATTTCATTAGGGGTTATATGTCTATTTACTACATTTATCTTACCTTGATTTAACTTAGTTAAGTGGTATCTATAGAGAAAATGATCCTTTTTCATTAGATTTTCAAATTCGTTGGAATATAGTATTTTAGAGTATGTACTTATAATCCTCTGAATTTCCTCAATGCCTAATACTATGCCTCTGTTTTAATTTCTGATTTTGTTAATTTGGACATTCTTTCTTTGTCTTTTAGTGAATTTTGATAAGGGCTCCCCTACCTTGTACACTTAAAAGTAAAACAAACAAACAAACACCCCTGTGTTTCATTGATTCTTTTTATTCTTCTCTCTTTTTTTACTTTATTGATTTTTTTTCTCTCAATTTGATTATTTCTTGACATCTCCTCATGGTATGCTCATTCATTTTGCTTCTGAAGCTTTCAGAATTGCTGTTAAGTTGCTAGTATGAGATCTCTCCACATTTTAAAAGATGTAAACACATAATACTATGAACTTTCCTGTTAGTGGTACTTTCATTGTGTTACATAAAGTTTAGGTATGCTGTGTATTCATTTTCACTAAATTCTAGAAAGTCTTTAATCTCTTTCTGATTATTCATTTTTGTATTAAAATCTTTAGTATGATAAATGACCCCCATTCATTTCACTGTTAATTGGGAATAAAAACTAATGTTCTCAGTAAGAATAGAACAACAATTAAAATATAAGAGAATAATTATAAGAAATTGTTTATAGTCTAAGAAAGTGCTAGAAGAAATAATATTAAGTATGTATTTTATTTTCTTGTGGTAAGGGAACAGCACCAATCTAAGTGACAAGGACATATATTATAATAATTTTAATAGTTAAAAGGAATCCAGATTGTATGATTATTAATGTATTATTCTTTCCCTGAAGTATCCCTAAAAAGAGACTGATGCGAAACACTAGGAGTTTAATCCAGCAACATGGCTATTCTGGCTGGAATATAGCACACCCTTAGTACACACCTTTAGTCCCAAACAATGAAGGTGAGGTTAGTTTGTAGTTGGAAGTATCTATACTTGAAAGTGATTTGTGATTAAGAGGCAATAACATAAGATTTGACAGAATATGATATGCCCAACTCTCACAATAACAGAAAAAAAGAGAGAACATGGCAGAGAAAGAAAAAGAGAGAGGGCAGTTTTATTGGAACAGCTATAAAGAGACCGAACACAGAGACACAACAAACAACACATAGGTGCTATGCCAAAAGTAGTGTGAGGCCAACCTAAGTAACTCCGTCTGAAGATAAAAGAAGACAGCTTGAACAATTAAGCATGAACAAGAGTTTTGAGCCAGAACAGCTGAGTTAACCAGCCAGTTACAGTTCAGAAAGATCTAGGAATGGTGAGCTTATTCATGAGTAAGTCTTGGATACTGAAAATATTCTAGGCCCAGATAGGACTGTATGAAAACTAGAAGCTTCCAGAATTAGGCCCAGATTAGCAGACAGATGCAGTAACCCTCTAAGATGACAATTATGTGTGATGAATAAAAGAAACTATTAAAGAGCTACAGTAACAGCATTTTCAAAGAAAAATAAATTAATTGCAAACTCTACATTTTACATGTCTTAAACTTCTTCAATAAGCATATTTGCTTTATTTATTATTTCCTCACATGAGTATTTATCATAGTAGCTTCCATACTCTGTAGCGTGACTCTTGTATATATTACATGTAAGTATCCTTAAAAATATATTTTGTATTAAAAATAAATTATCTTAATGCTTGTAGTGATAAAATTCTCATTGTCTCTTGTAATTTATCATTTGAGTTATAATTTTACAGAAGCTCAATTAATTATATCTAATTACAAAAAAACTAAAAAAAAATGTGGTATGTGTTTATTAATATACTAACCTATGAATATGTTTTTAACTCCTATACTTGTTATCAATGGAGGTTTGTATAGGAAAAGGTGCCCAGTATATAGTTCGGCCTGTTTTGTGATAAACAAGGTTTACCAAGATACCCTTTCACTCTTGCAGCATTCTGGTGCTTTACTACCCTTTCTGGATTTAAAAACAGAGAACTGGCTAGTGACTTGTCAAATTGCAAATCAATAGGTAATTTAAAAATCATGACAACAGTATACTTTGATTTTATTTTATATTACAAAATGGCCTAGAGAGATGACTCAGTTTTTAATAATATTAGGTGTGCAACAGTCATCACAGGAGTCCCCATACTAACATCATTACAAGGAGCCCAGCGCCCTGCACTTGACTTGTACCCCAGCTCTGAGTCAGTGCTAAGAGGATAACTTTGGCTTGTTGTGCTACAGCTTAGCCATGAAAACACAGGCCTGTACAAAAGGAGATACACTGTCTCGATGAAATAAGGAGAGAGTGGTAAAGGACCTAGGATACAGCAAGGATACATAATACAGGATATTATGTCTCTAATACATGTACATAAACACATGTATTCATATGTACATGTGACCATACACTCACACACAACAAACTTTAAAAAATGACAATTAGTTGATTCTTTGTTTTCATAATTTTATTATTCAAGAAAGTGTGCTTTATTCAGTATCCTAGGATCCTAAAGCATTTAGGGCTGCTGTGGTTGCTAGAGTAAATGAACGTGTATGTAAAGGGATTTAGTCTTTTATTATCAGCTAACCAAGGTGTCATTGTATGCTAGACAAAAGAGATAAATAAATATATAGATGATAGATAGATAGATAGATAGATAGATAGACTGACAGATAGATGATAGACAGATAGACAGGAAGATAGATATATAAGAGGTAGATAGACTCTGTTTATGCCTATATAGAAAGCATATTTTTCTCCTCAGGCTTCACTGATAAAAAATTTCCCTTTGCCAGCAGAATAACACCTTCAATCAATTTCTCTTTTAGCTTATGTAAGAGATCCTGATTAAAATAAGGATGATTCACAGATGGAACACGAAGCGTGCTGTTCCCCCTGGATATTAAAGGACAAACAAACAAGGTCTCTTCAGACATCAATTTTCTGTCAGAACAATCAGAGAACAGTGACTGAATGGCATCCATTAGGGAGAATTCAAGGCCAATAACAGCGGTGGGTTTTGGTAACTGCCTGGGAGTGTCTCCTGGGAACCATAAGACGCTGACAAAACAAAGCTCCTTCCATGTTGTGTCAAGCATCTGAATGATGGCCTTATTCAGGACTGACATTTGGGTGATTAACTGCATTTTGCACTTTAGAATTTTTTCTTTCTTGTCATGTTCTCATCTTAGTCAAAAACAAGTAGCACCTTGTCTGCTACAAAATATTCCAGTTTTAACACCTGTTTAAGACGTTATTCTTGACCATACTTGACTCTATCTGACACACCAACATATCTTTCCCAATTCTAACTTTTAGTGTTGCTTAATTGAGAAGTTTATCACCAGTATTTTTAAAATAAATTCTCTACTCTCACTCTCTTTTCATCTTTATCCCAACCTCTCCCCTCTTTTGGTTCTCTTAAAAAAAAAAAAGATAGATTGTCAAACAAATGTTACTAAACTCTCCATCTATGTATCTTTCTCTTTCTCTCATGTATTTACTCATTGATAAGTATACACACACAACTTTATACCGTCAATAATGAGTTATCACTAAAAATAGAATTTTCAATGTTTTGTGTTGATATGGAAAAATTTTAATGATGTGGGTTAATTTTTACCTAAATAGTTTTGTGATTAGTGACTAGATCCTCCAAAATTGTGAACCTCGAGAAGTTTTTTTTCAATAATATATTAACTATGAAAGGTATCAGTAACAGAAAGTTCACACATTCCATTAGAAATTTCAGAAGGAACTAGAAAGCAGGTGCAGAGGGAAATTGCACTCAAATAAAGAGAGCTCTGTCTCTAGAAATTATCAGAGACATTTACTAAACATTTAATATCTATCATTTGATTCTGTATATTCATGGCTAAAGGCATGGATTTCAGGAAAAAGAAAAAGAGAAAAATAAATTAAACATTCAAAACTATCAAAAATATTCTCCCTTATGTATATTATATCATAAACAAGTATAATTGTAAAAATAAAATTAAAAATTATGCAAATAATAAATGAGAATAATTTATATGATTGACATTTGTTTTTTAATATTTACTAACAACTAAATACCATTATTTATTACTTATTTCTTAGAAACCAACTTGGCAGATAATCCTTGGTTACCAGGGTTTGTTTGTTTGTTTTCTTGCATTGGATATATTGTTCTGTTTGTATATATCTTCCAGTGCTTGTAGGACCATATCAGTCATCCCTGTATCACACCACTTTTAAAATAATTCAACTTTAAGAATTTTTATTGATCTAGTCATTTCTTATTTTTCAGCACATCATGTACCCTGTTGACCTATTGTTTTAGATTTCAATTTTATGACTGGTTCCAATGAATGAATCTTCCTTTCTTTTGTTTCATACTACTTGAATTGTTTTCAGCTATTTTGCTCCGCCCTCCCTTGGGCCTTTAGCCACTTGCTCACTAAGCTTTCTTGTAGGCTACTGTCCCCATGATCCAGAAATTTCTACTCTGTTTAATTCTGGGCAATAGTTCCAAGCATGTTTTCTAGTTCACTAATCATTTTAGTTTCTCGTAAAACCATACACTGAGAAAACATGACATATTTTCCAGATAAACAATTGTTTTTTTTTCAAGGTAAGTGTTGAATGCAATAAAATTTATCAACTCCTGTTCCAAATAAAATATGCAAAAGTTATTTTATTACCTTGGACATAAAATGCTATTAGTTTAGTTATTTGATTATTCCATATATGTTAACCTAAGTATTCTTGAGAATTAGTTACTTTTATTTGTCGCATAATAATTCTTTTCTATTTTTTATTACTACTTTTCTTAATTATGGTACTTAAAACTAACAAGATTCTGCTATCTTTCTTTGGTTTTGTTTTTAAGATTTTTTGAAGTTATTGGTAAAGTTATATTAACTTCATCCAGGTTAAGGAGACAGTCAAAATTATATGGCACACTCAAACATTCTTATTAAAATATGAAATGCTATATGCTTAGATACATGCTTTGTGAATTTTTTCTCAAGTTTACCAATGAATTGCACAACTTACTAAGCAAAATGGAAATGAATGAATGATTAAGGTACAAATGCTACACATCAAGAATTTTTTTTATTTTATTTTATTTTTATTAAATTTTTTTAAAATTTCTTTTTTTTTGAACATGAAATGCTTTTTTATAGCATGTTTTACAAGGGGAGGGGGTAAGAGGGGCCAGGTGGTGGAAAAGTACTTCTTGGCCTGTGCCTTGAAACATGTCATGGTCTATACGGTACACTGCATCAAGAATTTATATCTGCTATGGAGAGTTCTTTGAGTTTGTACATTCCATTACTGTCAGCATAGAATTGCACTTTAACTTTTATTTAATGAATTAAAAATTAAAGAATCTTGCTATATATATTAAAGATATTATCATCATAATTTGGAAGCAATGAAAAATTTTAATTAGATAATTAAAGTACTTATAACTTTCAAAAAATAGATGATCTATGCTGTTTGGCTACCTTTGCTCTTAAATTTTCAAACTTATTATTTTGTCATAAATTTGACATACATAACTGTTTCAAAATAATTTGAAATGTACTTTCTAAATGACATTTATAAGTGTCATTATCATGAAAAAATTGTTATCCCATGGAGTTATCCCAGGTCGTATGTTTGAATGGACAGTAGTCAAACACCGCAAGTCACAGTAAATACACACACTGTCATAGGAAAGTCTTGGAACAGTAATTTAACAGCCATTTTAGCAAGAAAACAGAGTCTAAAATATCACCTGAGATTAAATTTCACTTACTCATTGGAGCTAAAACATGTAACCGTTTAACCCACACACTTAGGATTTTTGTGATGATGATGTGTTATTTACTAAAGTCACTGCCCTTAAGGAAATTCAAAGTTTAGTGCTTTGATCCAAGCTAAGAAGCAATGCATGAGTCTAACTTTTTGAAAAAGAGTTTTCAAATAAAGTTTTCTTTCATATTATTTGTTAGAACTAATTTTGTCCTTAAAGAATATAGAATCATCCAGGAGATGATCACCATGCTATGGCTGTTTGTGATACTCTTATTAGATTATTTGCAGTCACAGAACATGAATACTATGGGAATACTATACACTAGTACTGGGTAGGGATTTTGGGGCTTTACAAGATGAAGAATACTGAGCAGAAAATAATGTAAGTATTGCTCTTTTGATGACTGCAGATATAATGTTACCAGCTGTTTAAAGATTCTGCTGTCTTGAGCTTTCCTACATGAAGAACTAGTCTTTGAACTAGTAACTTAATTAAAATATTTCTCCCTTAAATTTCTCTAGTCATAACATTTATCACATCAATAGGAAAGGAATCTAATTATTTAATTGATATTGTTATATTTTTCAGTAGTCACTGGGGAGTAAGATGGATAAAAGATGTTTAAAGAGATGTTGGACAATATTTTGTCAGAAGGGGGTGAGTATTTTCATGGAGAGGATAAGATGGCTTTGCTCATGCTTTTTAATCTGGCTTTAACCAAAGGCTAATGGACAGTGGGCAGAATTGGACCCTAGTATCTCTTTTTGAACATCCACTCACTTATACACTCATTGTGTAACTGTTGTCTACCAGGCCTACAGGCTGGGGTGACAAAGCAAAGCAAATGTATCACAGGTTGGTAAGTACAAAGAACAGTGTAGGGGAAAAATGAGATGGTTTGTTTGCCATCATTTACCTGAAACTCATGATGAAATTGCAAACGGTCCTTCTTCTGTAGTCACTCATAAGAAATACTCAGAGGAAATGACTAAGTTTAAATTCACAGAAAGAATAAAGTCATAAGAACCAAAGAGAAAATAAAGACTTCTGTAAAATCAAGACAAAAAGTCTTTAAAAATTCTCTGTCAACCAATAAACAATTACATCTCTGCTGAACTCATAACTTGAGTGACAGTTAAGAACTTGAAAAGTACTGAGGGATTAGACATTCAGTCTACAGGTCATGAACAGTGACAGAACAGTCAAGCCAGTGGGTAATGTGATCACATTTGCATATTTGAGAAATGAATCAGTTAGTAGTGTGAAAATAGAAAAGATGAAAGGAGTACTCACTGGATTTGATTCTCTAGACAACAGCCCACAGAGAATCGAGAGGATAGTTTTGAGCTAAGACAAAATAGGTTAAGAAGGAATATAAAAATTTTCACAGATAAAAAAAATCATTTATAGTTTCAAATATAAGACTCAGTTGTCAATTGGTTCAAATGGTACTATTCAAAAGGTGTTGAATAGTACTTTGAGATTTTTCATCAATGTTTATCCTTGTCAGTGTGGCTGAACAGTGAGAGACAGGAGCTTTGAATGGAGAAGAAAGTGCAAGGAAATATGAGCCATTAGACTTACAAAATATCAAAAAAGAAAAAATCCTAAACATGGAAGGATGTTTGGACTAAGCAAAATATCATAGAAGTTAAAGTCTCGAACAGAGTTAGAAAATATGAAACAATGAAAAATGAAACAGTGGGAAATATAGAAAGGTGCAAAAATCACAAACACAAATTGTCTGGAGGCACATAGTACTCCAAATGAAGCTGTTACCTTTTTCTTAGTAACCATACTCTTCATAAGCAAGGCATTATTGTTAAAATCTCAATCTCTTTTTCCATGTTACAGCCTCATGCCTAGTACAAGACTATGTTGAGTTATCCATTAATCTTTTTATGTGCATATGAATACATACTGTAATAGCATATATGCACACATACTTCACTGTATGATTTGGTGTATAAATGTGCTATATTAATATGTAAATATATTATCCATAATATTTGAATATACAACTACATGTAGGTGGTAGAGCATATAGACAGCACTCATTCTCTCTCTCTCTCTCTCTCTCTCTCTCTCTCTCTCTCTCTCTCTCTC
>NW_021620427.1:1949052-1968933 GCF_004785775.1 Grammomys surdaster | reverse complement strand
CTCTCTCTCTCTCTCTCTCTCTCTCTCTCTCTCTCTCTCTCTCTCTCAGCTCACACACATGAAACAAAATATACATATATACACCGAATTGTCAAAGACAGGAAAATATAGAGTTTAAAGCAAGGTAATGACAATATTAACAAAATGCTGAATTTTTTTCTCTGCTTTGGAACCTTTTTCCTCCTACTGGGTTTTCTCATCTAACTTTCACATGTGTGTTTGTACCTAGACATATGCTGTGTTTGGTTGATATTCCTGGGACGACTCTTCTTTCCTGAAGGGAAATAGAGGAATAGATCTAGGGCAGGTATAATGGTGAGCAGGATATGAAACTGTGGTCAGGATGTAATATATAAGAGAAGAATAAATAAATAAATAAATAAATAAATAAATAAATAAGAAAGAAGATATGCAAGACTGCTGCTAATTGACATTCTTTTTTTAGCAGAGTGACGTTAAATGAGTGGTCTTCAACTGTTCGGCTACACAGAAAAGGATAGATAAAGGAAGTCTAGGATGTGTCTTGAGTTTAGTGCTGTTATAGAAAATTTATCCAGTGTGGAGATAAAAGTATGAAATCTGCCTCTTAGTATTGCACTTCCACTCATCAGGACCATCACCAGTAGAAAGTCACTGAACTATTTGATCTCAGTCACCTTGTATTAAAACAGAAATTATAGAACTGGCTTCTATGTTATAGAGCTTTTATGATTAATAATTGTACTTATTTCATTGCAAGCACTTAGAAACTCATATATTGGACACACAGTTTAGCTATTATTGTTAACAGAGCAGAAAAAAATATCTCTATTTTAAGGTATTTAGCTTTCAAAAAAAATTTAAAATTTGAATTGCTACTGAAACTGTCTATCCTTTGATAAACTAATTGATTTGCTTTCTGGGATTAAACAATTTTATGGTCATTGTTGCTGACACTCTTTGTTTCCTAGTCTTATATTAAGGCTCTATGCATGGATTTATGGAAAATTCAGTCTTATATTATCAGCACACTAACTTGAGTTCTAACACTCAACTGCCCACACTGATATATGGGTAGTTATTGTTTTTAAGATTTGGTGCTAACTCAGAATACTAAAATAGTGTTTGATAACTATGATGTTCTTGAAGAAAATATAACTTTAAGTCACTTTTCTATTATGTGAAGTTTGTATTTTGAAACTCAATTGAATATAAATTCTGGTATTGGTTGGGAGAAAAGGATTGAAGCCCTGAGGGTGAACAGAAAGAATGTAAACAAGCAACCTCAGGAGGTAAGAGGTTGGGGAGACCCTCCAGAATGTCCCACAGACTTGGAGGTGAAAGACTCTCAGGATTCAAAGGGAAGAACCTTAGATAAAAAGCCCTACAGTGAGGAGAGGGAACTTATAGAGCCCACCTCCAGCAGAAAGACAGGGCATCAACTGAGGGAGGGGATTGCCACATTCAAAACTCTGATCCTTAATTGTTCTGTCTGAAAGAACTGCAGGGAGGACATAGAGAGAAGCCTGAGGAAAATGAGGTCCAGTGACAGCCCCAATGTGGGATCCAGCTCAAGGGGAAGTCCCAAGGCCTGACGCTATTACGGAGGCTGTGGATAGCTCACAAAGAGGAACCTATTATCAGTGGTGTCTGAAAGACTCAACAAGCACCTGAAAGAGTCAGTTTGCACCCAAGCAATGGACAGAAGCTGCTGACCTCTGTGTTGAATTAGAGAAAAGGTGGAAGAAGCTGAGGAGGTGGGCAACCCTGTAGGAGTAACAGCAGTCTCAATTAACCTGTACCCTCGAGATCTCTCAAACACTGGAACACAAACCAGGCAGCATATACTAGATGATATGAGGCCCCCAACACATATACAGCAGAGAACTGCTAGGTCTTAAGAGACTGGAGGTCCCAGGGAGTGGAGAGGTCTGGTGGGGTGGGGTGATGACATCCTTGTGGAGACTGGGAGCAGGGAGAAGGTATGGGATGTGGAACAGTCGAAGGATGTGACCAGGAAGGGAAAAAATCTGGAGTGTAAAATAAATAAATAAGTAAATAAATGATGATGATGATGTGTTACAGACCAAAAACAACAACAACAAAAACAGTGAAGAAAGCAGACACACAGTGAAGAAAGTATACACTAAAGATTAATAGGAATATTTTCATAGAACAGTAAAATGTCAGTCATTCATTTATAAAAATGACTAAGATTTTATCTTTGCTTCTATTACTTGCTAAATTCATACTCATTATTTTGTGCCCATTAAAATAGATTAGAGAAAATCCTCAAGTTTCTTGATTGTAGACCACCTATTTACCTGATTCTAAGACTAGATTTTTACAAAGCTTTGTTGCTCAATGCAATTTGCTTAAATTTAAATATGCTCCCTTACATACAAACTATTGTTCATTATATACTACATATATCACAAGACTGAATACTTAGTCAATATGTATTCAAGAAATAAAGGTTGCAGAAGTGAACTATTAAGTTATAGAGAGCCAAAAAGTTTATCAATAAAAGTAGAGAGATTATCAAAGTATATTCAACTTATACATTTAAGAAAGCCAAAATAATACAAATATTTATTGATAATATTTTTGGTGTTTCCATTAAAGCTGTTTACAGAAAAATCAAAACAAAGTTATGAATGCATTTTAATATAAAACCTGTAATAAAATATTTTAAACTCTTGTCCCTTCTGAGAAGTGCCCATACTTGCTGTTAAACTGTTTTACAAACACTTGCTATACATTTGCTACATTGTACTCTGGCATTTTGCTCAAATCACTGTAACACAGTGTATTCATGTTATAGTAGAATAGTATCAGAGATGAAGAAAGCTGCATGAATTAGTACTAGTGTATTGTTTCTATTAACCACCAATTTAGTCCTTTATAAAATGAAGAAAATAGTAAGAGGAGAGAAAGCTCTTCGCCTTGTCAATATTAATGTGCTACTGGGATTGTTAATCTCTCTTTGTGTGTTCAAAAGAACACAAAGAGAAAACGCCTAAAACACACCTCAGATGAAGATGTCATCTAGAACCCTCAATGTACTCAGAGTTATTTATGAAAACTCTTAATACTCATTCTCAAGTGGCAATTTCTTAACATTTATAACTTCAAATACCCTGAAAGGAGGTTGTTTTGGAAGCAAGCTGTGGACATCTGGAGCTACTGTTTTATATCTGTAGTTTTAGGTGAAATGTGGGTGGATGTTAGCATCTCTTTTCTTTGGAAGTGCTTTGGAATAGTACTGTACAATACCAGCAGAAGTGGCAGATTCCTGTAATTAAGCTGTAAAACCCTTCCATTGCAGGCAATGGAGATTTTACACACAGAACAAGTGAAAGGCTGTATTTTCCAGCAGCAATTCTTTGGTGAGTAACAGGAGTGTTGAAATAATAGGGCCTTTTATTTATAGAGTTCTGTGGTTCAAAGGACTCAAAGGCAGCAGTAGTCATGATCTCATTAACAAGCAAAGCAACTCTGTGAGAGAACATGGGACCAATAACTATATTCTGCACATGGAGTAACTTGGGCTTCTATAGCTCTGTGCAAGACTCTATTGTCTTTCTGCCCTTATGTAATGGAAATAGTGCCTGTGACATCACCAGAACTCAAGGCAGTTTGCTTGACTGCTTCAAGCACTATATTGCACATTGTTGATACATTGACAATGAAACATGGACTTAGCTTCATTTCAATTGAGTTTGCTCTGGCAAGCTCTGGGATACTGTTTTAAACAAACTCTAGTCACAGGCATTAAATTCTGAACTGACATTTCTTTCTTCTTTTTCTTTTGAAGACTCTTAAATATAATATTTAAATTGTAGTGATAATATTTAATTATTATAAAACATGAGTGCCTATATTTCTCAAACTAAGCTTATGTCATAATGTCACACCAAAATGATGGCCAGTTTACTTGGCTATGATTATGATATATGTCAGGTTAGAATAAAATCAAATACATAGAAATTTAGGGAAGATTATAGCCTGTAACTTTTACAGAGAAATCTATGTATCTTTGTTTTCTATCTGAGAAAATATTTATGAATTTCACATTAGTACTACTCAAGAAGTCAAAGCTACAAAAATAATTGCAAATAATCAATAAGCAGTTGTATTTCATGAGATTTAAAAGGAATTAAGTATTCCATTTAGAATATGCTATTCCCACCTTTCATATGTTTTCCTGAAATGATTTGCATAAAGTCAGAGTGACTAGAGACTTTCTTTATACCATTCAGTGATTCCTGGAGGATTCTGAAGCTCACAACTATTTAAACAGTACTCGTGGTTAATTCACATATCTCTGAGACAAATGCATATTACTCAAACTTTAATTTAAAATATATTGTTAAACAATAGCTCTCAATATATATCAGACTTTCAAATATCAACATCCAGGATTCCTAGAAGCTATATTGAAACTACACTTAGAAGCTATAGTTCAGTTAATTTTAGTGTGAGATGTCCTTGCATAATTCATCAGGTTTCTTCAGCAATCTTAAATTCTGAAAAAAAAATTTTCAAATATAATTGGTTCAAATTTGACTGCTGAGAGATTCCTTAAATACCAATAATTGATGCTAAAATAACATCCAGTTTTGTTGAAATAGCAATGTTATTTAATGATATAAGCCTCAAAGAAGAAAATGTTTAAGCTACTTTTTTCATAGTTGTATGAATAAAACTCAAATCAAATGTTACTTTTTAGTTAAATATAGCATAAATGTTGAATGTATTGACCTCCTCTATATTTAAAAGTCTTTCAACCAGCCACTAGGGTTTACCAGCATAGAAACCAATTCCTTCATCCACAGCCACATACTACCAATATCAACATGAAGAAACTGGTTCAATCCTCTCATGACTTTATGACTGCTAGTGATGTAACTTTTTTCATTCATATAAAATAGTTTCAGAGAATGTCATCTTATGGATAATTTTGTTGTTTGAAAAAATAATTTAGTGTTGTAATGTGTGTAGATACATTTTATGGTTAATATTTTTACTGATTTTCATAATTGATAGTTAAAAATACAGTATACCACTTCTATAGTTATATATGATCCATATGTTACTGATATTCCTTTTATTCTTGAGTTATCCTTCCATAAAACAAATACTTCTGGACAGAGGAAATATCACATGATTCAGCAAATTATGCTTCCCTTTAGACAACATTCTTCCTAGATATTCGCTCAATACATTTGGATTTTAAGGCATTTCCATGTATCTAAAGGCATAATCTGAGGTGTCCCTTCTATTTTTATATTGGACAAAAGCAAAATTTTTATTCCATTATCCCATACTATATAATAATATATGATGATATGGAACTATAAGAAGCATAGTCCAATAAAACTTAACATGTCTGAAGTTACCTCTGGAAGCTTGCAGAGTAAGATCAAAGGAAAGAAGCTCTCGGATTCTGAGGTATCCAAATCCTGAGTCTTAAGTATGCCATGTCTTTGGTAATAATGACTACCTTCAAACTCTGAGAGGTAACCATGAACTCTGATATTAGTTTAGGTTGTTTTGGGACTCACATATACTGGCAGACTAACCTTTTAAAGGGAGTTTCATTATTCTTGGTACAGCATTATAATTTGTGTAAGGCCCACTTGACAAGAGGAAAATCATGCCTAGTATTAGAAATCGAGCCTAGTGCATAAGTCTTGTCAGGTCATTGACCTTGGAAAAGACTCTACTGCTGCCAATTTGCTAGAGCAGCATAATTCATCATTACATTCTAAAATTTATCTTGTACCCACAGATAAGTGTAACAGATAACTCTGATGTAAGAAACTTGTATTAGTTGAACTGGTTAAGTTTAAAATATGAAGGATCAAGTCAGGGTAAGAGATGATGGGAGAAAATAAAGGAGGTGAGAAGGAGGAACAAAATACTCATGGGAGGAAATATGGAGATGAAGTGTGGAGCAGAAACTGAAGGAAAGGACATCCAGAGTCTGCCCCACATGGGAATGCATCCCATACACAGACACCAAACCCAGACAGTACTGCTGATGCCAAGAAGTGCTTGCTGACAGAAGCCTTATATAGCTGTTTCCTGAGAGGCTCTGCCATAGCCTGACCAATACAGATGCAGATGCTCACAGCCAACCATAAGACTGAGCAAAGGCACCCCAGTGGAAAAGTTAGGGGAAGGACTGAAAAAGCTGAAGAGATTTGGAACTCATTAGGAAGAAAAATATCAACCAACTAGAACCCCCAAAGCTCACAGTGACTAAACCACCAACCAAAGAGTACACATGGAGTGACTCATGGCTCCAGCTGCATATGTAGCAGAAGATGGCCTTGTGGGGCATCAATGGAAGGAGAGGCCCTTGGTCCTGTGAAGGCTCAGTGCCCCAATGTAGGGGTATGCCAGGGTTGGAAGGCAGGGGTGGGTTAGTGGGTGAGGAACACTCTCATATAAGCAGGGGAGGGAGGGTGGGATAGGGGGCTTCTGGGAGGGCAGAAAAGGGAATGACATTTGAAATGTAGATAAAGAACATATCCAATAAAAATTACAAGGGATACTACGAAAAGTTTGCAGGTTAGCACTCTGGAATATCTGAAATCTTTTCTATCAGTGAAGAAACTGTGCCATGTTCCCAGGGTTTAGACCACCAACAAAATATTGTACAGGGAGGGATCCATGGCTCCAGACACATATAGTGGAGAGGTAACTGGCAAGGGGGATATCATTTGAGATGTAAGTGAATGGAATGATTTATATAAATAAACAGAAATAAGAACAGAGAGACAAGCAAACAAACAGACAGGCTTGGCAACTGTTATCTCAGCCCTTGGAAGGCTAAAAATGGAAGAACTGTCAGAAATGGATCACTGTAAGCTTGATGCCACCCTTGGCTGCACATATCGTTCTAAACCAGACGAGGAAATATACATAGGGAAAATCTATTTTGGGGGATTGGGTAAGTGTTGAAAAGAAGGGCATTTGAGATCACATCTCCAAGTGTAAATCAAAGACCATACACATATTCCTTCAATCTTCCTTAAGGTAATGGGTTGTTATAAGGCAACGATTCAACTAGTCACTTACCTCAAGTCCAATTTCTGTGTTAACAGAATTATAGAAAATGTTGTGAATGGGATAAAAAAAATGGCCAAGGATGCAAAACATCAGCTAAAGAAGTTGACATTTTTTAAGAAGAAACTGGAAGATAGAGCCGCTCTACAAGGCATGGTAAGTGCAATGTGCTTGTGCTGGGCTACTGAGGTCGCATGGCAAACATTGTTGCAGGATGAGTCACCATTTTCTTCGGCAGTATAGCACTGATACTCTGCCCTTGCTATAGTAATTACTTGGTACTCATGAACAAGCCAGAGATTACAATTAAACTTAGGAAGCCACATATAAAATAAGACCTGAAAGCAGCATTGAGAGACACTTTGATGGGTTCTGGGGAGACAGGAAGGAGAATGAGAGCAAGGAATGGAGGGTTAAAAGACCAAATATTCATTTTAAATGAATTTACAAGTATAAATGTAAATGTATGAAACTGTCAGACAATGACTTAAAAAATGTCTTTTTGTACCTCATGGATTTGTTCTTAGTGTATTAATATTTGTGTGGCAGATGGGTTACAATATGTGCCTTTTTTTTTTCTTAGAAAGAAAGTCACCTAGAAATAAGGCACAGTATTCTGAGAAAATATATTGGAGTCAGCATGTTGAAGTCACCACTGCAAACAAATAATCATAACCAGAACAAAGAGTTAAAAGAAGTAACTGATGGGTTAAAACACGGGTTGAACATAGTAGATCTAAACTTTGATAGAAACATAGAAAAACATGGAGACTTAGAAAAACATTCTATAGCCATAAAAACTATGTGAAATAGGAAATAAAAGAATGTAGATCACAGATACAACATGTCAATTAGGGGATCAAATGCTTTGTAAAGTTAAACAATTTGATATGATACTATTATGGCAAAAATATTTTTAATGAATAAATATAAATATTTAAATAAAATTTTGGAATGAGATATATAATACCACTGCTGTTTTTCTCAGGCTTTTGACTCTGTTAAAACCTTTGCCTTGGTCTATGCATGATTTTAACATTTTCTTTTGAGTTTTAGGCACAGCATTTTTAATTACTTGATGTTTGAATTCATGAACACATGACTACTGATCAGTCAACGTGGTCATGCATATTGTCCATTTCTTTCCTTTTAGATTCATGGTATCTGGTCCTACATTGAGGTTCTTAATCTATTTGGCGCTGAGCATTGTGCAAGGTGATAGATAAGAATCCATTCTCATACAACTAGCCATTTTGACAAGTACTATTTGTTGAAGATGTTTATTCTCTTCAATGTGTGCTTTTGGCTTCTTTCTCAAAATGTATCAGTATGTGGAGTTATGTCTGAATCTTCAATTACATTTCATTGATCAATGTGTCTACTTTTGTGGCCGTACTATGCTGTTTTTATTACTGTAATTCTGTTGTACTTTCTGAGATCAGGGATGATGATATATCCAGTTGTTCTCTTATTTCTCATAATTATTTGAGATACCATTGTGGTTTTTTTATTTTCTTCATAGGCAGTTCAGGATTGATTTTTCAATTTCTGTGAAGAATTGTGTGAGAATTTTGATAGTAGTTGTATTGAATCTGTAGATTGATTTTGGTAGAGAACATTCTAACAAAATTAATTCTACCAATCTATGAGCAAGAGAGGTCTACCCATCATGTAGTACTCTCATATTGTATCTCAGTATGCAGCATTTTAAATTTTATGATACAATAGTTTTTGCATGCTTGGATAGCATTCTCCCAAAATATTTTACTTTATTGAGGCCATTGTTTGAAGAACTGTACCCATAATTACAACCTCAGTATATTTATCTTTTCTATATGGTGAAGCTACTGATTTTTGTTCACTAAATTTGTACCTGCTAGCTTATTGAACATGTTTAACAGGTGTAGTTTTCTGGTGGAGATTTAATGTATAAAATCATATTATCTACAAATGATGATACTTTGATGTGGGACTGTAGAAATTCTGGGGTGTTTGGCCATGCCTCCAGAACCCAGAGACCTAACATGCAGTGGGTCACATAAGGCACAGGTAGAGGCGGCGAAAGAGGTCTCTGCCTCAAGATTTACATATTACCTAAAGGCCCTAGCCCCTCCTTTTTCCTACTCCCCAATATAAGCAAGCCCCTCCTGGTATTTTGGGGGAGAGCACAGCACGTCATTCAGATACATCATCTTGGTCAATAAAATCTCCATGTCTTCAATTCCACGTGTCTCCTGGGACTCTGGACTCTCTTTGTGTAAGTGGGAAACTCTCTGGGAAAGCCTCCCCCGCCCTCCCTGTGCTCCCTGCTGCAGCAGTCGGCAGGGCACTCTCCCTGCTCCAGCAGGCTGGGGGCCTCCCTGCACTCCCTAACAGGCGGTCTGTGCACCCGAGCCTTCGCAGGCTGCCCCTGGAACTCAGCCATGCCCCCTGGGCACGCTGGGTCCCCGCTCTCTTTGTCCTAGCCATCCACAGCAACTTCAGTTCCAGGGATGGAGTCGGCCCGTAGGGCATGGGCATGCACCAACCCCGCCTGTGCACCCCCCTCGAGTTTTGAACCTCACTTTGAGGGTTGTTTTTTGCACCATTTGTATCTCTTTGACCTCCCTAATTGTCTTAGTGCTCTAGCTATGACAAGATATTATTTTGAGTAAATACAGCGATAGTTGACAATTTTGTTTTGGATTTATTTTTAGTGGAAATGCTTGCATGCCCATTGTTTGTTATTGTCTGTGGACTTGCTGTATTTCACCTCTATGTTGTGTTCTGTCCCTTGTATCTCTAGACTCTCAAAGACTTTTCCTGTGAAAGAATGTTTGATTTTGTCAAATGTCTTTTCTGTCTCTACAAAGTAGATCATGTAGTTTTTGTCTTCCACTCTCTTTATGTGGTAGGTTAAACTTATCGATTTATACATGTTGAATTATCCCTGCATTTCTGATGAATCCAACTTGATCATGGTGGACAATCCTTTTGAAGTGTTCATTCAGTGAACTTGATTCAGTTTGAAAGTATTTTAGTGAGAATATTTGTATCTATATTTATAAATTATATTGATTTATAAGTTTTTCTGTTGATGTTGAGTCATTCTGTGGTTTGAGTGTAATAGTCACCTCATAAAAAATATTAGATAATATTTTATCCATGACTATTTTGCAAAATAATTTGAGGGGTATTGACATAAATTCTTCTTTGAATGTCTGGTAGAATTCTCTGTTGACTCTGTTTGGCACTGGGAATGTGGGGAAGGTCAATTTTAATTTCTCTTTCTATGTGTCTGTTTAAATTTGAAGTTTATTTAACATTGGTAGGTCATATATGTATGTATATTACAAGCCCATACATATATAGTATATATTACAATCATATATATATATATATATATATATATATATATATATCACTTCAAGTTTTTTTAGTTTGATAAAATATACATCTGTCTATTTATTTTCTGAGATAGAGTTTCTCTGTTTAATGACACTGATTGTACTAGAACAAAAGTTTTAGACCAGGTCAGCCTTGAACTCACAGAAATCTGTCTCTTCTTCCTGAATAGTGGGATTAAGAGTATGTACTATCATGCCTGGCTAAACACACATATTCAAAGTGTGTATTTATTCTCTGAATTTCCTTTGCCTATTGTAATGTCCGCTTATTCATCTTCAATTTTATTAATTTGGGTTTTCTGTCCTTGTGTCTTTTGGTTTTTCGGCTAAAAGTTTCTTGTTGATTTTTTTGAGAAAAAAAAAACCTTTCATTTTTTTCCGTTTTAAAAATACCTTTTTAAAATTGGTTATTTTATTTATTTACACTTCAAATGTTACTCCCCTTCCAAGTTTCCCCTCTGCAACCCCCCTATTCCATAGCCCCTCCTCCCTGCTTCTAAGAGAGTACTTCCCTGTTGACTACTTGCTGGCAGGTCCAGGTGAGAGGAGAAAGGTCCTGGTCCAGCCCGGGGTGAGCAGAATGGTTAGTATCATGTCAATGGCCCAAATAAGCACACTCAGCCGCAAGACTCTAAGCAGGAACTCAACTTTAATGTAACAACCTCTTGTTTATATAAACTTGGAGCACAGGGAGGAGGGGTTTTGGAGGGGTGAGATGACATGACATAGAGGACTGGGAAGGGTAACAGAGGATATGGGGTGATTGTAAAGCTCGACCTCGGCAATAGCTGAGCCAAGGCAGGGTTAAACAGGTTCTGTTGAGTCACTCCGGTACTGAAGTGACAAAGACAGGTCTGAAATTCGGATTTGTCCTCAAGGCCTAAACCGGGGCCGAAATGGGGCCATAACAAGAAGCCTCATAGGAAAAGGAAAGTCTAATCACAAGAGCAGAAGCCTCAGGTGACAGTCCTCCTACACCTGGAACCCAGATTGGCACCCAGCACTCAAATTGCCACCCTGGCCTAGCAACCAAACCTAAATGATGGGAGGGCAGTCTAGTGCCCAGCGCAGCTCGCCACTGTCATTTGACATCCCAGGCTGCTCCACGCAAGCCAAGGCAAGCCCTAGTGGCTGTCCAGGGCTCCGGGCCACTTGTCCTCCTCTGGCCCTTTTGCCTCTCATCCCTGGAACCCAATCTCAGCTCTTCTCCCTGTCCCCCAGCGGTGGCACCTTGGCATCATCATGCGGAGTACAAGGCTTTCTGGAGAGCGGAGTATTGATCGGCTGGCACTGCCTTCCATGCACTGTCAGTGTGGATGGGGAAGAGAGACAAGGGGCCCAACACTCCACCATCCATCCACTACTGCCTCACTTCCCCAGCATTCCCCTGTGCTAGAGCACCGATCCTCCATAAGACCAAGGGCCTCCCCTCCCACTGACACCAGATAAGGCAATCCTCTGCTATATATGCAACTGGAGCCATGGTACTCCATGTACTCCATGTGTACTCTTTGGTTGGTGGTTGAGTCCCTGGCAGCTCTGGGGGATCTGGTTGGTTGATATTGTTGTTCTTGTGGAGTTGCAAACCCCTTCACCTCCTTCAATCATTCCCCTATCTCCTCCATTGGAGTCACCTTGTTCAGTCTGATGGTTGGCTGCAAAAATCTCGGAATACTCATCATACAACTCAACGACTATATGAAGACTATAAGAAAAAGGAAGACCAAAGCTGGATGCTTCAGTCCTACTTAGAAGGGGGAACAAAATAATCACAGGAGGTAGAAGGACCTGGGATGGAGAGAGGAAGGGGAGGAAAAATGGGAGTAGGATCCGGTGTGGGAGGAGATGGGGAAGAAGTACAGAGGGACAGGAAAACAAACAGAGATATGTAGCAGTGGGAGATCGGGAACTTGAGGTAGCCAACAAAAAATACCAGATGAATACCTAGAAACAAGTTTTCTAGGACCCAAAGGAAATGACACCAGCAGAAATTCCCAACAAAGGGGAGATAGAACCTGCAGAGACCATAACCAATGGATAGGCATGGTCTCTATTGTAGGATATGTTCAACTACCCATCTCAAAAGCATTAACCCAGAACTGCTCCGGTCCAAAGGAAATGCAGGGACAAAGAGTAGAGCAGAAACTGAAGGAAAGGGCATCCAGCGATTTCCCCACCTAGGGATCCATCCCATCTTCAGATGCCAAAGCCAGATTATGATGCCAGAAGAGCTTGCTGACAGGAGCCTGATATAGTTGTCCCTTGAGAGGCTCAGTCAGAGCCTGACAAATACAGATTTGGATACATGAAGCCAAGCATCAGGGGGAAAATCCCTCTTAATTTCAATAATTTTTTGAAAATTTTTTCTACTTCAGTCTTAAGTATAATTCTTCCCTTAAACACTAAAATAGTAAGAAAAGTTTGTAGAATCTATGTATTAGGCCTAAAATTTCCTTTTCTATGCCTGGATAACCCTTTAGTTTGGGGGCTTCTTTTGAATACAGAAAAGAAGGCATAAAATTATGTGTGAAGTTCGTTCATGTGCTAGTAAAGGGTATCATTTTAGGTTTGACACATTGTTCTTTCCTTAAAATTAAATGTTCTTTACCTCTACTGCAGCACATGGTTTTATTTTTCTTTAATGATGTGATCAGCTCATGCATGTAGTTGAGTGGTATATAAACAACAATCAATTCAAATTAAGTCATTCCATTTTTAGATGTGAAGCTAACTAAGCCATCTTATATCTCATAATTGTATAATTCACTGTAATTACATAATGCTCATATGGTGCTAAAGTAATTGATAAGCTGACATTAAAGCAAAATGA
This sequence comes from Grammomys surdaster, assembly GCF_004785775.1. Taxonomy (NCBI): domain Eukaryota; kingdom Metazoa; phylum Chordata; class Mammalia; order Rodentia; family Muridae; genus Grammomys; species Grammomys surdaster. The sequence continues at coordinate 1,955,661 of NW_021620427.1, read as the reverse complement.
CTTAAGCCTATCTTAATTTAAGATACAACGATCATATTACTAATAATGAGATCAGTCCTAAATTTTGGATTTGCATCTTGTCGGATATTTTTCATTATTCTTTGAATCAATGTTGAAAGCACTTAGAGGAAACCCTGGGAGAAAATACTTTAAAAAAATGTCTATTTATTTGTTACATATTTTAGTGCTTACTGATTAAAACTTCTTTACATCCAATCTGCAGAGAATACCAATGTATTTGGTTATAAATACTAGCAATCTTTTATATAATTAGCCTTGTCTACAGTGATTTACTCAGTAATAAAATAAACCAGATTCAGGGACTTTGATCACTTCTCAGGGAGGCAAATCAGGCATCTACATAAACTAATGACTAAAGTTGAAAAGAAAAAAAAAAGGCTTACTTCAACTTGTATGTATTAGTAAGTCAGAACATTTATGGTAATCATGACCCTAAGATTTCAAGGCAGCTTCTATAACAAATTAGAATACTTCTGTTTATGAAAAAGTTGTGTAGCTACTGAGTTTCAGGAGAAAACAAAGGGAAGCAGTGGAATAAAACTTGATCACTATTGTCAAACAGGATGGCACATACTTGTAGTTCCAGTGATACAGGACAGATAGATCAAGAGTTCCAGGTAAGCTTGACAAACAGAATAAGACTCCATGTCAAACAAACAAGCAAGCAAGCAAGCACACAAACAAGAACACATATTCCCCTACAAGACTTGTATCTGCAACCCAAAAGTCAGACAACTTCTTTGAGAAAGAGGCTGTGGTAAGAAGGGAGCCAGTTGGATGACAGAATTTAGTGATCAGCTTAACTTAAACCATACTGCCATAGAAAGTATCCAGTCTGGTGAATGTTATTAGCAAAAAAACCTTGTGTGGTCCATGCAAAGTTTCAGATATCTCCCCCAGCTCTACATTCTGCCCACTTCTACCAACATATATTCTGATTTTTAATCACAAACAATAATGAAATATGAAAATATTAAAAATAATTACATTGCTGAAACACAACCTTGATTAATTTTTCTTATAGCATACATAAATTTAGTTATATCTAAACTCTTTTAATCATTAGTTGTCTTTATGGCCTTCAACGTTTTTGCTTTCCTTGGCAGTGCTAGCCTTAACCAATTGTTGGCCATGAAGTAGCATGGAGACAGATACCTTTCCTCTCTCCTCACCCCTCTTCTGTGGGCCATGAGAACAGGAGACCTGCCTCCTCTCTTACCAGCTGCAGTGCTCAGGAGAATGGGCCCTGTACCTCATCTGGGTGGCATAGTAGAGCAGACATTGGTGGCAGACACTCTGGAGAGCCACACCCAGGAACATGAGCAAGGGAGAGCTGGCCTTGCAACTTGTCTGATATGTGATGGTGTGGGCAAGGGAAAGATACCCTCCTCTGCTGCCCTTTCATCACCCCTTGCCACCTATGGCAGAAGGATGAGCTGGCCTCAAGGTCACGAGAGCAGGAGAGCTCCTCCTACCCCTCTGCATCACTGTGGACAAATGGCTCTGCTCCTTGTCTGGGCAGCATAATAGTGCAAGCTCTTCTGGTGTGGGCATTGGTGAGCCAATCCAAAGGGCATGAGAGCAAACCCTCTTGTATGTCAGGCCATACACTGGAACATGGGGGTCCTTCTCAGTTGTTGTATTCTTAAAGAAAATAAACTCAAAATCATAGCACCTATAAAATCTCAATAGCTCTCCAGTTAGAAATGGGACTTCATTTGTTATTTTCCTCTCTCTCTCTCTCTCTCTCTCTCTCTCTCTCTCTCTCTCTCTCTCTCTCTCTCTCTCTCTCTCTCTTTTGCTTAAGCTTGAACATGTTATATTCTATCTAAACCACTATGAGTTCACATGTGCAACTGCCCTGTTGTGTCTGGAAAACAATGTCTCCTTATAGTCATCCATCATCTTGGCTCTTACAATCTTACCAATTCCACTATGATCCCTGAGCTTTGGGGCAGAGGACGTGATATAGATATCCCATTTAAGGATCAATATTCTTCAGTCTTTTGTTCTCTGTGTCTTGGTTAGTTTTGGTACTCAGTGTTAACTGCTATCTACTGCAGAAAGGAGTCTTTCTGGTGACACTTGGGAGATATACTATCCTTGGGTAAATAAGATATCAGGAGCTGACTTAGTACTATGTCTATTTAGCAGAGTAGTAGTAGCAGGGGTAGCAGTAGAAACGGTAGTTCTCCCTTAGGGACTTTGACCTTTCTAGCCACATGTTACTGACCAAATAATGGGGCCAAATGTAAGTTTCATCATGTGAACTAGACCTTAAATCCAATAATAAATGATTTATTACATCCATGACTTTCTTGTCATTCCTGACACAGTAATAAACTCTTGTTTTTAGAGATTATCTTTGTCACTTGGATATTGAAATAAAATGAATTCTGTATCAATAAAACTTGAAAAACATCACCAATATAGTCATTTAAAAGCAGCCCTATGGTGTTTATGTATTGCTGGGTTTTTTTTTCTTACTTTATTTTTTTTTTTAATCAAGAGATGGCATATTACTTAAAATATCTCTGGGTTTTAAAACTTGTGAGTATCATGTTAGGTCAGTCTTTATGATTTATTACTAGCCTGAAGAGAACCCAAGAGCTTAGCTTGTCTGTAAATATGACCAGAGTGCTTCCAGTGAAATTCTTTGGGTCACTGACCTTTCATACTTGTGATTTTAAAGGCATTTTGTGAAACTTATGAAAATAAGAGTAACCCAGACAAGACACCACAGTGTGCCCAGTGCTTTTAGCAATTATTTTCACACACACACACACACAGACACACACATATATACACACACACATATATAGATATGTGTGTGTGTATGTGTGTGTGTGTCTGTGTGTGTGTGTATATAATCCATATATTACTGTATGGCATTTACTAAGTTGACTTGTGTTAGTTACTGCTTCTCATATTCCTTCATTTTGTCCTTCCATGACTCTCTATCCTTAACCTTTCTGTTCTGTCACTACCAAGTCCTCCTCTATACCACCTGGATTCTACATGGCTTCACACATATGGCATCTTACTAGCTCCCTGAACTCTATGGGTACTCCAGGTTAAACACACACATATAAAGATTCAGTGCTAACAATTCCATAGGAGCCAAAACATGTTGTGTGTTTTTCTGACCTTGGTTGGTTACCTCACATAGATGATTATTTACAGATATATCTTTTTTTGGAAAGCTTCATAATTTCATTTCTTTAGGGCAAAATAATACTGTAATATATATATATATATATATATATATATATATATATATATATATATATGTGTGTGTGTGTGTGTGTGTGTATTACATTTATCTTCTCAGTTTATCAGTTGATGGGCATTTAGGTTATATTTAATTTTGGCTAATGTGAATGAAAGACCAGCATATATGCGTGAATCTCTGTAGTAGGGTAGACAGTTCTTTTGTTATATGCCCATGAATGTTATATATGGATTAAATAGTTTTAAAGGATGCTCCCCACTGATTTGCCTAATGACCAAACCAGTTTGCATACTCACTACAATTTAGTCAGCGTTTTCTTTCCCCCAAATCCACACTACCATTTTAATTCTTATTCATTTTGGAGTTCTGGCTTGGGTAAGATGAAATCACAAAGTAGTTGTGGTTTGTAATTCCCTAATAGGTATGGATGTTGAACATTTTAAAATTTAATTGTCTTTTATTAAAACTATTTTTATTTCTTCTTTTGAACTGTTTAATTCAATGAATAAACTGGGCCGTTTGCTTTCTTCATCTTTAGGCTTTTACAAAAAAATGTACAGAAACCATCCATAAAATGTATATGTTGCAAAGATATTTTCAGATTATATAAACTACTTCATTGGTTAATGACAGTATCCTTTGATACAGAGAAGATTTTCAGTTCTAAATGATTCCATTTCTCAATTTTTGGTCTTGAGGTGCCTCTGCTACAGGAAAGTGATTTTCAGAAACTTCTTTTTTGTTTCTGTAAGTTAAAATTTACTCCCTACTTTCTCCTCTGTTGAATTCAGGGCATCAGAGCTTATGTTGAATTCCCTGTTGGTGTAATTTGATGAGGTCCTTCTCATTTGAGTTTTTGTACAGTGTGAAGGAGAAATATAAGGATCAGTGTCATTTTTCCATCCATTTAACTTTTGGATTTGTTACCTTTTCTTGAGAAATCAGGCCACAGTAATGTGGGCCCTCTGTTTAATTCCACTGCTCAGTGTATCTGTTTATATTCAGTGCCAGGCTGGCTTTATTGCTATAGTGGTGCAGTATGACTAAATTTAAGGGCTGTTGATTTATCCAGCTTGGCTTTATTGTAAAATATTTATTTATTTATTTATTTATTTATTTATTTATTTATTTATTTAAAATTTGTGTTTCCATGTGTGTTTTTTAGATTATTAACTTTAAATTATCTCTGAAAAATTACTTCGAGATTTTGGTGGTGGTTTTCTCTGTGGTTTGTTTTTTGTTTTTTGTTTTTTTGTTTTGTTTTTCGAGACAGGGTTTCTCCGTGTAGTTCTGGCTGTCCTGGAACTCACTCTGTAGACCAGGCTGGCCTCGAACTCAGAAATCCACCTGCCTCTGCCTCCCAAGTGCTGGGATTAAAGGCGTGCGCCACCACCGCCCGGCAGTGGTGGTGGTTTTATTGAAGATGTAAATTGCTTTTGGAAAGATAAACATTTTTGCAACATCAATTATACCAAATTATGTACATAGGAAATCTTTACCTCTTCTGATACCTTCTTCAACTTCTTTCTTCATTGTCTTAGAGTTTTCATTAAACATGTCTTTCACTTCTTTGGTCATATATATTTTATGATATCACTTTAGGAGTATTGTAAGTGAGATTGTTTACTGGTTTTTTTTGTTTCTAGGTTTTTACTTAGTGTGTAGAAAGTCTACTGATATTTAAGTATTGTTTGTATACTGATGCTTTAATAATGTGATTATATGCTGCTGGATTTTATATTTGAGTCCATAAGGTCTTTTATGTATAGAATTAAATAATCTGCAAATAATGGTATTTTGACTAATTTCTTTCCTGTTTATTGGCATTTCTCTTTCATGTTGCTCTTGCTAAGTTGTCAGTCAATACTTTATTGTAGAGGAATAGAGAGAAAAAGCATCCTTGTCTTAGTTCCAAATTTAGTGAATATGTGTTTAGTTTTAATCCATTTAGATTGACTGTGGCCTTGATATATTGCCTTTATTATGTTATATGTTACCCATACTCTATATATACAAGGATCTTTACTGTGAAAGTTAGTGCATATTTTAACAGGTCTTTCCTGCATATAATGAGATGACCGTACGGTTTCTGCCCTTGTTTCTATTTATGTTGTAGATTAAATATATTGATCTATATATGTTGAACAATATCTCCCTAAATCAATAAGATAAAGTTTTCTTTATCATTATAGATAATTTTATGATTTTCTACTTAAAAATTTGCAAATATTTCATAATTTTTATTCCATATCACAATGTGATCAGTAATTGATATTTTTCCTATTACGGTTTCATCTGGATTGTGTAGTAAGTCATAAAGGATACAAGAATTGAATTTGTAAATGTTCCTTTCTTATTCATTTTACAAAATAGTTTGAAAAATAATGGTGGTAGCTCGTTGAATGTCTGTTAGAATTCTGTACTGAATTTGTTCTTTGGTATTTTTTAATCAGGGGATTTTTAATTAAATCTATCTTGTTAGGGTTTTGATGGCCTATTTGATTTATTTATCTAAAACTTGTTGAACTTCAGTATATAATATACAAGTAGAATTTCATCTATTTCTTTTAAATTTTCCAGTATAGTAAAAAGAAAAAAAAGTAACTATGCCCTTACGAAATTCTCTGAAATTCCTCATTGTCTGTAACAATGCACACTTTTCCATATATAATTTTAATAATTTAGGTCTTTTCTTTCTTAATTAATTTGGCTATAGTTTAGTCAACCTTTTTAATCTTTTCATAAATATAATTCCATGTTTAATCAAATATTTTAGGGGCAAGATTTGGGTTGTAAATAAATAAAATAATTAGTAAAATAAAATTCTCTTATACATTAAATCTCAACCACAATTTTCTCTCCCTCCACTCCTCCCATCCTTTCTCATGACCTTGCCTCTCTCCCCTCCCTTGTGGTGGGGGTGGGTGGGATATCCTCTTAGAGATGGGGAGGCAGGGGAGGAGGTATTGGATGAGGATCAGTCAGAAGGTATACCAGGGTGGAGATAAAGACTAAACTGTAAAAAACGATTAAAGAATATTTTATTAAAAAAAAAGAAAAGAAAGGAAAGGAGAGGAGGGGAGGGGAGGGGAGAGGAGAGGAGAGAAGAGAAGAGGAGAGAAGTGGTAAAGAAAAGTTTAGATTTTCCAGGCCTAGTCATGGCTTGACATGTTACAATAAGACTAGACACAAACCCTAATATCAAGGCCATCCACTAGGAGGAAAAAGGTCCAAACGCAACAAAAGAGCCAGAGACAACTCCTACTTCTACTATTGGGAAGTCCACAAGGCCAAGAATACAGTCTTACAGCCACAGTACACACACACACACACACACACACACACACACACACACA
>NW_021620427.1:1930912-1948652 GCF_004785775.1 Grammomys surdaster | reverse complement strand
ATTACAGTGTCCTTGTTTGTTACTTCAGTCTCGATGAGACCCTTTGGACTCTGCTTATTTAATTCCTTAGACACTGTTCTCATGGTGTCCTCGACAACTCTAGGTCCTATAGTCCTTCCTCATCTTCTGTGTGGTTCCTATCTCTGCCTAGTATGTGGCTGTGGGATGTCTGAGTCTCTTCTCTTCTCTTCTCTTCTCTTCTCTTCTCTTCTCTTCTCTTCTCTTCTCTTCTCTTCTCTTCTCTTCTCTTCTCTTCTCTTCTTTCTCTTCTCTTCTCTTCTTTCTCTTCTCTTCTCTTCCTTCTCTTCTCCTTTCCTCGCCTCGCCTCGCCTCGCCTCCCCTCCCCTCCCCTCCCCTCTCCTCTCCTCTCCCTTCCTCTCCTCTTCTCTCTCCTCCACTCCCCTCTCCTTCCCTTCCTATACCTTCATTCCTTCATTTTATTTTGGACAGTTATGTTTGATTCTATACTGGTCATCTGTCTTGACCTGTCTCTGATTCCTGGCCATCCAGGCAGTGTCAGGATTTAATTCCATGTCACTATTTGGGCCTCAAGTTGGACCAGTCAGTCATTGATTGTCCAAATTTTGTTTTCACTTTCATTAATTTCCATCCTGATTTTGGTGTATCTTATAATACATGATTTTTGTGGTTTTATTGGCTCTCTGTTTTCAATGCTTCCAGGTGTATAATTAAGGTATTCAATTAAAATTTCTCAGATGTTTTTATGTAGGTACTTGGTTCTTGTAACTGTCCTACACATAATTTCATTGAGTGTCATTAATTTTGATGTGGAGTGGTTTTATTTTTCTACAATCCTAGTAGTCTTTCAATTTATATTTTAGTGTCTATTTGGTACTGTTTTAGTTCAGCATTGTGAATGAAACAAGATGACCAGAAACAATTCATTGAGAAAAAAGAATATAATTATTGAAGTAAGGAAGACACCATATGATCCACAATGTACTGAATCTCAGAAAGAAGATATTGAAATAACTTGCTATATAATCTGAGCAGGTTGTAAGTTATTTAGGGTAGAATTTATAAAATCTTGAATTTGTCTTACACTAGTAGCAACAAAAAGTTGGCACAATGTTTGTTTCCACATATAAATAATTAATATGCAAAGGGATTATTCTGGATAAATCTTACATGGGATAGTTTGCTTATAATTATAAACTTAAGAAATGTTAAAACACTTTCTTTGTGGCTGTATCTCCAGGTGAAGGCAATATTCAGTTGATGGCTTCTCTGGGAGGGAAGCTTCACAGATGTGGTTTTCCAGTGAACATTCCAGTATTTTTCAATTTATATATGTGCTTAACTTAGCTCAATTTACAATCAGAGGGCTACAAAGGGAAAGGACGAAGTGTGGAGGAGATGTAGAGACTTCTGTTTGAAGTTGGAGGGGGATTAGTGTGATCGAAGGTATTTTATCTATGTATAAAATGTCAGAGTAGATAAATACAGTTTTTTTTCTAAGTACCTCGTTCTCAATAATCGATTTTCTCATGTTCCTATACCTTGTCAATAAAGAAACATATCTTTTTTTATAAGTTAAATTTGATGATTCTCTTTATATATAATGCCTTTCAACTTTGAGTAGAAATTAGAGTCTGTGAACTGACAACATGTTTTAGATTCATCACTACATTGTTTTAATTAATATTTTATAAAGTGTATATTGTGTTAAAACATTTACCTATACAGAAAAAGATTAATTTACCACCTAACATATTTCTCAGAGGAAGAACATAGAAATGGAATGTGTCATCACCATCAGTAAATTAATTAATGACTCTTATGAACCCAGGCCTAAAATTTTAGGTCTTTTAGTACAGTATACATTCAACATAGATTATCTCTGAGGTTTATTACTGCATTTTTATTTTTGAGACTATGAAATAATTATATAATTTCTCTCTTCCTCTTCCTCCATTGAAATCTTCCCACATGCCCCTTCTTGCTCTCTTTCTAGTCATGACCATGTTTTTTTTTTTCTTAATAAATATTCCTAAATGTAACCTGCTCAGTCAGGATAATGTTATTTGAATATATGTTTTCAGTGCTTAATCACAGTGCTTGATAGCACTAACTTTAATTTCCTGTCCTATAAAGCAATGCACTCAACACAGCCTTACAACCCATTTCAGCGATTGTCTTACTGGGATTTCTGACACTATGGCAAAACACCATGACTAAAGCATTCTGGAGTTTATTTTTTTCTCATACTTCCAGGTAACAGTGAATCCTTATAGAAATCAGAGTCAGGAATTCATGTAGGGCTGGAATCTGGAGGCATAGACTGAAGTTGAAGCTCCCTGGTGCTTGCTCAGCCTGACTATTTTTATATTTCCCAAGACCGCCCACATAAGACTGGAATCATCCACATTGTAATGAGACCATCCACGTCAATCATCAATCAAGATAACACCTCACAGGTTTGTCTACACACCAAGCAGATGAGAGTATATACTCAATTAAGGTTTCCTATTCCAAAATGACTCTAGTCTGTATCATGTTTACCTAAAGCGAAGCCAGTATCATTCACATGGCACAGTATTCATTACATGTATTATTTTGTTAGTAAATATTTCAAAATTGGTCATTTCAAAAGGTTAAAGTGCTATAGGAATTAAATACTATTTTGTTTGTGTCTGTTTTCCTTTGACCTGTGAGCCAGTTCAGAAGCATTTGTTTATCAAACATATAAATTAATTCTTAAAACACAGTATACAGAATTTATTTCGTGAATAAATAAGGGAATGAATGTTAAAGGATTATAAGTGCCTATGAACAACTCTATAGCTATTACAGAACAAGTCTATGTAGTAGGAGATATTTAAAGCGGCTGCTAGTCAAGCCCACTATTTAAGCTTCAGCAGTTCAGTCTAGCTCAGAGGCCATGTTCCGTGGCCAGAGGCCACATGTGCACCACAGGTAGAAACACCCAGCCAGAAACACCAGCCCTGCGACCCAAGAGATGCTGGCTCTGCCAGTCTTCCACATCATCTCGGAAAGGCTGGGGATTGCCAAGACCATCCCGCCATCCACGAGGGCCTGGTAGGAAAATGAGACGCTATTGTTTAAATGTTAATCGAAGGCTTTATATATTTAGAAATGCTCAATTAACAATTTGCCCACACAATTAGAGTTGTTTCCCAATATCTAACCTTAAGATATAAATCATTACCCAGGACTGTTCTGGACCCATGTGTGGTTCTCCATCCTCCTATATCTCTGCTCTCTCTAGCTCCTCTTCTTCCTTTTCCTCTTTTTACTCCTCCCACCTTAGCTCCTCCTCCAATTCTATATTTTGTTGTTGTTATATAACATGAATATTTCTAAGTTGGGTAAGAAATAAATGGACATAAATGATTGTCTATAGATCACCATATTCTTTTAGTTCTGTTTAAAATAATTTGACTTCAAATAAGTCCTGAAATTGATTAGCTATATTAAGTAAATAAAAGAATCAAACTTAACATTTCTACTTTCCAGAATTATAGAGTTGATATTATTGACCTGCAACCTAATTATTATCACTATTTATATTTGCATCATGTTTATATTCTACTTAACAAATTTAACTTATAATTTTGAACTTTAGATTATAGTCAAAGAGGCATGATTTTAGAGCAATTACCCACACGGACTCATCATTTTCTTTGTTATCTAAGAGTGAGTTCATGATTTACCACAAGAGCATTCAGTATAATGTAGGAATATTTGTTACTTTTTACATGAAATTAAAATATTTTAAAATAATTCTTTATCTTCATTGGAATTTATTTTAACATTCAAAATTTCATCTTTAAATGTATTATTTTAAAAACATAGTACATATCAATTATGTCCAACTTATGTGAATTATTTAACTCCTTCTTGTCATTCACTTATTCATGAATGTTCAATGAAAGGTATATTTTGGACACCAAAGGGGTTTTGACACATTCTCCTCTGTTGGAGCAGTTCTTCTTACTAGACATATTTGCTGTGCAGCCTTGAGCTATTTTATATATCTATACTAGCCATAGATATATAAAACCAAGCTAACTAACTCACAAAATGATAATGTTTTCACTCAATCCTCTCTCTGTGGGTTAGGGTGTGTGTGAGAATGATTTTTTCAGAGTACTTTAGAACTGTTTTGAAACAGTCTCTAAAATATTTTTCTATGATGTTATAAGAACTTTTTTTTTCCAAGGGAAGGAGGGTATGGAGGATAAAAGGATATGGTCTATAATTAACTTCTTCTGTAACACTGCTGAAAAGATTCAAGGGTTTTTTTCTTTCTCCAGTGTGTGGTTGCAGACCACCAGCCTTACCTTTTAGCTTTGCATGAATTACAATATGATGTAGCAACTGAAAAACAGCCAGCTAGCAGGAAACCAAAGTAATCAAGTAGTTCAGAAAAAAAATCAATGTACCAAACAGAGTTCAATCTCAATATAAGATAATATTAACAAAGGTTAACAGAGGTTCTCTGCTACAGCCATGGGAAGGGAGGGGGGGGGGGAAGAAAAAGCATATGCAGATTCCTAAAGTACAAGGTACCACCTGAAGGCCACTGCCGAAATAAATCCTAGAACTCCCCAAATCAAAATGTATCAAAATCCATTTCTGTCAGATGTAAGTTAAGTAAGTGCTTATTATAGTCACATAGGCAGTATTAGGACATTGAAATTATCTGTGTGTTAAATTATAAGAAATTTGATCATAAATAGAGTTACAAAGGTATAAATACCCCAGGAAAAGTACCTTGATGTACAAATATTTTTATATATTTCATGTTGGTGATTTGCTAGAAATTGCCTAATTTCAGAAACTTTGTTAATGAGTTTTCAAAATCCTGTGGATTCAAAATTCACATGAATGGAGTCTTCATTTTGTTCATGCATGTTCTGTGCCTCTACCCTCACATGCCTTAGGAGAAAAAAAAAAAAGAAAGAGGAAAGGCATTAGAAAAGTAAAATAAGAGGAGAGATATAAATGAAGCAAATGAAAGAAAGAAGAATTATGCATAAAAATTGTGTAGACTGTGCTCTTGGGGGCATCTGAGTCCTCAATCAATCTAAGGTACTCTTGAAGTGCAGGCATACATTCCAAGCATTATATTAAAATTTCATGATCAATAACGCTGAAAGCTGCAGAACATACACGCAAAATAAGTGCTGACAATTCACCAGCATACAGATTTAATGAAATGTCATCCTCTAGCATCAGCAGTAGTGCCAGGAGGGGATGACCATCCTGTTCACAGTCTGTCAAATAAATCTCCATTTGTCAGGTAATAATAAAGCAGGAGGCTACCTTTGTTCCAAGTTGTGTTTGTTCTCCAAAACATAGCACACAACTCATATGCTAATACAAAGCAACTGAGTCAGCAAGTCAGACTGTTTTGTTTTCCAGACCCCATCCCTCCCCTGTTGGTTTGTTTGTTTTTCTTTGCTTTGTTTATAAATAGGGGACAAATCTAATAGTTTTTAGCTCCTTTGCTTCTATCTCTAGAGCACATCAAGATATGACGGTTTTAATTCCAAAGCCCACTCATATGTCACATTATTTAAGGATGCAATATTGTCACTAATTATTGATTGTTAAGGGCAATACCTTATACAGTTAATGAAATATTCCAGTCAGTGTATATAAATTAGCAGATACAGAGGATGTCTATGCAAAAGATAAGGAATGCAGTTAATAAATTGAATCATGGCTGAGTTTCATACTTAGTGTGTAGTATTTTAGCTTTTCTGATCACAGAACCCAAAGGGAAACTGGGAACTATATTAGTATTTGAAATTAATATTTGGTTATAATAACATTTGCTGTGTTTATATCTGTAAAAATGGTATACAGTGTGAATATAATCAATAAAATATACTCAAAATGCTATTGTTCAAGAAATGCTATATTTCAGGCTTTTAGAATCTATTGGTAAATAATGATACCTAATAATTACTTTTACAACAAAGAATAGGATACTATTAAATTATCTTCATCAATTTTCTTATTTAACTTGCTTTCCATTGAAGGCACCTAGTTAGAAACTAGTTCAGTTATTTGCTAGGTTCATTAATTCAACTAGTACCTATGTGCAGGTGTTGCTGTTCACGCTTGCTTTGTTTAAATTTCTGAGAAGCTGAGAACTGCATATTGTAATCTTCTTGTATGTCTACTCTCTTTTATAAAATAAATATCTGAGTTGTCAATGGTTTACAACTATTAGAAATTACCTAGAATACATTTAAGCAAGTGATTGAATATTTTAAAAAAATTTCTAGCCTTGAAATATTTATGAAATTAGAGTGCTAAATGAAAATGAGTTTTTCCTTTTATTAAAATATAAAGTCAGTTTGTAATTACTTGTGCTCCATCAATAATGTGTATTTTCATCATGACAGAATAGAGGTTTTCCAAAAATAATTATAAACATGATAATTGAATGTAGGCATAGTAAGCATCTGAATATGTTCCTTAAAAATTTCACCAAATTTGACAAAAGAAAGCAGAAAAAAATTGGCTATAACTGATGAAATAAAGTGTTATGTTTATAAAAAGATAAAGAGTATGTTCTGTGGGTGTGTGGAATGATATGGGGGAAGAGGATGTCTCAGCTGGTCCATGCCAATGAGGAACCAGTCACACACCCCGTATAGCATAGAATAGAGTTTATTCAGGGCACGGGAAGTGGAGCCAGGAGGGTAGTAAAGGCAGAGAGAGAGAGAGCAGAGAAGTAGAGGAGTAGAGGTCAGCCATGACCAAGTGGAGAGATGGGGAATGGAAGGCAGGAGAGGCGAGGGGACAGAGGGAAGCTAGAGACAAGAGAGCAAGAGATGAAGAGAGCAAGAAAGTAAGAGAGTAAAAGAGTAAGAGAGTAAGAGATTAAGAGAGAGAGGATGGGGCAAGCAGCCCCTTTTATAGTGGGCAGGCCTACCTGGCTGTTGTCAGGTAACTGTGGGGAGAAGCATACCTGACTGTTGCCAGATAACTGTGGAGGTGGAGTTTAGACAGAATACTAACATTAATTGGTTTAATTAAACAAGAAAAACTAGAAACAGGTGACAGCAAAGCAGGAATAGGGTTGTCATGATATCTGAATATTTCCTGCTGGCATTGGGAGAAACATGTCTTTAGGGGGAACCTAGAAGAATTGGTATGGGGGATGTTTGTCCAGTCTTAGGAGAGTTGGCTGTTTCCAGCTGTCCAGGGTCTATGGAACCATCTGAGGATAGGCCAGAAGGGGCAGGTCCAGTAGAAGCGGCTGTATGAGTGACAGGAGATGGAGAATCTGGAGGTTGCTTCTCTGGAACTGTTCTGGGTATATCTGGACTTGATAAGATGTAGGGAATAAGATTAAATATATTTGGGAGAAAGAAAATTTTTCTAAGATGTACATTTGTATCCCAGAGGGATCCCACCCTTTTTAATAGGTAGTAAGTGGGAACTTTAGGCAGATGTACTTATCTGGATGGCATCTATTTGGTCCATGAGAGGTAGATCTGAGTGGGTTTCTTGTAGCTTATAAGTTTACAAAAAAGATAACAGCATGAGTTAACAATATGAGCAGTCTTTAAGATGAGCCTTTGTTGGATCGTATAGTAGAATGTTTTATTAGATTTAGGCAAGTTTATAGGAACTCAGATAATTTAGAACAGTGTCATAGCAAGAAGAGGAAATATGAGGCATTTAATTCATGGCAACTGTGTAGCCCTGACTGGCCTGGAGCTAAGATTCAGTCTTCTTCTAGATGCTGGAGGTGGTAATGGCAGACAACATGCCTTCTGTCCTGCACCTCGAACCTCTAGATGTAAGGTCTGACCTGATTAGGAACAAGCAGCAGGGGGATGAGGAGAAACCCATGTCTACTCCAGTGAGGTTGAGCTCGGCTGCCAGAGTGAAGTCACATTTACTGGGATTGAGGACAAGGTGGGTGATTTTGATGTCCTCTGGAGCTTAATAGAGCATTGTCTGGTTAGGGTCAACATATATGAAGAAGAGTCAATTTTAGATGGAGGGACAAAAGGCTTGAGGTGAGACAAGTGGACCCAATGAGGGAGTCCGCCAACTTTAGCAGCTGTAGGGGGTCACAAGAATTACCTTAAAAGGACCCTACCATTTGGGAGAGAGAGGTTAGGGCCGATGATCTGGAGGGGAGCGAAGGATTTGGTCTCCAATGTTGACAGGCAGTGGAAAGGAGACAGTGTGTGGTCAAGGTAGATGGTGGTCAGCAAAGTTCCACAAGAGAGAATGGAGGTGGCAAAGTAATGGGGTAAGCAGATGGTCTGGGAGGGGAGAGAATTTAGGTGAAAGGCCAGGAGTTAGAACTGGGTGTCCATTCATGAGTTCAAAGGGTGAGATGAGGAGAGACCGCTTGGGAAAAGCCTCTACCCAGCCTGAAAAGGTGTCTACCAAGACCAGGAGGTACTTGGAACATTTTACAGCAGGCATGTGGGTCAAGTCAAGTTGCCAGTCAGTTCCAGGAAGGGAACCTCTAGCCTGATGGGTAGGAAAAGGGATGCTATGATACCTTGTGTTGGGATCTGACATCTGAAAGATTTTACAAGAAGCAGTGATAGATTTTAAGACACTTAAGTCCTCAGGAGTAGGGTGTAGGTGGGTCTTAACAAAATCAGACAACTCTTGGCTGTTAGGATGAAAGAGTTGGTGAAGATAGGACAGAGTTTGACGAGTATCAGGGCATACAGGCAGGGATGTAGGTTGCAGTATAAGAATGTCCTAGGGAGGGTGAGATGAGTCTAGGTCCCTAAGGGCCACAACTCTAGCTGCCTCATCAGCTCAGTTGTTTCCCTTGGAGACAATAGAGTCATCCGTCTGATGGTATCTGCAGTGGACAATCCCAATATCTGTGGGGAGATGGGAGGCCTTTAGCATGGCCATAATTTGGTTTGTATTAGTTACTGATCCTCCTTTTGTGGTAAGTAACCAGTGCTCTTCCAGATAGCAGCATGCGACAGGAGAATACATAAAGCATATTTGGTATCTGTGTAGATGTTGAGGGATTGGCCCTGTGCCAGCTGGAAGGCATGGGTAAGGACTATTAATTCAGCCTGTTGGTCGGTGGTATGAGCAGGAAGGGCCTGTGCCTCTACCACTTTGGTGTCTGACACTATGGCATAGACAGCTTTCCTGACCCCTTCGTGTAGAAAGGAGCTTCCATCTGTATACCAGATAAAGATGGCTTGAGGCAATGTGCCCTCTTGTACGTGAGAAGGATGAGATAATAGTTCCTCTAAGGTTTCAGTGCTGGAATGAGATAGGGAGTAGTCAGTATTAGGTCAAGGAAGAAGACTGGAAATATTAAGAGGTGAGCAAGATTGAAAGGTGAGGGTGGAGTCTTCTACTAGAGCTACCTGAAGAGAAAGAAACCTGGAGGGAGGTAGAGTCTGTAAGCCTTTATAAGTTAGGAGATGTGACAGGTTGTGAGAAGAGAGGACATTATAGGCAATCCCAGTGTTAGTTTCTTTGATTCTCGAATAAGGAGTTCAGCAGCTGCTAAGGTATGAATACAAGGTGCCCATCCCTGGATGGTTAGATCTAGTCTTTTTGACAAGTATGCTATCAGTGCAAAAGATGGTCCCAGTTGGTGACCTAAGACTCCAAGGGCAAATCCCTCCTTTTTAGTTATGTAGAGGAAAAAAGGGTGAGTCAGGTCAGGGAGATGTAAGGCTGGGGCCTTAAGATGAGCCTGTTGGAGCCTTTGAAAGGGCTTAGTAACAGGTTTGAGAAGAGGTTCATTGGTGGGGCCTAATGCTGCTTCATATAAGCAACAAGAAAGTAGGGGAAAGGAAGGAACCCTGGAACGCAAAAAGCTAGCCATTCCTAGGAATAATAAAATCTCTTCTTTTGTAAAGGAACAGTTAGAGACTGAATCAGATTCTTTCTATCTAAGGTGATAGCCTTGTGGATTGGGGTAGTTGTTAGTCCCAAATAGGTGACCTGAGGAGTGGACAGTTGGACTTTAGAAGGTGGGACCCCATAGTTCCCCAACTGGAAAGAAAATTTAGAAGAGCAGCTGTGTCAGCTTGGCTAATTTCTAGAGAGGGACTACAGAAAAGAACATCATCTATGTAAAGTACGATCTTAGATCTAGGGAGAGATAAAGAGAGTAAGTCAGAAGCCAGGGCCTGCCCAAACAGGTGTGGGCTGTCCCAGAATACCTGCCGTAGAACAGTCCAGGAAAGTTGGGTAGAAAAGTGGGTGTCAGGATCTGTACAGGTAAAAGAAAATATGTCCTGTGACTGGGTGTCTAAAGGGATAGAGAAAAATGTATCCTCGAGATCTAGGACTGAAAAATGAGAATTCCCTGAGGGGATAGTAGAGAGACGTGTATAAGGAGTACCTACCAGGATGGAGGGGAACCCCTGCAGACTTAATGCACCTGAGATCTTCAACCAGTAGATGGGTACCATTAGGTTTCTTAACTGCCAGAATAGGGGTATTAAAGAGGGAGGAGGTGGGTTGAAGGATTTTTTTCCTTAAGAGGTCAGAAATGATAGGCTTAAGTCCCCTGAGGCTCTAGAGAGAAAGAGGGTATTGAGCTTGAAGGATGTACCTGGTGGAGTCCAGTAACTGGATGACAACGGGAAAATAATATTTAACAACTTGGGGGTCCACTTGAGAAGCTGGTTAGGTAAATAATATGTTAGTGTTAGTAGGTTGACTGGCTAAAAGGAGGAGCAAAGGAACTGCTGGCGAGCTTGGGCTTAAGCAAATTGGTGGAGCAAAGGAAATAGAAGTTCCCAACTTAGCTAAAATATCCCTTCCCGATAGATAAGGGGACAGGATATGTAGGCACTACCAAAAAGGAATGAGTGAGGGGTACATCCCTAAAAATGTAACTAAGTTGGGGGGGGTCTGGTAAGGAAGGCAAGGTTGTCCTCCTACCCTGACAATAGAAAAACTCGAAGGTGAGGTGCATCCCCAAAACTCCATCAGGACCAAGTAAGTGGTCCCAGTGTTCAAGAGGAAGGAGATGGGTCTTCCACATACCATAATATCTACCCAGGGGCTCCCTGCTAGTGATAGGCATGGTTGGCCTGAGAGAGCTCTGGCCCTGTCAGTCTTCTATAGCCAATCCTAGAAGGTCAGCTGAAGAGTTTTCTGGGAGTGATGTCCCTCTGTTCATGAGGGCAATCGGCAGCCCATTGTCCCCTCTGATGGCACCTGGAACATGGTCCCCTTGGTTTTCTGGGGTTGGGGCAAGCCTTCGCCTAATGACTGTGTTGACCACATTTATAGCAGGAGCCAGGTGGTCTCTGAGCCTTCAAAGACCAGGAGTCTGGGGTAGTGGCTGAGGCTGGTTGGATAGCCTTTGCCAGCATGTGGCATTTCTGTTTTCAGGCTTTCTCATCTCTCTCATGGTATACCTTGAAGGACAGCGCCAATTCTTCTGCCTTTGGAGTTAGGGGCCCTCTCTCCAATCACCTAAGTTTAGCTTTTATGATCTGGTAGCTCTGGGAAGAAAAGTAGATCAAGAGTTGCTTACCTTCTGGGTTCTCAGGGTACAGATTAGTATACTGCAATAAAGCCTTTGTAAGGCGTTCTAAAAACTGAGATGGATTTTCCTGTTTGTCCTGAACAACTTCTTGGAGTTTCTCAAAGTTTACTGGCTTTAATAGTGCCTTTCTCAGGCCTGCCAAAAGACATGTTGTAAATCTATCTCTGGCTAAGATACCACCTGTGGAATTGTAATTACATCGAGGATCCTGGTCAGGAACTGCCTCAGATCCGATTAGATATGTTTCATCTGTTTGATGAATCTGATCTGCATGCATTTTTGCCTCTTCCCAAACTCGCTTGTGTTCATCAGGAAGCAAATTGTTAGTGAGAATCATATGAACATCATGAAGAGTCAAGCTATAGGACTGAGTGATGTACTGGAACTCTTTAATGAAGGGAGAGGAGTTGGAGGTGTAAGAGCCCAGTCTGGTCTATATTAGAGAAAGTTCACTAAATGAAAAAGGGACATGTACTCTGATCAGGATGTCAATGCCAGCCACTTCCCTTAGAGGAAGTACAGACGCTGGTTTAGGTGTCCCCGGAGGAAAAGGAGTTGGAGGTTTGGTTGTGGTCTTAGAACTCGTGATAGTAGGGGTAAAGGTTGGTGCCAATGCAGGGAGATAAGTAGGGCTTTCAGCTGGCACAGAAGGAGGGGAAGGGCCTGGGGAGATTGAGCCAGTGGACTCTGAGGTACCCTGGTGAGAAGAAGAAACAGAGGCAGCAGTTTGGGTTTTCGGCAGCATCAAAACAGGTTTGTCAAGGAGGGTAGGAGGTTCATCAGCTGGATCTAAGAGTGTGGGGTCATCTAATGGGGGTTGAGCAAGTTTCATGGCTAAGAGAACCTTGGGTGGGGAACAGGCAGTATACATGGAAGGAGTATAACAAAGGTAGATAAGTGCTCAAACACAGGGGATTTCTTTCCATTTACCAGACTGCAGGCAGTATCTATTAAGACCCTATAAAATAATTTGGTCTAGCGTGCCATGAAGTGGCCACATTAGACCATTATCTAGAGGGTATCAAATCCAGACTTATTGGAGAGGTGTATCAATTTGGAAAGCCTCAAATCAGGTGTTAATTTAAGAGATTTGAGGTTTTTCAGTAGACAACCCGGTGGGGTGTCTGTGGGTACAGCAGAAGACAATCTTTGTAGGTGTCCTGAAAAAAAAGCTGGCAATGAAAAAAAAAAACAGGCAAACAGCCTAGATATCAGGTCATCACAAGAATATCTAGGGGCCTTGGCGGAACTCCCAGAGTTTGCCAGAAAGTAGCCCACCTGGTAACAGGATTTCCAGCTGTTGCAAGAGCTTTTGGGGACTGTGAACTACTTTTGAGGGGGGAAATCACTCAATGTCCAATGTCCTAGGTAGTAAGTCAGCTAGAGGCCAGTCATATGGACTGGGGCAGTGAAAAGCCAACCCCTTATCATAGGGAAGGTTGGCCAGGTCCTAACTGGGCGTCCAGGGTCCCTCCCACCAATTGGAAGCTCCTTACCAATTAATACACCAGTGTGTGTTTGCGGGCTTATGTGTCTGGTATCAGGAAGGATGGAGCTGTGAGGTCTGTGTCCCTATCTGGTTACCCAGCCCACTTGCCAGAGCACCACATGGGGGCTGCAGTGGCACAGCTCATGTGGTAGAAGTTTAGCAGCAGCGGTGGAAATTCACATGATTGGTGATGGCAGGTAGCAGCAGAGAGAATCTGTGTGGTGTAGTGGTGGGAGCAGCAGCGGTGGGGTTTTGGTGGAGGTGGCTTTGGCAGCAGTGGTAATGGCAGACCACGTGACTTTGGTCCTGTAATCAGGACAGTGCTGGTGGCTGGTGGGAGCTGCAGTGGTACCTGAAGTATTCGGTCTCGGCCCATTGCACTAATGTTAGATTTGGTGCACAGCTTAGAACAGACCACACCAGACCAAATGGTTCCACGAGGGGAGGGGCTTTATTTAAGGCAGAGGGCAAAGGTGGGGAGAGAAACAGGAGTGATGGTGGAGGGAAAAGAGAGCAAGGTCAGGCAGTTCTGCCTCTTTATATGGGTGGTGACATAGTCTTTTCCCAGGTAAAGGTGAGGTATCCAGGTAGATTCTGGGAGTGTATGGCGGTTGCCTTGGCAATGATGTAGGGTCGCCTCGGTCACCTCAGTCGCCTAGATGTGATGTCACTGAGTTCGGGCCTAATACCAACATAAAGTAAAGCAGAAAATAAAGCATTGTAAATTTACTCAAATTGAAATCTATTCTTTAATTTATCGAAATATATTTTATGACCTTGTATGATTATTTTAGGTGTGACTTTTTTGATTTTATAATTTTGTTTTGTTTTTAGTTTTTGGTTTTTTTGGTTATACATCTGAATGAAGGAGGGGAGTATTGAATAGAAGAAGATGGAGAGGCAAGGATATTACATACAGCTGTATTAATTAAACCTGCATAAGTGTTCTTATGGGGGTAGAATGCTCTGGCCATAAACATTCAAGAGAAAGAAGATATCATTCTGTAAGCACGTCTACATTTACAGGTGTTCCAAGGAAAGTTTTGCCATTCCCATGGATCTGAGACACTGTTGTCCTTTGCCATGGCTGGGCTCAAGAATTTTCTGCTCCCCACATCTCTCCTTTTCTTATTTCTTAGATGTTCCTGATGAATACTCATGGTTAGTCTGAGGGATGGTCACTGTAATCCTGGACAACAGATCAGCCTATATATCTGGCCCCATGTTGGTGGAGCTATTTTCTTTGTAGTGTTTTGTTTTGTTTTCAGGTAGACTGCTCTAGAACCACAAGATAAGCATCAAGGGATATCTACCTATCTATCTATCTATCTATCTATCTATCTATCTATCTATCTATCTATCTATCATCTATTTTAATCTCCAGATTTTCTTCCCTTCCAGGTCCACCCTTTGACTGTCCCACATCCCATACCTCCTCCCAGGCCCCTGTCTCCAGGAGGATGTCCCAACCCCCCACTCCATCCCCACCAGATCTTTAAACTCCCTAGGGCCTCCAGTCTCTTGAGGGTTAGGTACATCTTCTCTGACTAATCCCAGACCCAGCAGTCTCCTTCTGTATATGTGTTAGGAGCCTCATATCAGCTGATGTATGCTGCCTTGTTGGTGTTTCAGTGTCTGAGAGATCTCGGGG
This sequence comes from Grammomys surdaster, assembly GCF_004785775.1. Lineage (NCBI taxonomy): Eukaryota > Metazoa > Chordata > Mammalia > Rodentia > Muridae > Grammomys > Grammomys surdaster. Next base: position 1,933,994 of record NW_021620427.1, on the reverse strand, counting down.
GTTAACTGAGACTGCTGGTCCTCCTACAGGATTTCCCTCCTCCTCTATGTCCCTATAGGCTTATGTCTTAGCATCTTAATAATTGGAACTATGAGTTTACTGCATCCACAGATCTTTATGAACATAGACAATAGCTTAAGTGGCTGTTCCATACCTTCAGTGTAAACACAAAAAATACCTTCTTTCACATATAAGCATGTGGGATGGACCAAACTTTTCCATTCCTGAGATATCTTCACAGCAACTTAGGTTTTACTCCCCTTTGGTGACATTTGGCATTCCATTTCTAAATAGTCTCTGGTTAGTTAACAGAAAGGTTAAAACAGGATTTTTACAAAGTCCAGGATATAGTAGAATGTGGTAGTAAATCTCCATCCCCAAAATGCCCATGCAAGGAAAACTCAACTCAGTTATTTATCTGCATGCCTATATTGGGCAGATATGCCTCTACACCATTTTCTTCTCCAGCTATGAAATACCACTTGGTAGTTTTTTTTTGTCTCATAAATTTCCTACTGTGTGTACTGACAAGTACCCAAATACCCTGGGATCCTGTAGTACAGACTATTATAAAGTCTGACAGTAGAAATTTGGCCCCAGTACACACTGCTTAAGGTTAGAATATAGAACTATTTAATAGTATAGTTTCTTTCCTGAGGCCTGTTGCCCTGCCCTTGTTGTACATCAGACCCCACTGAACAATAACACTACTTTTTGATAGAGCCAGGAGAAGCCACATTGACCATTGTCTAGCCTACCCAAAGGTTGTCAATGAATGTCTATTTATGAAAATTATTTGTTACTTAGCTCAATAATTCTTTCTGGCATAGTGAACATTAACCTGGGTATCCATACAGACTACAGGAGTGGTACAAAGGTCCACTCACTTTTAAATCTGAAATCCTGATGGCAGCAACCACTCACAAAATGCTACATTTTTTCTACATGTGTAACAGGTACTACTTTCCCCCTCAGGCCGTGTAACTTCTTTAAGGGCTACTGTGAAAAACATACTCTGCTGGTGGCTAGAAGCTAAGCCTACACACAATCTAATAATGGCTTGTAAATTTGGTTGCTTATAAGATCCCTGAAGTGCCTCCTTCAAGACTTGTTAGTGTTTTCAAACGCTGGTTGTTTTGCAAGCACTCTTTCTGACTCTCATTCAGCTCTAACATCCCCTATAACTTGTAGGAGCTTGATCACAAAGTCTAGGTAAAATTTTTCCAGGCTATGTCAAATCTCAATAAGTAAAAAAGTGTTTTTCCATTTTAATGGTTAATTCCCTATGTGATTTTAAGGGTGCCAATGTTAATTTGTCCATAAGCATGCAAAGAGTGACATAATTAGTCGCTAGCCACAGAGCAACCAGAAAGGCAAGGCTCATGAGGCTAGATTTCTCTAGGATACAAATTGATAGAGCCAGATATTTTGTAGCAAAATAGTCATGGATCTATTTAATTATTTATGACTATATAAACCAAAAATGAAAATGAAATACATTCAAATCATAGGGCTGTGTAACTGTCCGCAAACATTTCTTTTCTTGAGTTCCTCATCTTACTTTCCCTTTCTGTAAACAAAGCACACGGCTCCTACACATATTCCAATAATCTTTTGTTTGTTTGTTTGTTTGTTTTTATTTTTGTTTTTTGAGACAGGGTTTCTCTGTGTAGCCCTGGCTATCCTGGAACTCACTCTGTAGACCAGGCTGGCCTTGAACTCAGAAATCTGCCTGCCTCTGCCTCCCAAGTGCTGGGATTAAAGGTGTGCACCACCACTGCCTGGCAATATTCCAGGAATTGATGGAGCTTTAATGTTTTTACCTTATGGGTCCTCATAATTTCCTTCCAAGTCCTAAAATACTTAGCTGCCTACCTCAACTGACACAAAAAGTTTTCCTCTTCTCTTTACCTATATTTGTGCACTTATCAAAGGAGCATTCCTCTGGCTGTTAGGTAAGAGTAACTCATAGTCCCGTTCCTTATTTGGGTGTCATTTGCTGAGACTGCTCACCTGAATCCTAGAAACATAACTGGATTAAAAAAAAAATGGCAGACTTAGAAAAGTTCGGGTCAAGTAAGCTGTACACTCGCCTAGAAATGTAACAGCAGCAAATTGAAATTGAAATATGTCTTCTACATCTGAATTAGGGGAGTCAGCTTATTGTACACATTTGAACAAGGAGTCAGAGTTATCATATATAGCTGAACAATGAAGCGAGTTTAGCTAACCAGGATGGAGGGTTTAGACAGTGGAAGAGTTTCAGGTTAAATACACACTGGAGGAAGAAGGTTCAGTAACATTTTCTGCACATTGTTTGCAGTAAACATCTGCAAATTGATCAAGGGATGACAGCTACTATTCTGAACCTGGTAGAGGAAGGTTTTGCTCTCCCTGAGGTCTGAAGTCAAGGGTCATTGATATAGCTGCAGTCATGTCAATAATGCACATTGCCTCATGACTTCATGAGCTTCTTCCACATTCACTCAGATCTTCCCCAACTTCCTTAAATCAACACCCATGAATTCCTATATGTAGCAAAATATTATCTAAGACCTAAGGAATTAACATTAAAAAAAGAATATATAAAGCCAATTGTTTTGAGAGTTCTTATTCTGTCATATATTTAATTGATGTTGCTGGTTTTGATGACTGGATAAATTCATAAATTATAATTGATATTATAGGTATGAAATTTCATATTAAATTTTATAGCTACTGTTTTGAATGTCAATTATAATTCTTTATAAGATCACTAAATTATATGGGGTTTTGTTAATTTTGGTATATAATACTTTTAATTATTTTCAGACTTTTCAAATAATAAATTTTATAAAATAGTCATTTAAAAAGCTACTCTAACATACCAGTGAATAGAAAATAGGTTTAAGAATTAGTATCAATGAATTTTATAATATATGAGCTTACAGTTTCATGTTGCCATGTCTAATTAGCAGATTCCTAAAATGCAAATGTTAATCAGCCAAAGACAATATCTTTTCTCTATGAAATCAATCACTGTCTCTCTCTCTCTTTCTCTCTCTCTCTCTCTCTCTCTCTCTCTCTCTCTCTCTCTCTCTCT
>NW_021620427.1:1925040-1930902 GCF_004785775.1 Grammomys surdaster | reverse complement strand
TCTCTCTCTCTCTCTCTCTCTCTCTCTCTCTCTCTCTCTCTCTCTCTGTGTGTGTGTGTGTGTGTATACCTCCAGGGCATGTAGGATTCTTCTGAAAATATATAAAGCTGAAGTACATTTACTTGGAGAAATTTACTTGAAGAAAAGAAAAAGAGAAAGAAAGAAAGAAAGAAGGAAAGAAAGAAAGAAGAAAGAAAGAAACAAAGAAAAAGAAAGGGGAAGAAAAAAAATCAATGAAAAACAAACAAACAAACAAAAACATCTCTACATCAGCAATAGTGACTGGGTTTGGTGGCTGCATATAGGAAGGATCCCCAGTTGGGGCAGTCTCTGGATGGCCATACCTTCAGTCTCCACTCCATTTTTTGTCCCTGTGTTTCTCTTAGAAGCAATGCTGGGTTAAAAGTGCTTGCTGGCAGAAGCCTGATTGGATGTCTCCTGAGAGGCTCTGCCAGAGCCTTACAGAGACGAATGCTCGTAGTCAACCATTGAAATGAGCACGGTGTCCCCAATGAAGGAGTTAGAGGAAAAACTAAAGAATCTGTAGGGATTTGCAATCCCATAGGAAGAACATCAATATCAACCAACCAGACCCCCTTACCCCTCAGAGCTTCCAGAGACTAAACCAGTAACTGAAGAGTACACATGGAGGGATGATGGTTCCAGATGCACATGTAGCAGAGGATGGCTTTATCTAGCATTAATGGGCGGGGAGGGCCTTGGTCCTGTGAAGGTTCGATGCCCTAGCATAGGGGAATGCCGGGGGCGGGGGTCAGGAAGGAGTGGGGGGTGCACCCTAATAGAAGCAGGGGACAAGGAGTGGGATAAGGGGTTTTCGGAAGGGAAACCAAAAAGAGGTTACCATTTGAAATGTAAATAAATAAAATAGCCAATAAAAATTAAAAAGCAAAAACCAAGCACCTCACTGTAGAAGTATAATCACTTACCCAAGTTTAGTGGCAGAGTTCTGTAAATCCAATACTTGGGAGGTATGTTATCACAGATCAGTATTTCAACGTTTTCCAAAGTTTTGTAGCAAGTTCTAAAACAGCTTAGATAGATTGATAATATGACTTAATATTACATTCCATCAAAAACTTTAAAACAATGGTAATTTTTATTTATATTTTCATTACTAATATTGTACTAGAGAATTTATTAAAATTATGAGAAAATTTAGAAATGAGTTTTTTCCATTTTTTTTGATGAAAATAGTATCAGTAACAAGTTTCAAAGTAAGTGTGTATGAATCAAATGGAGGGACATTCATAATAAAGATCAGTAGTTTTCCTGTTAAGAGTACTTAGATATGCCCTTATTTACTTTCTCTTTGTGGTGTGTGTGTATGTGTGTGTGTGTGTGTGTGTGTCCCTCAACTTGTATGTGAAAGTCAGAGGACAAGTTGTAAAAGCATATTCTCTCTTTTCCACGATGTAGATCATAAGATTCAAACTCAGGTCGTAGGACTTGGCATCAAGCATTTTTACCAGCTGAATAATCTCACCATCTCAACTGAACACACATATCTATGAATATGGAAAAAATTATGTAATTTTATATTGGATGGTTATTCAGCACTGAAAACTACTTTTAGTAGTATGTGTGATGCCAGGGTACTGGGAATGCCTCGTTAGCATAAAGAGAAAGTCCAGGTACTGCTGGAGAAAAACCTTATAAGGGGAGAGGAAGTTTTACCTGGCTATTGGACTACAGGACCTCCTGGGGGACTGGAGCAGAGCGCGTGGCACAGGGGCATGCAGGCCTCTCAGAAGCAATCCTACTCCTTCCAGTACCAGGGTAAGGTTTATGGGATCTGTACAATCCATGACCTCACTCTACAGATCTGCATCCTTCATTCCCATGACTCCCTGGTCCCACACAGTATTATCCATGAGTATTATATTACAACGCATTCTTGGATGAAAGTTTGCTTTGGATGTCTATCAAAGTATGGAAGAAAAATACTGTATGATAGAAGGGCAAATAAAAAGTAAAAAGAAAAAGAAAAAACTAGTTAATGATGCCTTTCTTTTCTTTTTTAACCATGGAAACATTTGTCTGGGAAATCTAATGAACATCTCGCTAGTCCCATTATTTTTACTCAGATCAGAAATCATTTACTTGCTAGTAGACAAACTAGTCATATAGTGCTGCAGTATTTGAACTGCCTTTGTTCTCTCATAATTCAAGGCTCAGAAGCAGTTCAAGGAAACAGGTTCCCTAGAGGGCAGTAGCAATTGTATTTACCACTGTGGCTTTACTGGCTTAATATTAATTAAGATCAAAGATCAATGATTCTGTTTTACAGCTGTAACTTATAAGATTCACGATATTAGTAGGAATTGCTTGCTATTTTATGTTAGTTTTACTAGTTCAATTTAAAAGTTGAGTCATAAAAATGTACACATTAGCCCTTACAAACAATTTCACTTCATTGTTACCACTAAGTAATATTGATTGGGACCCCTTTTTGTTCCTGATTTTGTACAATGTTTTTTGAATAGTTCTGTATTTCATTTGTATCCTCTTCCCCACATCCTGCCTTTCTGAGTTTATAACCCCTGTGTGAATGAATTACAATTTGAGAAAAAATAAATAAATTATTTATAAAAAATAAAACCATGAGATTAAAATATTACATTAGTTTTCATAGTTATCAATTGGTACCACCAAGAAAAGAAAAAGGATATGGATATTTTTGAGATGTGTTTAAAACTGTAGTATAGATTTTCCTGTTCAGAACTCATCAAGTATGCATAAGACCCTAAGTCCTATAAAAATAAATAATTTAAAGATATGATAGTAATTATGAAAAACATCAAGTGATATAGTGATTGTGTTTGAAATATGTTAAATTAAAAATAGCAACATGTGTGACAAAAAAATAAGAAAATACTTGTCACAGTCTCATAATTTCTCAAACCTGCTTTCCTGAGCATCAGATTTTAGCATGAATTTTGAAAGAAATAGACCAGAGCAAAACTATAGTACAGATTTATGGTATCACATGAATTAATTTGTAGTGTATTTAATATAAAAGTAGTCAATGAATGAAGGCACAAACTGATATTCAAGTTTGATAAAAGAATGTTTAACATGTTTGATAATTGAAATGAATAAATTGCATAGAAATCTAAGACCAGATTTAAAATATTTATGTGTAAACACAAAGGCATTTATTTAATGTAAAATTTCTTCAACGTACATAGTCTCCTACAAATCTGTGTAATGGACCAAAACAAAAATTTTATGACTAGATGTTCGTAGCATCTGAACTGAATTGGCCAATAGAATCTTTTAGCTCTTTAAGGAATGCATATCTTTCCATCCTCACTCAAAAGATATTTCAGCTCAATTTTATTTCATGTGAATATCTTATACAAATAACCTTTCAAAGTCCCACAGTTTCCTCTATGTAGAAACTTAATAAGTGGAAATGAAATGTCGATAATGAATTTTTACCATGTAGTGGGTAGCGTTCCCAAATGTGCTAGACTAGTTGCAGGCACTGCTAAGGGCCATATGATTGCTTAATCAGATCTCATGGGATCCTTGAGAACTTCAACGAAATGGAAATTAATTCTGTTTATATCTTTATACACAGTTTCTACTAGTTTTAGTCATTTCTAGTAGAAGAGATTTGTGACCATTAATTAGGTAACTGAATACAAATTAACCCATTTCCCCAAAGAGGAAGGCTTAATTTCCCAATATTCAATAGTTGTTGACCACTGTGGTATTCAGGATTTGAACTGGACTTCCTACCAATTAGCAATGTTTTCCTGTGGCAAAATAATCATTCACTCAACTAAAACAAAGTCAACTTATCACAATCCTTGATACTACAAAATCTAGAAGTATAAAGAAAAGACTTGACGTAGCTCAAATTTATTGATCAATTCTTAGAAAAACTCACAGGCACTGAATTAGATTGTGCAGTTTTGGACACCTAAGTAATACAGACAAATTTTCACTGCTATAAAATGATAATATAAATGTGTTAGTGTAGTGATCCTTGTGATTTTCCAACTTCCAGTTTGATAGCCTTTTTTTTTTTTTTACAGCATCAATTCACAACTTCACCCTAGGTTAACAATAGGACATGTCTAATGTTATCTATGGAAAAAAAATTAAAGACAAAGGGTTAGAGGACATGGGTTAATTTACTGTTCCATATTCAGAATAGAATAATATGCATCTACCTTAAAATGCTCTAGTCCATCATTCATATACTAGGTCACTTATGAAATGTTAGAGTGGTGATTATTACTATTTTATTATGCTACAAGAAGATAACCATCATCAATGAAACAATAGAAATCACAACCAAAGGATAAATTCTTGCAAATAGACCCATTCAATAATAGATTTAAGGAACATATTGCTAGAATTAGTAAGAAGAAATGAGTAAAATAATGAATAGAAGGAAGAATGATTAGAGAAGGAAAGATTTTCTGTCATCAGGTGAACATACATTGGCTTGGAAAGGTCTCTGCGTGTAAATAGAGTCCTTTCTCTATACTTCCACAGGTTTCCTCCTATCTTTAATTGCTTTAAATGTGTGACATAAAGAATAGATATAGCTAAAGCCATTTTATCTATTTTGAGTTGATATTTAGAGGTACTCATGGGTCTGCTACCAGAATTCAGCTCTTCAGGATCCCACATTGTATTCCATGTCTTCAGCAAGGACAAACCTCCACCACATGAAACCTTAGGTTAGATAAAATATATCCAAAGAACAACAGGCATGAAATTTCTGTAAGTGAAAAAATCTTAACTTTGAAAATATCCAAATGTTGAGTGCAGATTCAAATTAAGTCTTCCACTTTTAATCTTCATTGCATATCCCCTAGTAAGGAAATAATGTATTATTTATAAAGACTACTAATTTAAACATATAATCTATTTGGCAATTCAGAACATGTATTACTAGTACAGTACCATGCAATGATGAAACTTGATCATCTACCTACGATTGACAGGCCCCTACGAGGAAATTTCTTTCATTTGTTTATTTATTTACTTTATGTTCCAGTCACAGCCCCTTTCCCTCCCCTCCTTCCAGTCCCACCCACCCACTCCCCTTCCCCTATTACCCTCTCACCTTCTCCCTGTGTTCCAACCTACCCTACCCTGGCACTTCAAGTAGCATTAGGACTAAATATATCCTCTCCCACTGACACCAGACAATGCAGTCCAGCTAGGGGAAATGAATACAAAGGTAAGCAACAGAGTAAGGGTCAGAGATGGCCAAGGTTCCAATTGTTAGGGAACAAAGATGAAGACTAAGCTGCACATCTACTACATAAGTGTATAGAGCTTTTTTTATAAAATGACCCCATAATCTCCTGTGCTTCAACTTTTGGTGACTATATTTAGAATCATTAAGAGATATAGACTCATAGGAGCAGATCTATAGCTTTACCCTTCTGGTTCTCTCTGTTTCATGATTGCAAATGAATGTTTTGTTCTGGTCTTCCTTCCTCCTCCTCCTCTTCCTCATCTGCCTCATGTTCCTTGTGGTCCTCGTGCTCCTCATACTCCTTCTCTTCCTCCTGCTCCTCGTGCTCTTCCTCTTCCTGTTGTTGTTGTTGTCGTTCTTCTTCTTCTTCTTCTTCTTCTTCTTCTTCTTCTTCTTCTTCTTCTTCTTCTTCTTCTTCTTCTCCTTCTCCTTCTCCTTCTCCTTCTCCTTCTCCTTCTCCTTCCCCTTCCCCTTCCCCTTCCCCTTCCCCTCCCCCTCCCCTTCTCCTCCTCCTCCTCCTCCTCCTCTTCCTCCTCCTCTTCTTCTTCTTTTCTACTTCTCTTCTTCTTCTCTTCTTCTTCTTCTTCTTCTTCTTCTTCTTCTTCTTCTTCTTCTTC
>NW_021620427.1:1898935-1925030 GCF_004785775.1 Grammomys surdaster | reverse complement strand
TCTTCTTCTTCTTCTTCTTCTTCTTCTTCTTCTTCTTCTTCTTCTTCCCCTTCCTCTCCTTCTCCTCCTCCTCCTCTTCCTCCTCCTCCTTCTCCTCCTCCTCCTTCTAGTTCTTGTTTTGTTCTCCTCCTACTTCTTCCTCCTCCTTCTCCTCTTTCTCATACTTCTTATTTCAAAGTCTAATGGTTTACTTTTTATTTTTTTATTTTTGTTTGCTTTAATTTTTTTCTTCTTTCATACCTTACAGCCCTACCAGAGTTTCCCCATACTCTGCTCCTCCCTGTCTCTCTCCCCTTTCCCCACCTTCTTCCCCAAACATCAAAAATCTCTCTTTCTTCTTTGCTTTAATGTGTTTTGATTTAAATAGAATTTTATCATTCTCATCTTTTCTTCTTCTAGCCTTTCTTAGCGATTCTCCTTGGGAACAGTCCAGTAACTTCAAGACCCTTATTTATTTTCATAGGTAGCATGATCAACTTTAAAATCAAATACATGAAACATCAAAAATGAACTCAACAAGATATAAATTTACATCTATAAATATATTTATATCTATATCATCTGTATATATGTGTGTGTATACACAGAGACTTAAATATGTGTATCTATACTTATATATGTGCACATATATAAAAAATAATAGATTTAAGAGGTTATCAACATTTCATTTTATATATAAAGTTGAAAATGTGACTCTAAATATGATGTGACTACATTTGTTTGAAATAGTTTTTATCTACTTTCTGCTTATTTAGAATTTAACAATAAAAACGACATAAATAAAAATATTTTTTCTAACCACAGATTCCCCAAATACAATTCTTTATAAATTAATACATCACTGCTCTTTATAATGGTCATTTAATTTATGTGACTATGTTATACCTCCACATGTAATTGTGTAGGATTCAAGATTTATGTGATTTTAACATCTATAAACATAGAAAGGTTTAGATAATATATTTTATTTGTGTAAAATGAAGTTTAATTTTTCTTCAGTTGTTTTTAAATGAGAGGATTCAATACATTGATCTACCAACTGGATAGACTATTGAAATTTTATAACTATTCTCAACAAGTCTTATTCTCATCACAATAAATCCATTCTTGGTTGACTTCTCATTCTTTTAGCAATTAACACAATTTATCAGGTCATGAATATGCAACAAAAATAACCCTTGACAGATTTTCCTCCATCCTGGTTATGAAAGCAGGCTTCATTTTTCCATATGGCATTCCAACTGCTGGCACAATTGTCTTCTTTCGCTTGGCACTAACAGACCTATTACAGTCTTCCACTGCCTTTTCTTATCAGTGTGCATTCAAATTAACCATTTCTGCTCCCAAAAGCAGAACTATTCAACCATTTCATTTCAAAAGTGAAAAGAACCTTTTAATTGTTTGGTTATTATGAGCAAAGAGCTGAAATTAGATTTGTAAGTAAACACAGTATGGAAGAATTATTTAGTTCTTTACGGTATCAATTGCACTAATGTTTTTCTACATACACTCCATCTTACATAAAATTAGTAGAGTTGAATATAAAGCTTACAAGAATTTTGCATTTATGAATTCATTTTTAGTACTGTGGAAAACTAGCTTTATAACCTGCAGCCAGCCACATAGGAAAGCTTTATGATTTTCTGTATACACTCAACATTGAAACCTGCTGTTTGTACTGTAATATCAAGGAGAAGAAAAAGAAATATAAAAAAAAAGAAAAAAGAAATGCAGCATCTTTATCCTGTGCAATTGGAATAGCAAATGTAAGGAAATGTAGCTCTTTAGTTATTATTCTTATTATTACCATCATTATTATTAGACTAAATAAATGATGTTTACTTGTCTTTAGTGTTTGATTCAACAATTGATAAACCTCTCTATATTAATGTTTTGATGAAAAATTTTAATATGATTTGAAAGCGTATTTTCTTAAGCTTTTAAAAACTTTAAACCCAATGAAGATAGAGGTGGATAGGTACTTTATAATTCTGTTTTATTATGTTCTTATTATACTACTCTTTGTAAGAAATAAATCTAAACGTATGATAAACATAAAGTTTTTAAAGAATAGACCAGAATTAATGATGTTTAACACTTTTGTATGCATTCCATAAAACTGATATTATAGAAAAAGATTATTTTAAAGCAAAAATTTAGAAAGTATTTTTTAATCCTTGTACAACTTTAGACACTCTCTACTTTTGTAATAAAGCATTAAAATGGTTCTTAATATGACCATGTTGTAATCTTGATAGAGGTAGATAAAGTCCAGTCAATGAGCTCTCTACGAGCAGAAACAAAATTTGAGCAAATGCAAGTAGAAATGTATGTGAAAACAGAGAACTTTAACTCAGAAACAGATTATTTTCCTAAAATGATCCATTCACAGACACTCTCCCCCACTCATTACTTAGTATTTGTATTGCTAGCTGTTAAGTATTCCGGATATCATAGCAGATCATGAAATACATGGTATCCAGTATTTGGTGTCTGGTAGACTGCTTACCTCACACACACTTCTAGATATTTTCAAATATTTGATTTTGTGTATGTTCAAGATGGGTCGTTATTTTATTCTTAAGACCACACCATTGGTTCCTCTATGTAGTTGAAAGACAAATTAGAATGCTATAAACTTGAAAGGAAGAATTTGACCATATTGTAATATTGATCAATGAATGTTTTTGCCTTTGTTATTTCTTCCTTCTGTGTTTAAGACATAAGAATGGAAGAGATTGACAGTGTGCATTCACTACCATTTCTGTTTTGTTGGGTTTTTTGTTTGTTTGTTTGTTTGTTTGTTTTTTGTTTGTTTTGTTTTTATTTTTGGTTTGACTCCAAGCTTGAAACAATATCCTTTTTGTAATTTAAGTATTTTATACAAAAATTTTAACTAAAAGTTCCACTGAGTGTTTCATAAATATCTCATTTCTTACAAGTTTGGAATTCCAGTATAAATATAAAATAATTATAAGAAAAAACTAACACGTTATCCTCAAGATGTATACTTTGAATAAATGCAGAGTTTTGTTCATCAAAAATTTTTGAGTGTCTAGTCACTTTCAAAATCTTACTTATTTTGCAAGTGATTAATATGTTAGTGTTTAACTATTAAGTAATCAGAAGAAATTCTAAGAAATTAAAGAGGAAAAGTTTAAGGGGAAGAAATTAAAGTGAAGCAGGGGTAATTGAGAAAGGAAGAAAAACCAAGAAGGATGCCATATTTATAAGTGTGAAGTTTCAGAGTTTCAGTGTATTTACAGTCGCACAGAAACACTTTGGACATCAATCCATGTGTCTACTTTATTATTGTGAAAGTTGAGTCATACATATATGACAGAATATAGGAGGTTCACAGAAGTCAAAGCACATGCATGGCCATTCTTCCTCTTAATTCCTGGTCTAATTTGAAATTTGAGTACACTTACAATAAAGTGAGACAAATCCCTATTATCTCATGAAAACATGGATTATGTTACAACACATTTCCTACCAATGGAGAAAAATTTTTATTACTTAACACTGAAGTGCTGAAACCATTAGTAGACCCTTTTAGACTTAAAATCAAATGTGTGTGTTATGTTCCTCCACCTCCCAAGGGGGATTATAAATGGTGTCATAATGCACTGTAAATCCATTAGTAGCAGCATGGTATTCAACCACAGGTCTTGCTAATGGTTTAAATTGAAATAACATGTATATGTATACATTTTTAGTTCAAAAGGAGGTAGTGACAGAGAGAAAAAGGGAAAAAGGGACAAGAAAAAAAAGGAGGTAAAAAAGCAAAATGAAACACAATAAAACTCTCACCTTGTATTCAAGTGCATAATAACCTTCAACTTTTGTTTATGGAAATTCAAGTATGTTACATAAAGAGGAAAAAGAATGCATACTATGTAATCTAGTATTTTTAAAAAAGTTGTCTAGCATGCAAAAATCAATAAAAAGCAGAGGCCATGTAAACTTATTCAACACAATCTTTTCTGATAAACCAAATGAAAATTTTAACATTTCAAAATTGGAGCATATAGCCTAATTTGGGATAGATATATCAAGAAATGCTAAAGCCTGCTTATATAAATCCAATACAGAAAAAGCTAATTGGGTTCTTAGTGTGACTTACAACATCACTTTGTAATGAAGTTACTATAATTACTATAAAAGAAGGGAAGAAGTAACTTTATAGTTAGGAAAGACAAACATTATCCTATTTCTGGGAAAATAGAAAACAAAATATAGTCTGATTTTTGAGTGAAATAACTTATAACATGAATCTTCTTTCTTTTGAAAAGTCATGCTTCCAAAAGCAGGATGGTAAATAAGCAATTGCTTACTTTTTAAAAATGTATCATATATTAGAAAACACATCTCTCTCTGACTGCGAATATGACAGATGGGGTAGAGCAAAGGACATTTGGGGAAGAAAGTTCCAGCTCACAAAGCTTACTTTATTCATTTGTAATTATAGCAATAATTTGATATAATTATTAATATTGTTATTATTAATATTATTTGTGTATGTGTATAGCTATAGAACTTACTTTTTCCAAGAAATGCAGCTGCTGTATTGGTTACTAAGGAGTGTCCTAAGGCCACTGAGCTCCATTAGAGCTGTGATTTTTCTAAGAGCCATGCTGAGAGTAGTGATTCTGATCATTATTTTCCCAGGAAAATATAGGCATATGTTCACTCATTCTGCCGTGTTGCACTTAAGTGATTAAAAATTCATGTTCCAAGTAAGGAGCTGTTAAGTAGCTAATTATTTATTCTGTTTACAAGATATGCCCCAACTGGTTAGGGGAAACGAACGCTGGGACTGAAGAAAGTATTAAATACATTTAAGGTTACAAGGGCAATCTGTGTCCTGGCAAATATAAGGTCAAGTAGTTCAAACTGAATGAGTACCATAGGCACAGAAACCACCCATCAAATAAATGGAGTGCTCAGGTTTAGAAAATACAGAATGCCTTTTACTTCTTGACAATACCCTACAGAAAACCTATTTGAAATTCATTGTCACAGAGACTCAATTCATTATGTATCCCAAACTAGCTTGTTGAATGGAAGAACATTTAAATAAAATTGAATACACATCATAATAATGAGTTTTCCAAAAAAAATAAATTGGGGAATAAAAATATCAGAATAAATTACGATAAGCATATTTTAAATATAATGTGCACCCATAAGTGTAAGTGTGCATAGAACTATAGAAAATGTAGTTAGAAGCATATTTAACATGCTTTCTGAAAACTGCTAATGAAGGGTATCTTATAAAATACTTGAAATTAGTAAGACTGATATGAATTTATGTTCTCCAAAGAATTTCAGTGGTAGTGTCAAATGTCTTATTATTCTTATGATTTGCATGAAGGACACAGAAGCTGTAGAGATGGCAGTGACAGAAAGTGCTGAAGAGTACACACACATGTATTCTGAGAAAGCTGTCAGTGGGTTCTCATAAATCTGTTTTATAGAACAAAAGGTTTCAGTAGCAACAGGAGCTGGAGGGTGGCCTGGGAATGTGAAGGATCTCAGTGGCAGTCAGATAAGGTTTCAATCATTTATTCAAATTCTGTTAATAAGATGAAGGTCACTCAAGACTTCTGAAACTAGAAATTAGAAATTTCAAAATGAGCATGTGATTAACATGTTCATTGAAAATGTCTGGAAAATAGATTTGTCTCCACAATTAAATAAATACAAGTAATAAACAGGATATACTTAAAATCATATAATATTTATATAGAAAAATATAATTATATTCTAATAGGATCACTTATTATATTTTGGTAATTTAAAAGAAAGAATGTCACATTTTTTTAATCAAGAGAACGAATAAGAATAAATCTATCACAAATAATTTTCCTTTATAGCTTATGATATAAAGTGGTCAGCATATTATTTCTAATAAGACAGGGAGTGAATAAAGAACTACTGATCTTAGCTACAGATACAGGCCCTCATGACAACATAACCAGTATGTGCAAATTCTGTTCATTATGTCATGTTTTAACCTGTATTTATAAAAGCCACTAGGTTAATTCAAAATAAAATCAAACATCCTGATTAAAATAATAGATACAAATCTGCTGTGTCTTTATTTTACCTATTACTAACTTCTGCTCCATTCATTTTATAATTGTGCCACTCTGAGGGAATACATGTTGCCATACTCAGAATTTATGAAGCATCTGTTGGCATACTGGTCTGAGGTTTATCTTGTGTTAATGCCATTCATTCATTTGACCTACTTGCAAAATTATTACTAGTGATATACATAGATGAAGATACAATCAATAACAATATCAAAATAATTATTTCAAAGTCATGGAATACAATATATTAGATCCTTCCTTAATAACTTATAGCAGTGACCAAAACAACAGGCATGCAGATTACCTAAGACTCTATTACTCATGGTGCTCTTTATTGCAAAAAATACCTGTGCTAGGTCAGTTTATGAACAGAAAAGTTCTATTTCTGTTTATAGATTCTGAAGTTTCAGACAGTTTGTGTGTTTGTGTGTGTGTGTGTGTGTGTGTGTGTATGTGCCTGAAGTTGAAGAATTAGTAGTTTTTACATTCTGGATAAATCCTGTGTGTCATAACCAAAGGAAACTTCATGATCAGTGGTTGGTGCTACTAAAAAAGACAGAGAAGTAGCTTTCTAGAATTTTTCATGCCACAACATTAGTTTTGGAAAGGTCCTTATAACTGAAAAATTTCCATGTAAGTTTTAGTTTGAGAAGAGAATTTCTATCATACCAATGAAGTTGGGTTAGTATGTTATTAGTGCCAGGAAGCTTATGATCAATAAACATACTATTAAAAATAAATACACTACCATCTCTCTGAGAAATGCCTCATTTTGCAATACATGTGTACGTCATAGAAAGTATATGTTTAGATTTATATTTAATTGAGTGTACAGAACTAGACTTAACATGTTGGCTTAAGTTGTTGCCAATTAGATCAAAAGCCTGGATAGCATGCTACCCTTCTGATAATAAAAACTATTGTAAAATATAGTAAACATATAGTTTATTACCAATATTATCAATTTTGATAATATCTTTTATAATGCATCGTAAGCTGAATTGATATACTTTTATCTTACTTAAGGGTATGGTACATTTTGTCACACAACTACCGCTTCAAATATATTTATCTTGTATTGCATTATGGCATTAAAACACAATGAAGAATTTTTAAAAAATATCAATATTTTCAGTTTTGTTATTTATATAGACCCAGCTTCTTTCATCCTGTTTACTATTACTATGCCATTCATTATAATGCATATAACTTTAGTGAAATTTAGAATACACTAATACTACAGTCATGGTATGTTAACAATATATAACATGAAAATTAAAGGATGATTAAAATTGAACATGTTGCTAGTATAAGAATTTGTTACTTTTATCGTTCTTTCACAGTGTGCATATTCAAATTTTTGCAAATTGGTCATGTAACAATGCACCATATTACACCAGCAGCTGTCTCATTCATATGGATGTCCTCCACTTTTCTTGATTGCATATACTTACTTATTATAATAATATTTTGTTCATTCGAATGCCACATGCACAAAACTCTATTAGAAATTTTGCCAGTAAATAGTTTTTTCGAATTTTGAATTTGAAATAAAATACATGTTTAAAATTTAAAAAGTGTGAAATATGAGATGTATGATAACCACTGCCCTTTCATCAATAAGATATATTGATTACATTTTAGGCTACTTTTATTATAAGTAGAATATAGAGATATGAAAGTCTGCAGGCACAAACCACAATGAATAACACTACAGGATAATAACAGTTGTGTGACAGAGGCAAAACCTAGAGAGTAAATATTATTTGTCTATTATACCTTGGCCCACTCAGTAGGAGGGAATTCATGCTGAAACTGTAAACTTAGCCAATAACCTATGGCCAGAGATGTCATAGACCAGAGATGGAGAACTTTTTGCTCTCGTTTTCTCATTCTAACATAACTTCTAACTTATTATATGTGTAACTATCACCCTTTATCAAAGAAGCTTTTTTTCACAGAGACTGAGGCAACTATAGAGCTTCATGATTGGTGAAGCAGACAAAATAAGTGATCATAAGATACATTCTTGAATGGTACGTTCACCAAGCAATCTCTACACTTGAGGCTTAGTCAACATTGTGGAAGAGGAGTGGCATAGAAGGACTTTGAAACCTGCTTGGAGATAGTGTCTTCTTGATATAGCAGGGATACTGTATCCATGAAATACTCAAAATATGGTTGAATAAAAATTGACTTACATTATGACAACATCAGTAGGCATATCAACATAGAATAAGTTTTGTAAGTCTTACCCCTAGAACAGAGCTACAAGAAATAATTGACTACTGAAAGATTAAAAAATCAATATTCCCTCAAAAAGAGAACTCTGATAAATTCTACAATCCCAAGTGGATAGCCGTGTACATGTGGACATAAGAACAGCATTAAATAGACTTAGAAGGCTATGTTTCTGTGCAAGCATTGGTGGTATAGTAATGATAGTTACAGTTAAAAAAAAAAGTCTTAAACTTAAGATGGAATGAATCTACACATGAAAAGCTAAAGCCAGCACAGGAAAATATGAAACCATATATATATATATATATATATATATATATATATATATATATATATATATATAACTTGATTGTTGGTGAGAGTTGCTTGCCAGTAAAAGAATTGAATGTGGACTTTACATCCTTATTTTGCAAACAGATGCCTAAGAGAGCTTTTTCTCAAAGGTATGTCAAATCATTCATGTCTTACTGATTTTAAATAATAACTGTTTGAATTGAGCAACATGTTTCACATGAAAGTATGGTTTCTTCAAGTTCATTTTTCATTCACAATTATATGCCTCTGGTGTATCACAGGGGCATTGCAAACTTCTAGATGAACTACATTTACTCCTGAGATGCTGTCATGAATTATAATATCAAAAGTTGAAGAATTACTGCTAGAAAAATAACCATCATTCACGGCTTGGCCTATGTTTAACAGTGCTCTCATACTGTCTCCTTATTTGCACTTAATTCAATATCAAAGGACACATTTTTTTCTGTTTAAATAGCATATATTTGACTTCACCCCAGAGCACTGATAGGCAATTGCCATTTTTAAGTCGTACTACCATAGGAAGATCTTTATGCATACTACTGTAACAACTAAAGAAAATAGAAAGCATGATGCTAATATTGAAGACTGGCAGTATCTATGTCAGCCCCAAGTAAGAGAGCAGATAAATCAACTGATATCAAAGAACTTTGATGGATTGTTACAGATAGGAACAACTCTATGTCAATAGATTGAATAACCTCAAAGACAGGGTGCTTCCTTAGACAAATAAAACCTATTAACAACAAAAACAAGGAAAAGGAAAACTCAAACATCATAATGAGAAAGTGGATTAGATTAGCTCAGCAATATCTCTGGATGAAAATTCAAGTGTCTAATATATTTACTGGTAAATTCACAATACAGAATATGTCAAGGAGACCTATTGTCCATACGCTCAAATCCTATAAGAAAAACTTAAGAGCCAATATTATGTTAGTATAGCTGAAAATAGTCATTGAAGAGATAGCAAATTAAACTAAGCATCTTATAAGACAGATCAAATTCATAGTCCAGGTAGGAATGATCTAGTATAGGAATACAAGCATACAACATCATATATAAATGACTACAAAAGAGAAGGAGAAAGCTATAAGAACCAGAAGTGTGTTTCTGCAGAAAAACAGTATTTGGACTGGACTGGCATGACATGGTCATTGCACAAACAAACTCATACCAGCCGTGTCTGAGTGCCTTGGACTTTGACAAGATCAAACACAATAACACAGTTATGGGTATAATAGAGGATCATGAAGAAGTACCACCGATACTGTAGAGGCTTCTAGAAATTGGAGGGTGTTGAGAGCTAAGTATCTTTATGAATTTGGCCTATGAGAGTCCATCACGCTCCAGTATATGGTTCTATGCCAAAGTTTATAGTGGTAGAAGAAAGTGAACTCAATATTTTTTCATTATTACTTTTATTTATTCATTTTTTTTACAGTCCAGTTGTTGCCTCTCTTCTGGTCTGCCCTTCCACAATTCCTCATCCCACTCCTCCTCCTCCACATCTCAAAGGGATGCTCCACCCCACACGCCATCCCACCCTTGCCTGACCTCCCCATTTCCTGAGGCATCAAGTCTCTCAAGGGTTAGAGGCATCTTCTCACACTGAGGACAGACTAGACAGTTCTCTGCTGTATTAATGTTGGAGACCTCAGACTGGTTCCTGTATGCTGCCTGGTTTGTGGCTCAATGTCTGAGAGATCTCAGTGGTCTGGGTTAATTGAGACAGCATGCCTTCCTATGGGGGGGTCCTTCTCAGCTTCTTCCAGTCTTTCCCTAATTTAATCAGCAGGGTCCCCAACTTTATTCCATTGGTTAGGTGTATTTGTGTCTGTCTCAGCTGCTTGTTGGGCCTCTCAGAGGAGAGCTGTGCTAGGCTCCCCCTGTCTGTAAGCACACCATAGCATCAGTAATAGAAGCAAAAGAAATCGTGGCTGAAAATTGTTATGTAAGAAGGCAAGTAGTGGAGAAACCAGAAACAATAAGTGGGAAGGAAATGTGAGATTTAATAAAATTCATTAAAAATTATTGTGATATAACTCATTAGCATAATAAAGCTCAAAATCATGATAGCCTGAATAAATTTAAAATCATGTTTTGGTAATTATTCAAAATATTTTGCTATAAATACTTTTATTAAAATAAAAGTAGGAAAACATACCCTCAACATCATGAAGGTCGCATATCAAAAACCCGTCACTAACATCACAATCAACATTAAATAAACAAAATCCACAAAACTTGTGTATCTTGTCGAAACTCATAAGAGTCACATACATTTATTCAGTTTATATCAGCAGAAGGAGTTATTGGAAGAGGGGACTCTATCCAAACATGTGTATGTACATTTAGAGGGATGAAGCTAACATGCTAGATGATTTCTTTCTGTGATATATTTGATTTTGAAAAATCTGTGCCTTTGTAAGCAAACTCACATCTAGACTCCTGTATTACCCCCAAACTCACTGATTCACTTGGAATGCACTTGAATGGAATCATATCATGGTCATAACACAAAAACATAAATACAAATCAACGGACAATAAAATAGATCTAACAATAAAACTAAGCAGTTACACTAAAAATTTGTTAGGTAAGGTTTCAGGAATATGTTATAGAGATGTGATTAATTCTCCATAAATTAAGGGTTATAGCTAAGATGTTCCCACGTAGTAAGTTAAATATAATATATTCCACACTGTGTCAAAATATCGCAACATGGGTTAAAAGACTTAACAAAAAGAATTCCCAAATGGTAAATCTTTGAGAACAAAGCATTGTATAAACACTATGATTTGATCCTGGAAACGATTCTACTTTTTGATGTAACAAATAAAGCTTAGAAATGAAAATAGAAATAAGCAAGACTTGCCACAAGCCAAGTATTTGCTGCATATCAAAGAGAAGGAGCAATAGATGCAGCTTGCGGAAAGGCAGAAAATGTTTGCAAAGCATATATTTAAAATTGTTAAGCAAAATACCAAAGAAACTCAAGCACACCAGTCATCAAATAGTTAGGACAACAATACAAAATATGTGCCACTTAGGACCAAAGACCTAGTCCCTTATCTCAGCACTTTGACCAGTTATGTTTCTCTGCATTGACTACTACCCACTACAAAAACAAATAGCTTACCTGATCAAAATTGACCTTAGCCCAAGGTTATGGGTTTAAATATGTAGAAGAGGATTTGGTAACATGATTATTTAGCACAATGACACCCTTTCTCCCCTCCCCACTATAGTCAGGACTTAGGGGACATCATCAAAGAGGACGCAGAAAGAATGTAAAAGCCAGAGGATGCAATACAGTGTGTGGACAGTAGCATGTCCTCCGGATATGTCTTGGGTACTGCACTTCTAAAGTCAGGGCAGCTACAGTTATCTGTGCAAAACCTGCACAAGGTCAAGGTAGTCAAATTCTGAATTTACCAAAGGAAGATTTTGCTAGACCCTATTTTTTTTATTTAACAACTATTGGCAATTGATAACTGCTGGGGGATGGCAAGTTATTATTTTTTATTTTTTTGAGATTATAATGTTATAACATAAATTACTATTCCTTTCCTCCCTTAAAACCCTTTGAAAATATGCCCATCTTTGCTCCTTTTCAAATTTATAGCCTCTTTTGAGGGTGTATTCAGTCAGTGGTAGGTTTTCTATGTTCCAGTGCATGGTCTCACATCTGTGTACATATTAGCAGCCCTGACTCTACACAATAGTTTGTCACTATTATAGTAATAATTATGGGCTAGAGATATGTTTGGTCAACTGCTAGGTGTACTTCTTACTCTTCAAAAAGAGCCAACTTCTATTTCTAGCATTCAGATGATGCCTCAGTAATGTCTGTAATTCCAGTTTCAAAGGACTGATACCATCTTCTTGTTTTAGAGGATACTAAGTATACACATAGTGAAAGTAGATACATGCAAACAAAACACTCATACAAATAAAATAAAAATCAATGTGTTTAAAATTAAATAAAAGTCAAAACAATATAGAGTTAGGAAGGGTGAGCATTTGGGGGGATAGATTGTAATTGGAGGGAGTCAGGAGGCATGTATCATATGTCCCTGTATACATGTATAAAATTATCAAGAATGGAGAAAGACATCTGAGGTATAAACAGATGCTTCCTAAAAGAGACATTTAAAGGGCCCATAGGTATGTAAAATGTGTTAATAATCATTGTTAATGAGGAAAAAACAAATTAAAAACATAGAGATTTCTCAAGACATATTTATCATTTTGGGTATAAAATGTAAGTCAAAAGACGGATGTTGTGAATTGTGAAAATGGAGCCCTTTTATATGGTTAGTGATTATGTAAAATGATACAAGTACAAGGAGACAGTATCAGGTTTTTAAAAATTAAATAGAAATCCAAGTCACTATAGTCCATATCTGATATCCTAGCACTTGGGAGTTAAAAAAAGAAAGATAAGTATTTAAGGTTATATCCATATAAATGGTGAGCATGGGCTGTCTTGGTCTGAAAGAGATCCAGTCTTAGACAGACAGACAGACAGACAGACACACACACACACACACAACTGTCATATGACCCAGCAATCACACTTTTCTCTGTCTCCCCAAAGCACACTGTTACTATCTCGGAGAATCGTCTGTATTTTTTCAAGAAAATGTATTTTCAGCCCATTCATCGCTGTGCTATTCACAATACCCAAGATATAAGAACAAACTAAATATATGTGGACAGGTAAAATGTGTTAAAGTCAGACTTTGCAAATATGAAAATATCTACTACCATTAGCAACATGTACGAACCCAGATTTTTGCTCAGCTCAGTGAAGTATGTCAGACACAGAATGAAAAAGGGATACTGTTTGAATTCATATACGCTGGAGTCTAAGAGTATGTGACTTATATATGCAAAGAGCAGAAGGATACCATTAGCAGTATGGAGCAAAGTTAAGAAATAGATGTTAAATGGGTAAAAACTTTTATTCATAGTAAAAGTAGGTCTGTAGATGTAAAGTATACACACACACACAGACACACACACAGACACACACACACACACAGGTACACATCACATTGCATACCTTTAACTTAGAAAGGTTTGTTAGTCTGGCTAAAAATGTAGACACTGTTGTATCTTCAACATGAAAACATACTTTTATTGTGCACGAAGAATTGCATCTTAGAATAATGACTCATTTGAGAAAGATGTGTTACTTTTCCAGTACAAACATTGTAGAAAGCAAAATGAACAGAGTAATCCTTATTCTAGCTGACTAGATTTTACCAGACAAAACAGCTCCCTAGATCCCATGACTCAGATGGTGAAACCTTATTAAAATAAAACTAAGAGAAAACACATTTGGTCTTGTGGGCCTCTGCAATGAAATGATGGTTTACAGAGAATAGTTTATCTTATGGCTGGTGTGAACCAGTCTCCTTAAACCATCAACTGACTTGGCCTAGTTGTTCCTATCTTAGAAATGGATTGTAAGAGTCTGTCTTGAATGGGCAAGTGGAACAGAGCTGGAAAGGAAAGTGGTAAGAAGGTGTAACTTTAGGTTTGTTTTCTATTTTTAAGTGAGCAATGATTCCTGCACGATGAACACACGTTATATGTTAATGGTCTGTTCCTTAGAAATCTCACCTTAGTCAGTACTGTGACTACAATTTCTTGGCATTTCCTCTTGTTTAACATTGTTTTTTTTTTGTAAGCTGGTACTTTAGATTTTTCATTCTCTGTCTGTCTGTCTGCCTGCTTTCTTTGTTTGTGAGAGGTGGAGAGAGAGAAAGAGAGAAAGGAAGAGAGAGAGACAGAGAGAGAGAGAGACAGAGACAGAGATAGAGAGACAGAGAGAGACAGAGAGAGAGAGAGAGACAGAGAGAGACAGAGAGAGACAGAGACAGAAGGGAAAGGTGGTAAAGGGAAAGTAAAAGAAACTAAATTGCTTTTTACTTTATTCTCCCTTAATTAGGCATTCTTCTTAATGATGTGTCTTCAGGATGATATATGGTGCATCTCTGTAGCAATCCACTTCCTTTCTAAAGTCTTCCATCATTTTCCTGAGGAGCTCTAAGATGTTCACAGGTACTCTTGTATGGAAGAGGCCACCTCCAGATGAAACCTTCTCTGTTAAAATTAAATGATAAATTAAAGTCTTTAACACAGCTTGATTGCCAGCAGGGGTTATCCAAATTTCAGCTGAATTAATTGCCTAATGCAGTTTAGAGTAGAGAGACTTTTTAAAATCAATGTGCTTTCCTTTAATTCTTCATTTTTATCTATCTAGTTTTGAAAAAGTAGAGGGAAAAATATAACAACAACAAAAATAATTTTGATTTAGAATTGCAATGTTGAAATGAAACTAAATAAATTATATTTAATGTATTTTCCATTAAAGATTAAAATCAAAATGTGAGGAAGACAAGCTTATATGAATATATTAATTAGATAAAATGTGTTAGATGATAGATAGATAGATAGATAGATAGATAGATAGATAGATAGATGATAGATAGATAGATCCATATAAATTTCCAAGGAAGATAGTGTAGTTGTGATCGATGTATTTGATGAATTAATAATAATTAAGTTCATAATTTCTTCTATCAGGAATTTCTTCAGTTTATAATTGAAGAAACACATTAATTCCAAAACAATTCACATACCTCATAAAAATGAAAAATGGGATTATTTAGAATGAATAATAACGTATAGGAACTAGCACTTTGACTTTAATGGATATATGGCACTCTAGACCCTTAATGGTATCTTGAAGGCTTTATTTTAGATAGCACTTTCTTTGAGTTTGTTATTTTTATTTTGTAAAATAAATGAAAAGTAAATATTAAACTTTAAACACATTTTGCAGGGATTCACACAGTTCATCATGAGAAGCTGCTTGGACTAGTTATCTCCTAGAGAACAATTTTTATTGTTCATTGAAATAATGATGCAGATATAACAAAAAACATTTGCAAAACAATGCACAGATAATGTATATAACCCAGAACTGTCTTTTGTTACTTGTTCATCTCATGATTATACTTACATTATTTGTATCCTATAATTACTGTGAATAATGTTTTTTCTTAAATTTCTTTATATAAATATGGATAATTGAATCATATGATGACTTTCTGTTCTCTCTCTTTTCCCCACCCCTCCCTGTCTCTACTAGGTTTCTCATAACCCATTGATCTATCTAGTTTCAGATTATTGGTCATATTAGCAGTGTCAGGTTTGGCTTCCGTCTCTTATTTAGGTATCTATAGGCTTTATATATACCTAAAATGTAGTTAGCTACTTCTGTAACATTTTTCTCACTGTTGTACCAATATATCATTCAGGTAGGTTGCTGTTGTAGGTGGCAGAATTTGTAACTAGGTGCTTTGATGATTTCTTCCTCTTCTGGTAACATGTAGAGTCCCTTAAAGAAATTTTAACTGTACTCAGTAGAGGTGAATCTTCTGACTGAGCCTTAGCCCAACTCCTCCATGTTTCATGACATGAGTAAGTTCTGCTTTCTTCAATACCATTGACAAATTATATAGGTTGTGGAAGTATCCAATAGCATTGACAACAGCCTTTGATGTTTGAGAAGTCTTAAGGTAAACTTTTGGTCAATGACTCAACAAGATGTAGCATATTCTTGGCACTTAGTGCCATAAACACCTTGTTGGGCAGTATATCACTCATTAGATGGTAACTAGTATCTGATTTTTAAAGACTAGTTTACCCATTTTGTTGTTTGACTTTTCCACTTTATAGATAAAACTATTGTTCATTCCTAATTGACTCTACTTTTGTTAATATTCCTTTTGTCTTTGGAGTAATATATAAAGTTCTAATAAAATATTTTAATTTGAAGACTTTTTAGCATTACTCATGCATATTCATTCATATGAATCTGTCTCAACATGGCTTTTGCTTGTAGTGTAAGATAGTTTTAATCACCTTCATTTGAACATGGATGTCTGTTTGACCCTGCACTACCGATTAACTAAAACATTCTTTCTCCTATTGAATGAGATGTCAGATATCCAGATTGTTCAGACATATATAAATTTATTTTTGGCTTTTCTCTTTTATTCCATTGGGTTGTGATTCTTCTAATAGCATTTATTACCTCAGTAGGCAACACCATCAGACTAGGTAATTTAAGTCTTCAAACTCTGACCTGTTTTCAAAATCAATTTCATATTCAAGACACTTATAATTCCACATTCATAACTACGCTATTTAGATCCTATGGGGAGAAAAGGCTAGCTAGAGTTTCCACAAATTTCACTGAACTTTTAAATTATTTTAAGTAGTTCTGATATTTTATTGGCATCCTATTTTCTTATGAATATTGAAGATTATACCCTTTGAGTTGATTTTATTTTTATGTATGTTCTGCTATAATATTTATTGCTTGTATATACCATCACCTTTGAGCAATTAATCCTAGGTATCTAAATCTATTTTTTAAAATCTCCTTTCATGTTTGAGAAATTCCTATTTGCATATTTGTTTTGATTAATATAGTTCATATTTTCCTCCCCCATTTTCTCCCCTCTGCTCCCTTCCCTCTCCCACTTACCTTTTTTCCTCCCAACTTGAGATGCTACATTTTTATTGTTTTTTTTTAATATTTATTTATTTTATGTGTATAAGTGCTTTGACTGCATATATATTTATACACCATATGTATGCAATGCCTAAAGATTCCAGAGAAGGTGTAAGAGATGTTTGCACTGTGATTAGAGATAGTTGGCAGCTGCCAATTAGATACAGGAAATTGAGCTTGGGTCCTCTGCAAGACTATCAAGTGTTCTTAAGTACGAAGCTCTCTTTCTAGCCTCTACTACACTTCTTTATAAACCGACCTGTGGCAGGTTAGTGTAGTTAGTATGTACGTGAATATAGAGTCATCTACTTGAACTTAGATAGCCCGAAAAAAACCTGATCAGTTGTCATTAGCTCCTCAACAAAGACTGGTGATTCATGAATCCATCCTCAATTCAGGCTGGCATATTTTCTCAAAAATGCTCCCACAACTTCTTCAGCCTCCTCCCAACAACACCACTATTTTTTTTTTTTCTTTAAAAACCAGGGCATCGAGAAACACGCATACACACACACACACACACACACACACACACACACACACACAGAGAGAGAGAGAGAGAGAGAGAGAGAGAGAGAGAGAAAGACAGAGAGAGAGAGAGAGAGAGAGAGAGAGAGAGAGAGAGAGAGAGACAAAGACAGAGACAGAGACAGAGACAGAGACAGAGACAGAGGTACAGAAACAGACACAGAGAAACCTTTCTCAAACCGTAAACCAATAAACAGCAGGCATTTTGTCTGGCTTGATTTTTTTGATGCCCTAATGCATGCAGACACAGCTGCTGTGAATTTATATGTGAATCAGAACTTTCCCATCTGACAAACATTTGTTATGCTGCAGACACCTACTACCTCTGGTTCTTATAATCTGCCCGGTTCCTCTTCCACAAAGTTCTTTGAGTCTTGTGGGAAAGAGTTTTGATAGTGATGCCAATTTGTAGCATAAAAACCAGTCTCTTATTCTCTGCATCTGAACTAGCTGTGGGTCTCTGATTTAATTACCATCTGATGCAAAGATAAGCTTCTCTGATGAGTGTTGAGTTGCACTAATCTATATGTATAGAGTAACTACACAGAGGTCACTTTATTCTTATGTACACTGCTCACACTTGTGATAATAGGATCTTCTTTAGGTTTTATATGTTTCTGAGTCAGGAATTTATTCCATGCTGTGCAGGAAGTTGTAAAGGCTGACAGGAAGTACTTTGTTTCTCCCATAACAGTTTGACCCTATTCCATTACTCTACATACCTTACCAGGCTGGTTGTAATTCAGTATCTTTACAACTAGGTGATACTTTTGATAACGTCCAACAAATGTCTTTGATGTAAACCTCTAAAAATATCAAAACTAGACAGTCAGTAAGAAGCAACCAAGTAGATCCCAACTTGATCTCTCCATGCACTGTACCACAAGTATGTGATATCCTCAATAATGAGGGCTTAAGTTCCAGAAGTTAACTCATAGCAAAGACAAAAGCCTATAATGTGTGGTGGTCTTTCTGATCTCACTGACTAAAATATGAAAAATGGTAACATATACTTGGCAACAGGATTTATATTTTATGGTTTATATTTTCTGGGAAGACATTATATTTAAATGGTAACCTAACTGCTTTCTTAATTTCCATTTAAGATAATTTGTTTCTTCTCTGATCTAGACATAATAAATTTTATATGCTGACTTTACATTACAAATCATTAGATTAGTTGCTTATTTACTTTCTAGTGGATTTTAATAACTCCTGTATAAATGTATTGTCATGACAACTGTAACTATGAATAGCTTTAAATCATCTAATATCATGATTTTTATAAATATGTTAATATTTCTTACCTAACTGATCTGAGTAGATCTTCAAATAAATAGTGAGAGATTCTTTTAAAATAAATATTCTTATAGCATAATTATTTTGCTTTAAAACTGTTTCATCTATTCTGGCTGAATCATTGTTATCATTTTACGTTTTTAAAATTGCACAGTACTTTCAAATATCTGACCAATTTACACATATATGTTTAAATATCGAGCCATTTCCAGTGAACTTTAACATTTCCTATGTATGAATTTCAATATTATGTTTGCTATGACATCAAATATCACAGGTGATATCAATGACTGATATATTATACAAATCATAGAGCCAGTAGGTAGTATGTCATTTTATGAAATATTATGAGTATTTCCTTACTATTAGTATTCCTTGTCATATACCTTTGGCTGCCCTACCTATAATTTGCTTCTTCCGAACACAAGTATTCACATCCTTTGATCTTAAGCTATAGTATGACAAACTCCCGCATTGCATACATACTATGTCAGCTTCATTAGATTTTTTTTATCCATTCTGTACTTGCATAATAAATTTATTTGGGAGCAGACATCTTATAGATCAGCCTTAAAAGTCATCTTTGTGCTTATGCACATTGATGCATACCTTCTGCAGCACAGTAACATCAGTATTTATCCTAAAAATCTCTTTAACATTTATTTCGTCTTTTGTATCTATTTTCAACTTAATAGCTTCAGAATTATATTTTCAATACTTATAACTATATACATGTTAATATATTTTATATATCAAAACAAAAGCACAAACCTTGAACTACTGACTCATTATTATCTTATATTTCTAAAACTTATTTCAAAGAGAAAACTACAATTCCTATCACCAGCCCTTCATTTATTTCCATATAAACTACTGTTTCCTAGTAACTAGGACTCTTTTGGCTTTTTTTAAAAATGTCATGTCCAATCATTCGAATTTGTTAAGTGACAGTCTTTGTACCTTTGGCTGCCGTTAACACTGGCGCTTGCAGCATTTAATATTTATCATACCAAACAAACTCTTTTTAAAGGAAATGGAAATAGCAATATATAAGTTGATAGCAATTCTAATTTTAAAATAATTTTGAGGCATACCAATATATATGTATAATGGTAGAATAATCAAATTAATAGATGTATCTGATAAAGATAATATTATCAGAAATAACATATTTGTTATGCTAGAAACAATCAGTATTAAATCATTTAATACTGATATATATATACATATATATATGTGTGTGTGTTTGTGTGTGTGTGTGTGTGTGTATGTGTGTGTGGCCTCCATGACTGTTGACAGTTGCTAGATATAAGGATTGTTTGTATAATAATGTACATTTTTTTTGTGTTCCTACTTTAGGGAATGCTCTCTCTGTTAAGGTTAATAACTCCATGAGTCTGGAAGGCAACAATGTGTTCTTCACCAACATGATAAACACTTTGACATACAGGACAGTCCTTATGGTGGTGGGAAAGGAATCTGAAAACATGAGTTCAAGAATATATAATTTCTCAACTATACAAAATATAAGAATGCAATATGAATTGAATAAGGGGCTTAATGTACCTCAAAGAATGGACAGCTGTAGTAATGAGCCAGCTTGTCAGAAAGATATTAAGGGAAAGGATAAAGAGATTTAAGGAATGGTGATGTCAGGGCAAAATGTCACCCAAGTATGTTTATTGTTTGTGCTTAAAGAGTCAGATAGATTCCTGAGTTCAAGGTCAGCCTGGAACAGAGCAAGTTTAGATTTAGCCATGGTAAGAATAGTAATCTCCAGATTGGATCCCACCAAGATAAACTAAAGTACATGGCGGCTTGAAACAGAAAATGGATCCCAGACAGAGTTATTAATTTAACAGACTGTCAACAAGGGACAGGTAAGATTCTGCACAGAGCCTTACCAACCTAAGACAGAGATGCATTGACTTTGATAGTAGATATTCCACAATGGGCACAGAAAGTATACTTGTCAGAATGACTTAACACAGGCTAAGTCTTGTTTATGAAATAAAAAAGGCAGAGAGACAGAGATCATTTGGGGCTGCTTGACAGGAATCTGACATGGGCCAAGAACAAGGAAATGTGCTGCTTGGCAGGAATCTGACATTGGCCAAAGACAAGGAAGTGGGCTTCAGGCAGAAAGCTGACATTTGGCTAGAACAAGGAAGTAATTTCAGGCAGGAATCTAAATTTTAGGCTAGAACAAGGAAGTAGGCTTCAGACACGAAAATGACTTTGGACTAGGACAGGGAAGTAGGCTCAAATATTTTGGTCATTCTGATAAGCCCTTAGAAACAGTGATCGAAGGAATGTTCATGGAACTTTGTTTATTGCCTTACTTGCTCTTTTAATATTTATGTTTATTGTCTTGCTTGTTCCTTGACTATTTGCATCTATTGTATTCCTAGTTCCTCAACCTAGAACTGACCTTAATACTTGCATGTAATTAAAATGGTATAAAAACAAAAAAGGAGGAAGGGGGATGGGATAGGGGATTTCTAGGGAGAGGAAATGGGGAAAGGAGTTGGCATCTGAAATGTAAATAAATAAAATATCCAAAAGAACAAACAAACAAACAAACAAACAAACAAAAAGTCAGGCAAATCTCTGATTTTATTTCTTATTTATAAATAGAAAGATAATTGCTGTCTCTTTCTCAGAATCAAAAGGCTAAGATCCTAAAAGGTTGATTACTGGGATAATCATAAGGTCACCTCTGGTAAGGATTGAATTTATATGTCAATACAGGACTGGCCTTTGATCTGCAAGAGCTAAACTATCTACAAAGGTGTCTGGAAATCCAGCTCAAGGAGAAAACAGAGCTGTCAGCTTATACCAAAGATTGACTTCAAATCATTTCTTCTGCCGCTTTTAAATACCCCTTCTTCAGGACTCCCTCTCCAGTCTGAGGCTAGTCCTTGGAAACAGCTCACTGATACGGATAAGACAAATTATTAGTGAGCCCCAGAAGTGCTCTCAACCGCATCAGTGTCATGGTGACAAGCACTTATGTGCCCAGATTTTTATTTACATTCTTTTTTCATACAATACATCCCAGACACAGCTTCCATTTTCTCCTCTCCTGCAGATCCCTTCTGCCTCATATCCACTGCTCCTTCTTTTTCCCTTAGGAAAGAGCAGGTGGCCCAGTGACATAAATCAAACTCAGTATAAAGAGATGCAAGACGACTATGCACATAGCCTTATATCAAGACTGGATAACAGAGTCCAGTGGGAGAAAAAGATTCCATGAACAGGTAAAAGAGTCATAGTCACAACCACTCCCACTATTAATATTCTCCCCAACAAAAAACCAAACTCAAAAACTACAGCATGTGTGTAGAAGGCCTAGTACAGACCCATTCAGACTTTGTGGTTGCTGCTTCAGTCTCTGTGCGTCCATATGAGCCATACTTAGTCATTCCTGTGGGTGTGTTTCTATACATTACTAGACCCTTCTGGCTCTTGCAACTCTTCTTTCCTCTCTTCTTAAGACTTTCCCATGCTCCCTAATGAATGGCTCTATGTCTTTGTATCTCCTGTCAGCTGCTGTAGTAAGTCTCTCTCATGATTGAGCTAGGCACCAATCCTAAATGAGAGAGATCAGATGGTAGAGGGAGTGATGAAGGAAGAAACTATAAAGATAAATTTCTTACATATGTGGGAATTTAGGGAGTGATTTGGAATCTATTCCAGTGGAAACTTCTTGGAACCTGAGATTGACCCTAGTGGAGACTCCTAGCAATGGAGAATTTGGAGCCTGAGCTAGCAATCTTATTTAACCAAGCTAGCTTTCCTGTCATGGCACTGGGACGACAACTCAGCCACAAAGTCTATGACCCACAACCTGCCCTGACTGCAAGATGCTCTGGACCAATGGTGGCTTGGAGCTTGTGGGAGTGTCCAACCAATGACTGCTCTAACCTGAGGACCACACCAAGAGAAGGAGCCCATGCCCGCCACTTTCTAGATGGTGAGGCTCCAGAAGCTGAATGGCTCTGAGACCTAAGGTAGAGACAAACACAAATGACTAAAGAGTGTGTGTGTGTTGGGGGGGGTGTAGTCAATGACACGATTCCTAATGGTACACTGCTATCCTCTTAGGATCTATCCCCAGCTTTTACATATGGATTCTGGTACTCAAATCCTTTTCCTTATACTTGCCTGTAATTATGTTACTGACTGAGACATCTCCCTACATCCTAGTTTGTATACTTTTTCTTATTAAACAAAATTTCATGCTTTTATTTTACTATGTTGGACAGTTTCATATCTTTATAAATAAGCAAATCAATGAAATTTTCTTCTATCAGTCTTAAAACTCTATTATAAGAGCCAAGGCTTCAGCAACAAAGGTATTTTGTATATCCAAACTGTTGGCTTTGAGACAGAATTTCATTCTAGCCCATGGCGTTATTTAAGGCAGCAGAAGTCTAGGCTGGTCATGTACAGAAGCTTTATCCATAGTTTGACTATTTTGCTGACTTCCTTTGGATACTAAGCATCATAGACCCACTAAATATCCACAAATGCAGGGTATTTCTCCCATTTCTCTGTGCTTTGGGAACAGAGGCAACTCATAGCTTTGTTAAAGCCTATCATTTCAATGAGAGTTGTAAAATGAAGGTTTAGAAGGGTGAGAAAACATTTCCTTTTAGTTCACAGGAGAAGTTCACATTCCTTTCAGTATTATAAGGGCAAGGTCCCTAGGGGGTAAGACTTTATGAACATTATAAAGGCAGTAGACTTCTTAAAGTAAAGATCCTTTCCAAATGCTTCAACCTACTGTCCGTGGATTTTCCTTTAATAAAATAAAGATGATTTTTCTTCTGTGAAATCAAACACAACTAAATAAAACATTAACTTAGTTTTAGAACAGATATACATTATCAGGAATGCTTTTATTGATATAAAAACTTTTCAACAGGAACAAAAGTTATTTCTAACAGTGTTTCAATATATAAAACAATCTGGGTTTTAAATCTGTAATATTCACCTTAAAACAACTTAAATGAAGATATTCAATTTATTTTGGAAAGTAGCACATACAGGGAATAAAAGATCAAAATTAGTTTCTTTATTCCTGCTACATAGACAGTTGTTTTCTCACTCCAAGCTTCACACTTCTGAAAGGATTTTGTCCATCAGTTAAGGTTTAATTTAGATTCATATAGGCATATAAAACTTTCAATTATTATGGAATTATGTTAGTATTGAATGAGCTCAATTCTTCATTAACTATTTTTCTTTATACATATAAATGTGCATTATATTTTGGGGAAAATATTAATACTAAGATAGTTTGAACAATGGACATACAATAAGCATAAATATTCATTCTGTATATTATGTAGATATACAGATGTATAGAAGAAATAAAATATTGGTTTGGGATAAATAAATAAAAAACAGATATTTTTTTGCTCCAGACCTTCTGATGGTGGTCTCTCATAGAAAAATTAATATCTATATCTATATCTATATCTCTATCTCTATCTCTATCTCTATCTCTATCTCTATCTCTATCTCTATCTCTATCTCTATCTCTATCTCTATCTCTATCTCTATCTCTATCTCTATCTCTATCTCTATATCTATATCTATATCTAATCTATATCTATATCTATATCTATATCTATATCTATATCTATATCTATATCTATATCTATATCTATCTCTCTCTGGATGTTTTTCTTACTTAGTAGATGATTAACTAAAATCTTGAGCTCACAAAGCTATGGTGTAATCCACCATCATAATATGTGATCTAAGTGCTGAAGTGTCCATCACTGTGGAGAGAAGGACATAGAGTGTATAGATTCCTGATTTTCAGGTGTGCTCACACCATATCCTGATAAGATTCTGTTAGAAAATAAGATAAATCACAATGTTGAATGATGATAAAACCACAGCTATCATCTTTGAACTTATCAGTAGTGGCTGTAGTCAGTCATTCTTGTGTGGTATGGGGAAGAATAAAACCACTTCTCCTTTTCTAGGCAGAGAGAACGTAACTAAATGAGCTTTGTGTTTTCATGGTAATAATTAGCACTGGATCACTTTTAAGTATGTCACTATCTGTATACAAAGTTGTTCTTTCTGTTAATAATCAGCAAATAGAGAAAATTATACAACTTGGTTGCTCTTGCTTCTTTCTAGTTCTCAGAGTATGTGTATTAATATTGCTTTATGTTGTATAAAGTTATTTCCACATATGTTATTTAACATTGATGCATTCAAACCTATATTTAAATATACTTCATGTTACATATACTTTTATTATTTGAATATATTGAGTTACATTATGAGATTATATTATACTGTGTAATTAGTACACCATACATCATTTAATATATAACAAAGATATAGCATGATATTTAACATATTGTTATGTATTTTATAATATTTTACATATATATACAAATATATTTGTAAAAATATATAATATATATAATATATAATAATACATATAATATATAATACAAATATATTTGTTTTAAATTCTAAGCAATACATGCTATAACTTCATTTGCTTGTGAAAGTATTGAAGACTAACAAGTTACAACCCTGTCTTAGTCTATTTGAGGTCCTGAAACAGAGTGGAAAAAACACTACTGCTTTTGGCAGCCTTTGTTTATACCCTAGAGTTTGGAGTCTGAGGACACAATTCCTGGCATGTAGATGCCTTTTCTCTTCCAGTATCTTGAGTTAGTACCGAGCCGAAAGTGACCATGTTCACTGGTCTCTTTTCCATTAGGCTCCACATGCAATGTCACGGTGATAGAATTTCAATTTTCAAATTTTGTGAGAACACACATTTATCAGAACATAAGGTCCCTACATCCAACAGATAATTATTCAAAATAAGGATCAAAAGCAGAATCTAAAACCAAGCCATATGGCTAAATTTGCAGTTTAGAAGAAGACGGAGAAGAAGAAGAAGAGGAAGAAGAAGAAGAAGAAGAAGAAGAAGAAGAAGAAGAAGAAGAAGAAGAAGAAGAAGAGGAGG